>NW_023270320.1:967084-1009185 GCF_011800145.1 Mirounga leonina | reverse complement strand
CCCCCCCCCCCCCCCCCCCCCCCCCGACAACACACCCAGTCTTCTCGCCCTCCCGTTTCTGGCCCTCCCTCGCCCACCCCAGGCACCTACCGGTGCAGGGCCCTGCGCTCGCCTCGGAGGCTGACGAAGCAACACCACGTCCACTTGGGCCGCCAGAAGCTGTCGGGGAAGGAAGGGAGGGCAAGGCAGAGGTGCCGGCGAGCCGCACAGGCTGGCTGGACAAACACTCCGGCTGAGGTGTTGGCAAACAGTGTCCCTCAGCCCCGGCCCGCCCGCGCCGCCCCACCCGCGGCCCACATGCCGGAGTGACTGACTGGGCGCTCACGGCCCCGCCCGGGCACCTGGAGACGCTCCAGGGCCAGACGTCTGCGAGGCCGCGCGGCCTCCTGCATCCCGGCCCCGCTGTCTGACCGCACGCTGCCCCGAGCTGCCGGGGGCCTGGGGCGGCAAGGCCACTGCCCTCCACCTGCAGTCTGTGAAGGCCTGTCGCGCCATCTCGGGACCTGCGGAACTTATTAAAGTATCAGCGGGCCCGGCCCCCTCTCCACTTCAGAGCTCAAGGTTTCCTGCAAGGTGGAGCCTGCGGAGGAGGCGGGGAGGCCCTTCTCAGTTACACCGAGTCCCAGCAGGCCAAGTCAGCTCACCCCTCAGGTCTCTGGAGTTTACTTTTTTTCCTTTTTGTTGACATTAGGTAATTTATCAGACACTCAGACACTTGTCAGTACCGGTGTGGCTTTGTAGGACAGGATCAAGGAGGCAAAAGGTTGGAAAGATGGAGACTGTAAACAACAGAGAAGGAAAAATGAAAAGGGAAGAAGGTAAAGGAATCTTGTGAATTGCAGCAAGAACAGGTTGGGGTGGTGCATGAAGGGAGGAGCTGACTGAGTACGGGAAAGTTCGGCAGAAGCAGAGTAGAAACATTGGAGGGCATTTTCCGTTGTGGAGGAACATTCAGAATGTGTGCAGAAGAACAGCCTGCTTTGGGCAACCCCCAGATTGCACATGTTGGGGAGAAATGTAATAAACAGTGAGCATGGTGGGAGTGAGAGCACAATGAGAGTGAGTCCTCTCCACAGTCTACTTGATAAATTCAGGGGTCTGATTTGCTTCCTTCAAAAATGAGACTTTCTTGTTCCTAACCTCTCCAGACTGCAGAAGATACTCAAAGTTAGAAAGAGCCTTGGGGGCAGAGATGAGTCCTTGAGACCTAGCTATTTAGGAACCATTCTAGGGATCCTATCAGGGGAGAATTTCTGGTTTAGGTTTGGTTCCCACTGCTTATTAAATGAATGGCCTGTGGGTGCTTTTAGCTGGACTGTCATTTGCCCCTGGGTAGCAGCTGAAAATGAATCCTAACACTGCATGGATTGAGCAGTTGAAGAACTATAAAGGGTGGTTCATCAGCCAGTAAAATTTCCATATGACACTGGTCACAGCCAGTTACCTTGCCCCACACTCAAATTCTGTTCGTGTCCTGATAAGTCCTTCTTTATAGCAGTGCTCCCATTTTGCTACTAACCTCTCTGTACTTCAGTTTTCCCTTCTGGGTAATAACAATGAAGTTGTTGTGAGGATTAAATGAGATAATACATGTAAAGTGCTTAGAATAGTTCCTGGATGTGGTGAGTGTTCAAACACATTAGCTTATATTATTTCACATCACGTACTGTAATTTCAAGTTACAACTTCAGGCTCAGACCTTGGATTTTGCTTTCTGTGGTACCTAGACTCCAAGTTAGCCTCAGTGATCCATCCCCACCTCCTCGTATGTCACTTCTGAGATTAGGTTATGGAAGACCTGTAAACGCATGCCAGGCTGGGCCTCCAGCGCAGGTCTTTGAGGCACTACTGTGGGACCACCAGCCTCAACCTTGCAGCGCATATTGCCTGGGTGACTGCTAAATGTTCTCCAGGCAGGCAGTGGGCAGAGCTGCTGACACTGTGAGCGAAATGGGAGATGCTGAAGCAGGCAAGAAGATCTTTATTCAAAAATGTGCTCAGTGCCACACAGTGGAAAAAAGTGGAAAACACAAGACTGGTCCAAATCTCTGGGGCCTCTTTGGGTGAAAAACAGGACAAACACCAGGATTTTCTTATTCTGATGCTAACAAAAACAAAGGTGTTGTCTGGGGAGAGGAAACTGATGGAATATTTGGAAAACCCAAAGAAATATATCCCTGGTCTTTGCTGGTCTTAAAAAGAAGAGTGAGAGAGGGATGCCTGGGTGGCTCAGTCGGTTAAGCAACTGCCTTTGGCTCAGGTCATGATCCCAGGGTCCTGGGATTGAGTCCCATATCGGGCTCCTTGCTTGGCAAGGATCCTGCTTTTCCCTCTGCCTGCAGCTCCCTCTGCTTGTGCTCTGTCTCTCTCTCTCTCTCTCAAATAAATAAATAAATAAATAAATAAATAAATAAATAAATAAATAAAATAAAATAAAAAAGAAGAGAGAGATCTTATTCACTATTCGAAATGGGCAACATCTTCATGAAATGCTCTTGCAACTTAAAAAATACTAGTTTTTAAGCCAGAATTTTCTAATTTCAAATATTGCATGTTTAAAGAAGTCGTATTTGATCTTTCTTGATCAGCCTGTAGTAAGTTTAACATTTAAAAATAAAGGTTGAAATTAAAAAAAATAATAATTAAAAAAAAGATCTTGTAGCTTGCATTGGTGTGTGTGTGTGTGTGTGTGTGTGTGTGTCTTTCTCGGATCTTTCATTCTGAAGGAAGCCAACTGCTATGTCATGAGCAAACCTTTGGGGAGGAACTGAGGACTCTGAGCCAACAGCCACAGAATGAATTTAGAAGTGAATCCACCAGCCTTAGTCAAGCCTTTGGATGACTGCTGCATTGGCTTATGGCTTCAGTGCAAATTCATGCAACCACCTAATTAAGCCACTCTCCAATTCTTGACCTACAACATTGAGGTAGTAAATGTGTGTAAATGTGTATTAAGCTACTAAGTTTGAGGATATTTGTTACATGGCAATGGATAACTAATATACCTCCTCATTGGTCTTGTTTCTAAGCCGGTTTTAGATAGCTTTTGTGTACAGAAAATTTCATGTACTGGATAACTAATTTAATGCAGATCCAGGACCTCACTCCACACCTGGGGAATATAATGTCTGTGAGGCCCAGGCAGTAAGCACTCCAAGTAATTAGATCAAAGATGGAGTTACATACGTTTCATGCTTTCAGAAATTCTGCTCCAGGCTCTCCAGGTCAAACATTTCTGAATGCAGTTGCCAAATTAGTCTTTTTTAAACATTAACTCTAATCTTTCATATTTGGTTGCTAAAATTCTTTGATGCTCACTCCTTCTTGTCTCAAGTAAGACTAAACCTCCTGCAACTTTCAAGGACCAGGACAATCTAGCATCAATCTTCCTCAGCTTTATCATCTTCCTAATACAAACCCTGCATTCAGATAATCTGGCATTTTCCAGGCTCTTAAACCTACATAGGCTCTGCAGCTTCACATTGTGGCCTTTGTCTAAAATGTCTTGCCCCAGGGGCACCAGGGTGGCTCAGTTGGTTAAGCATCCAACTCTTGATTTCATCTTGGGTCTTGATCTCATGGTCATGAGTTCAAGCCATGCATTGGGTTCCATGCTGGGTGTGGAGCCTACTTTAATTAATTAATTAGTTAATTAATTAGCTAATTAATTAAAACATCTTGCCCTATAACTTCGCTTATAAAAATCCTACCTATTCTTCAAGGATCAATCTTTGGGAACCCTTTCCTGTCTACCCTCTCCTCAGCCAGAAGCAACCCCTGCCTCCTCTATGTTTATAGCACTTGTATCACAAGTTAGCATTTAACACATCCAAGAACCAGGTAATGAACCCTCCCTAAGTGCTGGGCCTTGTGGTGACACTGGAGGATGGCAGAGAGCAGACAGCCAGGCCTCCTGCTGCCATCCTTGGCATACATAGCTGCATGTATGTTTTATGCCTCTTTGAAATCATAAACGTCTTGATCGCAAGGAGTAATCCTATGCAGTTTGAATCTTACCCAACACCCAGGCACACAACAGGTGTTCAGTGCGTGTTAGTTGAATGGATGTTGACTGCCCAAATGAATGCCGACTGCACACAAATACTGTAATCATTCACTCAATGTGGAGCCTGGTATCTCTTCTTTTTTCTCTCCCTTTTCCCTCCCATCCTTCTTGTCCTGTGCCTCTTTCCTGTATTTGTAAGTATCTCCCTTCCCCTCCTCTTATTTCTGTAGTTCTTTTTCCATCTTTACTTTGTCCCCCTTATCCTCTAGCACCTTCCTTTTTGTTTCCTCTCTCCCATTTCCCAGTATTTTCTCTTTTAGTGGCATAATCTGCAGCAGAAAATGTATTTTTCCCTTAATTTCTTTTTTTTTTAAGCTTTTATTTATTTGACAGAGAGAGTGCACAAGCAGGGGGAGCGGCTGGTGGAGGCAGAGGGAGAAGCAGGCTCCCCACTGAGCAGGGAGCCCAATGCAGGACTCGATCCCAGGATCCTGGGATCATGACCGGAGCCAAAGGCAGACACTTAACCGACTGAGCCACCCAGGCGCCCCTCCCTTAAATTCAAAAGTAGACAATTAAAATGTTTCAGATTATTCCAAAAAACATCAAGTGGCTCTGTTATTTACTCATGAGACCCTCAATTACTTTTATCCTCCCTTTGGGCCAGTCCTCTCAATAGAAAACATTTCCCCCATTCTGTGACCTAGGATGGACTATGGGGAGGACTGCTACCCTCATGTGCTGGCAACACTCGTGATAGATGTGAGGTCTGGACAACCAGGCCTTGGGAGGACACGGGTGCTGAGCACCTACTGCTGGCTGGCCATTGGCAGGTCAGAGACAGGCACCATGCGTGCCCCCAGCACATGGTTCAGGAGTGCCCCAATGCCCATCAGGACCAGTGTTCCAAGAGAAAAACTAAATATCTATTTACTGTATGCTAGTTTTTTTAAATTTGTCATTTATTTGTGGTAATGGACCATGAAACAAATAGCCTACATGTTAATAGACATTAATTGATGTTCCATTTAGAATGTTGTTCAAGAACCCTGCTACTCAGGTGTGGTACTGTACCACTGGAGGGACGCCAAGCAGAGACTACAAAGTGTAAGGCACCCTTTGGAGATGCGCAACACAGAATTCCTGTTGCTGCCAGAAAGACGTTTCACTTTCCATGAGTAAAGGTCAATTTATGTTCCACAGAAATGGAAGTTACCCTCAGATATTTTCTTTGTAAAAATAAAATAGGATAAACACCAATAATATTTTTCCTGTCATATTTTGTCATCAACATCAGAAACCTCAACCACACTTTTTAAAGGTTTTTATTTATTTATTTGACAGAGAGAGGGAGAGAAAGCACAAGCAGGGGGGAGTGGCAGGCAGAGGGAGAGGAAGAAGCCCACTCCCTGCTGAGCAAGGAGCCTGATACAGGGCTCAATCCCAGAACCCTGGGATCATGACCTGAGCCAAAGGCAGATGCCACCCAGGTGCCCCCAACCACATTTTTAATTCTTAAAGAAGTTATACATTTGTCCCACAGTGAATGTGAAGTAGATATGAAAGAAAAAGACTAAAACATTTCAACTTTACTAAAAATTAATCAGATCTCAAAATGAATCTCTCTTAAGTCATCAATCATAAAAAAATATATTGAAGATGTACTATGATTTCAGTTTTCTGCTAGCAGGTTTAATTTTGAACTATTTTCATTTCTTTATGACTCTATGTGGGCTTTTATTTTTTAATTCTCATAAATATCAAGATAAATTGTTGGTCTTTACATTCATCTTTGAAATATTCTAATTTTAGTGTTTTTCCCTGAATTACCTTTATGAACATATTTCCTGAAAATCCATGCTCTGAGTTACTGTTAGGGCATTCTGTGTTTCTTATATTTCTGTAATGCAGTGATAAGCAGCCTGTGGCCCAGAGGAACCACTGATCTGAGGCTTGTGGATGAAATTGGACAACTTCTACCCCAAGTAATATGGGACATCTGTGAACAGCTGTGTTAACCAGTGCTGTTTTTTTGTTTTTGTTTTGTTTCGTTTTGTTTTTTACAGATCGAAGCTCTGAGAAAGGAGCAGAAACAAGATTTTGCTAGTATTGTAGCATTCCCTGGACCTGCCCAGGTAGCTCTGAGTAAGTCTCCTAATACTAACAAACCAAAGTCTCATCTCTTCCTTGGACCAGATTCAGAATCAGGTTTTGATTTCCTAACATCTCTCTTCTTGCAATCTTTGCAAAAAGCATACAAATTCATTCTAGTTTTACACGGGTTCACTGCCAGTGAGCATAGAAGTAGTCTCAAGCACATATGAAAATAACCTAGGGAGATTTACTATTTGTCCCTCTGCCTGCTCTCCCAAGGGGTTCTTATTTGATTGGAATGGGATGGCACACAGACAGCAACATTTTTTTCAAAGCCTCCCAGGAGACCCCAATGTGTGGCCAAGCTTGAGAACCACTAAAATATATGGAAACAAAATTAATTGGTTATGGATTTTGAAGGAAATCCCTAGACTTTCCTAAAACAAACATGAAGGTAGACATTCATCTGTCAGGTTTGGGTCCTAAAGTTAAATGCCCCAACCTTGTCTGGAAATGGATGGTCCACCAAACCCAGCTTGTTATTTAAATGCAATGCAACAAGTGACAGTGTCTGGCTCCTTGTGGCTGCCTCAAAATATCTAATTTTCACTTCTTTCCTTCCTTTCACTGCTTCCTGGTTATGAAACCCAGATGTTCCCTCTGGCCATCTAGTTGAGGAAAGCACTTCCCTCTCTAGACCAAAGACTTCCCACTCACACCAGGGCTCCAGGTGTTCTCAGTCACTTCCTTATCTTTCCTGGAGGTAGCTCGAGTTCTGCCCCATAGCAAGTCTTGCCCTCTCCACCAAACCATTTCCCTCCATTATACTGTTTGCCTGAAGACTTTTCTCCAACTGGAAATTGGAGTTCATTCTACCCTTGGGTAAGGTGACACACTTTGCCTCTTCCTAAGGGTATGTTAGGTAAGAGCCGGCCTATGGCCACAGTGGTGAGTGTCATTGTTAAGTTCATGACAGAAAGTTGGTTTTTATTGGCATGTTAGTATTTTAATGACAAAGAAATTTGTACAGCATCTAGTATAGTAGAAAGTTATGGCCAATAAATGACAGATCATACTATACAAATAGAGAAATGTGAAAGGGGGCAGACTTTCCCTTGTGGAGTCTGTACCCATATAGAATGTATATAACCACATTTGCCAACCCTCATTGGGATTAAACACTACATCTTTATAAGTTCTCATTAAAAGATGTAAATCATACAATGTTTAGGACGAGAAGGAATCTAGATATTATCTGGACCCCATTCTGCAGCTGAAAGAAATAAGGCAAAAACAAGGTTAACAATCACAGAGCTATCTAATCAGTGGCATATCCAAAATTAAAAAAAAATTTTCTGACACATCTTTACAGGGTTAATATACCATGTTAAAGTAACTAGCTCATTTGCCTTACTAAATTCAGGAAAGCATGAAGGGAACCACTACCTGTGTTTCTCTCCTAACATAAAGCACCTTTGTGCCTTGATGAAAAGGTGTACAGGAACTGCCCTCAAGGCTGTACTAGCTCGGGACCAGCTATTGGGGTACAGGACCCCACTCCAGTCTCTACTCACAGCCCTGGGCTCACAGTCCAAGACCTGCAGATACCACATTAAACTTTCAAGCCCCCTCTGGAGGAAACAAAGCTAAGGCTGAGGCCCTCTGAAGTATAATAAGTAGGTATTGATGAAACAACAAATCAATTCTGATTGTTAGGTTCTGACCAAAGGAGGAAGCATAAGGAGAAGGAAGGGAAAAAATGAGAAGGAATAAAAGAATCAATACCAAAAGAATAAAGAGAATGTAGGTGAATTTAAAAAATGAATACATAACTTAGTTGATTTCTTAAGTGAGCCTTCCTTTGGTGCTTTCCTGTGGAGCCTCAACTCCACACTCCTTTCCTGTAGGGGAGTGGTTCACACAACAGAGGAAGGAAGAGTGCATCTGGCATCCAGACATGATTTTGAAGAGTCTTTAATGGAGGAAGAAGAATTTCTGGCCAGTACTGGACATGAAAGCATGATGTGTGTGTATATGTGTATGTGTGTGTGTGTTTATTTGGCATTTATTGAGTGCTTTTCATGGCCCAATTATTTTTTTAATTGAAGTAAAATTGACATGTAACATTATATTAGTTTCAGGTGCACAACATGATGATTCAATATATGTATACATTATAAAGTGATCATCACAATAAGTCTAGTTACCACCCATCCTCATATAAAGTTACAAAAACTTTTTTTCTTGATAAAAACTGTCAAGATTACTCTTAACAACCTTCAAATATGTGATACAATATTATTGACTAGTCATCACACTGTACATTCCATCTCCATGACTTTGTTTTATAACTGGAAGTTTGTACCCTTTGGTCTCCTTCACCCATTTTACCTACCCCCCAACTCCTCTCCCCTCTGGCAACCACCAATCTATTCTCTGTATTTATGAGTTTTGTTTTGTTTTAATAGATTCCACATATAAGTGAAATCATATGCTATTTATCTATCTCTGTCTGACTTATTTTGCTTCGCATAATACCCTCAAAGTCCATCCATGTTGCAAATGGCAAGATTTTATTCTTCTTTGTGGCTGAGTAGTATTCCGCTGTAGATGGATAGATAGATGATGATGATAGATAGATACATAGATAGATAGATAAACAGACCAGCCACAATTTCTTTATCCATTCATCCACTGACAGGCATTTACATTGTTTTCATATCTTGGCTATTGTAAATAATGCTGCAATGACTATCAGGGTGCAGATATCTTTTTGAGCTAGTGTTTTTCATTTTCCTTACATAAATACCCAGAATTGGAATTGCTGGATCATATGGTAGTCAATTTTTAATTTTTTGAGGGAGCTTTATATTGTTTTCCATAGTGATTTCACCAATTCACATTCCCACTGAGGGTACACAACGGTTCACTTTTTGCCATGTCCTCAATACTTATTATTTTTTGTCTTTTTGATAATAGCTATTCTGACAGATGGGAGATAATCATGGTTTTAATTTTAATTTTGCTGATGATTAGTGAAGTTGAGCATTTCTTCATGTGCCTGTTGGCCATTTGTATGTCTTCTTTGGAAAAAGGTCTATTCAGATCCTCTGCCCATTTTTTAGTTGAATTGTTTATGTTGTTGTTGTTGTTGAGTTGTATAAGTTCTTAATATATTTTGGATTTTCACCCTTTATCAGATATATGATTTACAAGTATCTTCTCCCATTCAGTAGATTGCCCTTTAATTTTGTTGATAGTTTCTTTCACTGTGCAGAAGCTTTTTAATTTGATGTAGTCCCATTTGTTTATTTTTGCTTTTGTTGCCATTATTTTTGGAGTCAGATAAAAAAAAAATATTGCCAAGAGTGATGTCAAAGAGCTTACAATTTGTTTTCTTCTGGGAGTTTTATGGTTTCTGGTCTTCCATTCAGGTTTTTAATCTGTATTGAGTTAATTTTTGTGTATGGTATAAGAAAGTGGTCAATTCTTTTGCACATGGCTGTCCAGTTTTCCAAACACCATTTATTGAAGAGACTCTCCTTTCCCCCATTGTATATTCTTGTCTCCTTTGTCATAAATTAATCGACCATATTCATATGGGCTCTCTATTTCATTCATCTGTGTGTCTGTTTTTATGCCAATACCATATTGTTTTGATTATTATAGCTTTGTAATATAGTTTGAAATCCAGAAGTGTGATGCCTCCTGCTTTGTTCTTCTTTCTCAAGCTACCTTGGCTATTCAAGATCTTTTGTGGTTCCACACAAATTTTAGGATTGTTTGTTCTATTTCTGTGAAAGATGACATTGGAATTTTATTGGAAATTGCATTGAATCTGTAGATTGTTTTGCATAATGTGGGTATTTTAACAATATTGATTTTTAAACATTATTGGTCCTTCCAATTCATGAGTATGGAATATCTATTTATTTGTGTCTTCTTCAGTTTCTTCCATCAGTGTCTTACATTTTTCAGTGTATAGGTCTTTTTGACTTCCTTGGTTAAATTTATTTCTAGGTATTTTATTCTTATGATACAATTGTAAATGGGATTGTTTTCTTAATTTCTCTTTCTGAGGGATGCCTGGGTGGCTCAGTCTGTTAGGTGACTGTCCTTGGCTCAGGTCATGATCCCGGAGTCCTGGGATCGAGTTCTGCTTTGGGTTCCTTGCTCAGTGGGGACCCTGCTTCTCCCTCTGCCTGCCACTCCCCCTGCTTGTGCTCTCTTTCTCTCTCTCTCTCTGACAAATAAATAAATAAAATCTAACAAAAAATTTCTCTTTCTGATAGTTCATTGTTAGTGTATAAAAACACAACAGATTTTCATATAAGCATACTTCACAGATATTACAAGTTCAGTTCCAGACCACCACAATAAAATAAATATTACAGTAATGCAATCCAAATAATTTTTTTTGTTCTCCAGTGCATATATAAAGTTCTGTTTACACTATACTGTACTCTATTAAGTTTGCAATAACATCATGCCTAAACAAGCAATGTACACATCTTAATTAAAAATACTTTATTGATAAAATATGCTATCATTTGAACTTTCAGTGAATTGAAATCTGTTTAATGACAGAGGGTGTTGCCCTGATGTTGATGGCTGCTGGATGATCAGGGTGGTCATTGCTGAAGGTTGGGGTGGCTATGACAATTTAAAACAAGACAACAATGTAGTTTGCCACATTGATTGATTCTTCCTTTCACTTGAACATTTAGAGGCCATTGTAGGGTTATTAATAGGCCTAATTTCAGTATTGTTGTGCCTCTGGAAATAGAGGCACAAGGAGAGAGAGAGGCAGAAGAATAGCCAGTTGATGAAGCAGTCAAAACACACACATTTATTGATTCAGTTTGCTGTTTTATATGGGTGTGGTTCATAGTGTCCCTAAATAATTACGGTAGTAACATCAAATATCACTGATCACAGATCACCATAACAAATATGATAAAAATGATAGAGTTTGGAATATTGTAAGAATTACCAAAATGTGACAGAGACAAGAAGTGAGCAAATGCTGTTAAAAAATTGTGCCAATAGACTTTCTTGTTGTAGGCTTGCCACAAAACTTAAATTTGTACAAAACACAATGTCTGTGAAGTACAATAAAACAAGGTATGCCTGTACACTGATTTTATACCTTGCGAATTTACTGAATTTGTTTATTAGTTCTAGCAGTTTTTTGGTGGAATCTTTAGGGTTTTCTCTATGTAAAACCATATCCTCAAATAGTGATGGTTTTACTTCTTCCTTCCTAATTTGGATAATTTTTATTTCTTTTTCCCACCTAATTGCTCTGGCCAGGACTTCCAATACTATGTTGAATAAAACTGGCTAGTGTGGGCATCCTTGTCTTATTCCTGGTCTTAAGAAAAGCTTTCAGCTTTTTGCTATTTGAATATGATGTTGACTGAAGGCTTCCCATATATGGCCTTTATTATGTTGAGGTACAATCTGTCTATACCCACTTTGCTGAGAGTTTTTATGAGTGTATGTTGAATTTTGTCAAATGCATCTATTGAGATGATTATATGATTTTCAATCTTCATTTCATTAATGTGGTATATCATGTTGATGGATATATAATGGTCTATTTTAAGTTAATAGCAAGTAAAATTTGTAAGCATTCTAAAACTTTGCTCTTTTTTTCTGGGGTTTTATCTTGTTTTTTTCATTTGGAATATATTCCTCTGTCTCCTTGTTTTGCTGACTATCTGTGTTTGTTTCTATGTATTAAGTGAAACAGCTACCTCTTTTAGTCTTGAAGGAGTAGCCCTGTGTAGGAGATGAACCTTATCTTTAACCTTGCCCTAGCTCTTGATTATCTCTCAAACCGTCTCTCTGATTGTTCAGACCTGCTGAGTCCAGCAGCAACCACAGGAACAACAGGGAGGGGCAGGGCACTAGCCCACCGGGTCACACAGTGGGTTGGTGCCATCTCAGTAGAGAGAAAGTGTAAAGACGCTGCCTGCCTTTGTTGGCACTAGAAGGTAGAAGGAGAGTGCCCAAAATAGCATCTTCTAGTGCCTTTGTCCCCAGAGAGTCCTGACAGGCTTTTGGCCCTTGGGCAGATGCCTTAGTGTTAGCAAATGAATCTCCCTCACATGTGCTCTAGATGCTTTTCAGTCTGCTACTTTTGTGCCGGGTCCTGGATCAAGAGTCTGTGCATGAGCCTTCTAAGAGCCGAATTCCCATTCCCCGGAGCCCTATGTTTCTCTTGGATGTAAGCTTTGTTGGTTTTTGGAGCTAGATGTTTTGGGAGCTTATCTCTCAGGTTAGGTCCCAAGGATTGGGGTGCTGGATGTGGAGCACAAACCCTTTGCTTCTCAGAGAGAAGCTCTGTGTGTAGGAGATCCCTCCCAACTCCTCCTGGTGTGTGTGGGTCACATGTGGGGGGTGGGGTTTTTGGAGAGATTGTGTCTCTGTTTTTCTTACCTATCTGGATGTGCCCTTTTAATTCTTGGTTGTGGAAGACCTGCTGAGCTAGTTTTCAGGTGTTTTTTTAGAGGGAATTGTTGTATATGTAGCTATATGCTTGTTTTATCTATGGGAGGAGGTAAGTTTAGGATTTTCCTAAGCTGCCATCTTGACATGCCTCTTCTAAAAGCATGAAGGCTATTGTTAGTTTTGCTACATGGTGGGCAGCCCTCCTAAATTGGCTGAATAAAAAGTCTAGTTAAATGCCCAGGAACAAAAGACTCAAATCATCTGTTTTTTAAAATAATATTTCCTGGGGCGCCCGGGGGGCATCCGGGTGGCGTCTGCCTTCGGCTCAGGTTGTGATCTTGGGTTCCCGGGATCAAGACCCGCATAGGGGTCCCTGCTCGGCAGGGAGTCTGCTTGTCCCTCTGCTCCCTCTGCCTCTCCCCCTGCTTATGCTCACTCTCTCTCTCAAATAAGTAAACAAAATCTTAAAAATAAAATCAAATAAAATGTCCTAGTTACACTTAAGGACGTAACATATGCCATTAAAGAGATGACACTTAACAGATAGAAATAACTTTTGGTCCTCTGTGTGTGCTGTAAAGGATAATGGCACCATAAATCTGTACAGATTAACATGTCAGAGCACTTTAAAACGATTATTTCATTCAGTTCTCACAACATGTTTGGTGAGGTAGGCCTTTGATCTTAATTGACAAATGAAGACACTTAGTTACAGGCCAGTTCAATGATTTGCCTAGTTCACACAGTAAACACAGTAAACTGTACTGCTGTATAGTAAACGGGTAGTGGTGGGACCAGGGCTGGGATTCAGGACTTCTAACATTCAGTCCAAGGCTCTTTCCCCTACGTTCTACTCCTGCATGCGGAGTAAAGCTGGAACTTCGTCTTCTTATATTTGCATCCCCAGAGTCTAGCCCAGTTCGTGATATGGAATAGGTCCTTAATAGATGTTTGTTGAATAAATGAATGACTCTAAATTTGGGCTTGCCCAGGAAGAATCAGTACCTCTCTGAATAGTCAGGGTAAGCTCAATTTAGGCTTTGTAGCCTAAGAAATTTTCAACATGTTTTACGGAATTATCTTAATCCCAGGAATGGCTCCTTTAACTTGAATGTTCTGAGATGAGATACTATTCTGTAGGAAAGGAGGGGATAATTTATGGGGATGATATTATTATCCTGCCACAGAATCATATACCTCTATATTTATTTTCCTTTGAGTTTTTATTATTTTTCAAATGATCATTCATTACATTATCTTATATCTTATTTATATAAGACATAAATCTCTTATCCCTAGGATGTGAATGACACACATATGAGTAACTATTGTTTTTAAATACATAGCATTTCTAAAACTCTGGCCCAAAGGATTATTATTATGATTCGTCTTGCAATTTTAGTCATGTACCATCTCAAATTATTATTTAATAGTTTTATTGTCCTTGGTTGTCCAACTAGATTATAAACTCCTTTGGATCAACTCATTCATTTTATTCATTTCATATCTCCCTCCTGCTTAATAAAGAACTGAAGGCACAACAAAGATGGATTTCTGAGCACACAAATCAAGGCAAAGAATGTAGTACTCCCTTGAGAGAGCTCTTAGTGAGGTCTGAAAATGTTGTGAGAAAATATTTGTTTTTTTAAATTTTCATCTTGATCCAACTTAACAGATATTGTAGTTAGACTGGAATTCTGTTTTATTAGACTCCTCACAGTATTTCCTAAGGGTATATGTTTTTTATAATAAAAGTTTTTGTTAGTAAGGCAAAATATCTAGACAGAATTGAAAAGGCTACTTCCAGGATATTTGACAAGAAAAGAAGCCACATATGACTCTCCTCTTCTCTTCTTGCTTTTCCATCTTTTCCTACTCACTTAACATGTTTAAAATCTGCAGGTGTATACTTTCCATTGCTAAAGTGAAAGGGAAATGATTGATTGCTTCTGCTTATTTGTCAAACATGTAATAAATGCCTATTATTGCTGGGGAGGGAGGTAACAAAAAGAAACAGTCTCTGATGGCAATAAGCATAACATCTAAAAAGGAGAAATGCTATAAATAAAAACAATTGTAATAACTTTAATGAGGGGGTAGAAAGTATAAATACCACAAAGACCACAGAGACAAAGCTGTGAACATTCAGAAGACCAATTACATCAACCTGGAAGGATCTACATCTTGTGTACGGCAAACTGATGGTCATTGATGGGGCAGGCTGCCCCCAAATGTACCGCTTTGGCATATTGATTTTTTAAATAAGATTTTATTTATTCAATTGAGAGAGAGAGAGCACGAGAGGGGGGAGGGTCAGAGGGAGAAGCAGGACTCCAGGATCATGACCTGAGCCGAAGGCAGCTGCCCAACCAACTGAGCCACACAGGCAGCCTGATTTTTAAAAATTAAAGTTACTTAAGCAACAGCTACTGCAAAAAGGACACTTACTCTCCTTTGTACTCCTGAAAGCAGAAACTAAATCTCCCATGTGAAAGGTACCCTCCCTGTACCAGGAGGTAAAGAGAGATTAGGGCTGAGAAGACTATATAAACAAACCTTGTTAGTTCACTAATGTACTACCCCAGGCTCAAACTTCTCTATCTTGTCAATTCTTCACAAATTTATTGGTTCTAAAAGATATAAAAGTTGCCTGCTTTGGTCACTTCTTTGAATATTATATTTTGATGAGCATATGAAATTAAATTTGTTTTTCTCCTGTTAATCTATCTTATGTCAATTTAATTATTAGGCCATCCAAGAAACCTAGAAGTGAAGAAAAGAAAAGTTTTCCTCCTTTACATTATCATAAAATTTATCTTACATTCCCTCCCTCTTTTTTATAGCTTATTGGTAAAGGATTGGTAAGAATTCATGGGGCACTCACAGAGGCAGTTGGGGTCCTCAGTGAGGCTGAACACATAATGGGATTTTAAGGCTCTAGGATTTTAGGAACATTTTCTTAATTAGAAATTTTGAGTTTTCTGGTTTGCTCTTTCTAGCTTGAATCAGTTATCTCTCACTGTGTAACAAATGCCCTCAAACTGAGTGACTTTAAATAATAACACTTTAATATCTCTCATGGGTCTGTGAGTTGGCTGGATGGTTATTCCATGGGTCTTGCGTGGGCTCACACGTGTGGGTTGGCTGAAACCTGACAGGCTGGAACAGCTGGGCCTCTCCCTGCACGTGGCCTCTCACTCTCAAGGAGTCTTCATGTGGCAGTAGTAGCATTCCAAGGGGACAAGTCCCCGTGTGTTGGAGCACATGTGCCGATGACGCTATTGGCTGAGGAAAGCCACAGGGCCACATTCAGAGTCAACACTGGAGGAACTACACAGGGGCAGGGACACTGGGAGGTGTGGCTCCCTGGAACTATTAGTGTAACGATCTACCACACAGTCCAATACAGAACTCTCTAGAATATGAACAGCATGCCTGGGAAGCTCAGAGTTGTATAGGAATTTATTCTGTGGTGTCCTGGGTTGGTTTATTCCTGCAGATGTCTAATGTGGAACGACTAGACAACTCATAAGTTATAATAAGCCACTGTGGTACTTCCTACAAGGACCTTTCTTCCTCCCTCCCTGCCTCAATGCCTCTCACTTCCTTTCTCCCTCTCTCCTTTCTCTTCCCTCTCCCCCTCCCCCCTAGCTTTTTTCCTTCCTCCCAAGAGGGCAATTACTTACCCATGCTAAATTAGGGAACATTAAACACTAGATCTCAATCTAATGGTCTTTGCACAAACTTCCTATGTAGCTGTCTGCTGTGGATATGTGGTCTCCAGTTTCATTTACTCTAAACTATACATTTGAGGACTTCTTGTCTAACATTTTATGTGATTTTCAATGTTTATAATTAATGTATTTGATATTTCTTTTATGTTTTAATGCCATGAATGATCCTTATTTACTTCATAATTAATTTCTCATTAATTTTATTTTTATGATGTTTAACATTAACTAGTAGAGCCAGTAAAAGAGGAATGGCCCCAAACCAGATCTTATAGCACTGAACCTTACATTCTACAACTATATTTCCTCCTGTTTATTATTAACGTTGATTTACCTCGTTTTAGTTGGTAATCTGACTATGAGGGCATAGTCTGATATATGATAACTTGGGTTGCTCTTCAGAAAAGAGATGATCATTCCACATCAAACAAACCTCAACTTGTAACTCAGTGAATTCAAAGTATATTTTAAAATAGGTTTTAGTTTTCATTAAGCCTAAAGGTATAATTTAACAAACAATAGAGTGCCAAATAGGAGCAGTATGCTGAGTACTTCTTTCTGTTGTGCCTTTTGTATGAGTCAGAATTTCCTAGTGTGTAAGGCCATTATATAGGGGATAAGTTAGGCCCCTCTAGAAGCTACATTAACACTCTGAGCTTGCACTACCTGATTTAAACCAGGAAGTAACTTGGGCATTAGAATTGCAGGTCCTTGAGCAACTCATATTCTTTGTCGTATATATAAGGTTCAGGTTAAACAAACAAACAAAACAAAACCTATTCATTGCTAACCGCATGAGCGCTTATGGGAGTTCTGTGAGATCTCTATCACCCATGGATGCCCTGAGCGTCATCATTTTATCATCATCATCATTATGCATATTGTTCTCCTTACTTGTCATCATGTGTTCATTTGAAGGAAATGAAGAAAAGAAGGGGGGCATCAAAGAAAATGTCAGCGTCTTTCTTTGGCTCAGTGAAGAAATTTTAGAGTGTTGGGTGGAAAGGTTAGATAGTTTTACCATATTCTCCTTTGGTCAGATTACCTTTGGAACGTTTGTTTGATATTGAGATAAAATCAATCACAACCAAGTGCAGTTTTTCCAGAGAATAATGAATATGTTAAGTGAAGGATAGTTAAAGGAATTGGGGATGGTTAGCCTGAATAAAAGAAGGTTTGGGGGTGTGTGGGAACATCTTCAAATATCTGAAGGAGTCCCGTGTGTCATTTCAGTTGTGGCTTAGTTATTTCTCGTAATAGAAATACTTTGGATGAAATTAGGGCATTTGAAATTTGAGATCAGCTATTGCTTGCCAGACATCTCATCTCTTCTTCTGATAACATCATTTACCAAATGAAGGACAACCAGAACTTACTGCCATCTTCAACCTCTCCTGGTCCATTTTCTTATGTATTGATACATTGGGTTTCATAATCCTTAGTTCTGGATGTGACTCCTTTCTAAATATTTTCACCCACCACTGCTGTTTCTAGTTTATCACATTTCTTGTACTAAAGCTCATTCTGATGTAATTTTGGAATACAGGTAAGGTTCAGTGGGGTGGAGTCCGGAGCCGACAACCAAGAAAGAATTCTTGAGGCATCTTTGGTGCAAAATGGTGGTTTATTAAAGCATGGGGACAGGACCCGTGGGCAGACAGAGCTGCTGCCCTGTGATCTTGAGGAGTGGCTGATTATATATACTCAGGAGTTGGGGAGGTGAGGACAAAGGGGGTGTCCAGAAGGACTGTCATATGCTTGAAGACTCTCAGGATACCAGAAGCCTGGTTATTGTCAAGCCAAGGCTGTTTTCCCCTCTAATGAGGCACTAACATGAAGACAGCTGGGAGTTTCCTGGAGGAATGTTACATTCCTCCTATCACACATCTTTGTCAATAGGCTTTAGGTTTAGAAGAAATTCAATTTTATTTACATTTCCTTCTGCCTCAGCCTCCCTTAATTTTATGAAGGGGAGGGTGATATTAGGGCTTCAGGAACTGAGTTATGGGTCTCTGGAAGTTAGGCTATTCATAAGAAAGCTTCTTCCTTGGAGGAGCAAGATGGTGGAGGAGTAGGAGACCTAAATTTCGTCTGGTCCCAGGAATTCAGCTAGATAGGAATCAAACCATTCTGAACACCTATGAACTCAACAGGAGATCGAAGAAAAGAATAGCAGCAACTCTCTGAACAGAAAACAACCATTTTCTGGAAGGTAGGATGTGCAGAGAAGTGAATCCGAGGCGATATTCGGGAAGATAGATGGCGGGGGAGGGGGCCTCTGTCGGCCACTACCAGCAAGTGATAGAGCTGCAGAGCACAAAATCAGAACTTTTAGAAGTCGGCTCTGCTGAGGGACATCCTTCCAGTGGCTAAGTGGAAGGTGGAACCCCCCTGGAACAGTGTGGTCTCAGGACACTCGGGGGGTCACAGAAAGACCGGGGATGCCTGAGTGTGGCAGAGCTCCCAGGTATTGGATCGGGGAAGCCAGCTGCAGAGACGGAGCTGAGGAGGGGGCTCTCAGGTCGAGGTTGCCATAAACCGTGATCTGCAGCACAGTTGGGCCACTGCTCCTCCAGCAGGGAACCAACAAGCGGCAGATACGGGGAGACTCCCCTTCCTCCCCCAGGAGGAGTGGTGCGGGAGCACACCACAGGCATCTGCTGGGTTTGGAGACTCCATACAGGGTCCGGTGCCAGAGATAGAAACGCTCGGTCGGTCACAGGCCAGGTGACCATGGAGTGTGGCCGGAGACCAGGGAGACAGGAGTGACTGACGGCTTTTCTCTGGGGGTGCACTGAGGAGTGGGGCCCTGAGTTCTCGACTCCTCTGGGTGGAGATTGGGAGGCCGCCATTTTCACTCTCATCCTCCAAAGCTGGACAGAAAGCTTGCAGGGAACAAAAGCTCCCGAGAGCAAACCTGAGCAGATTACTTAGCCCGGACCCGCAAGGGCAGGGCAATTCCGCCTCCCGCAAAGATATTTAGGAACCATGGCAACAGGCCCCTCCCCCAGAAGATCAGCAAGAACAGCCAGCCAAGATCGAGTTTACCAATCAATGAGAATGGCAGAACCCCAGCGCTAGGGGAATACAGCACATAGAATTCATGGCTTTTTTACCATGATTCTTCAGTCTTTCAAAGCTAATTTTTTAATTTTTCTTTTTCTTTTTTTTTGAATTTTTCTTTTACCCTCTTTCAACCAACATCTTATCAATCCTTTTTTAAAAAAATCTTTTTTTATTTTTCATTTTTAGAGCCACATTCTATCCCTTCATAGTAGTTAACCTTATTTTTGGTATATATTTAAGTTGTTCTGTCTTTAAAATTTTGGGATAAAGTTTCTTCTAACAGACCAAAATATACCCTAAATCTCTAGTGTATGGCTTTGTTCTAGTCTCTTGCCTGATCACATTCTCTCCTTTTTTTTTTTTTAAATCCTCTTCTTTCTTTTTCCAAACAACTTCTTATCAATTCCTCTTATAAAATTTTTTATAATTTCCATCTTTACAGTCATATTCCATCCCTTCATTGTACTAACCCTTATTTTTGTACATATATAAGTTTTTCTTTCTTTAAAATTTTGGGAGGCAGTTTCTTCTAACAGACCAAACTACACCCAAAATCTAGTGTGTGGCACTGATCTATGCACCAGCCTGATCATATTTGATCATATTCTATTTTTTTGTTTGTTTGTTTTTATCTTTTTCTTTTTTTCTTTCTTTCTTTCCCTTTCTTTTCCTCTGGTTTCAGGTCTCTTCTGATTTGTTTAGTGTATATTTTTCTGGGGTCGTTGTTACCCTGTTCGCATTTTGTTCTCTCATTCATCTATTGTCTGGACAAAAATGACAGGATGGAAAAAATCACCTCAAAAAAAATGTACAAGAGGCAGTACCGACTGCCAGGGACCTAATCAATACAGACATTAGTAAGATGTCAGAACTAGAGTTCAGAATGACGATTTTAAAGATACTAGCTGGGCTTGAAAAAAGCATGGAAGATATTAGAGAAACCCTTTCTGGAGAAATAAAAGAACTAGAATCTAACCAAGTCGAAATCAAAAGGGCTATTACTGAGGTGCAATAAAAAATGGAGGCTCTAACTGCTAGGATAAATGAGGCAGAATAGAGAATTAGTGATATAGAAGACCAAAGGATGGAAAATAAAGAAGCTGAAAAAAAAAGAGAGATAAAAAACTACTGATCACAATGTCAGAATTTGAGAGATAAGTGATACTATAAGATGAAACAATATTAGAATAATTGGGATCCCAGAAGAAGAAAGAGAGAGAGGGGCAGAAGGTATATTGGAGCAAATTATAGCAGAAAACTTCCCTAATTTGGGGAAGGAAACAGGCATCAAAATCCAGGAGGCACAGAGAACCCCTCTCAAAATCAATAAAAATAGGTCAACACCCCGACAACTAATAGTAAAACTTACGGGTCTCAGAGACAAAGAGAAAATCCTGAAAGCATCTCGGGACAAGAGATCTGTAACCTACAATCATAGAAATACTAGATTGGCAACAGACCTATCCACAGAGACCTGGTAGGCCAGAAAGGACTGGCATGATATATTCAGAGCACTAAATGAGAAAAATATGCAGCCAAGAATACTACATCCAGCTAGGCTGTCACTGAAAATAGAAGGAGAGATAAAAATCTTCCAGGACAAACAAAAACTAAAGGAATTTGCAAACACAAAACCAGCCCTACAAGAAATCTTGAAAGGGGTCCTCTAAGCAAAGAGAGAGCCTAAAAGTAACATAGACCAGAAAGGAACACAGACAATATACAGTAACAGTCACCCTACAGGCAATACAATGGCACTAAATTCGTATCTTTCAATAGTTACCCTGAATGTAAATGGGCTAAATGCCCCAATCAAAAGACACAGGCTAACAGACTGGATTAAAAAACAAGACCCATCGATATGCTGTCTGCAAGAGACTCATTTTAGACCTAAAGTCACGCCCAGATTGAAAGTGAGGGGATAGAAAGCCATTTATCATGCTAATGGACACCAAAAGAAAGCTGGGGTGGCAATCCTTATATCAGACAAATTAGATTTTAAACCAAAGACTGTAATAAGAGACGAGGAAGGACATTATATCCTACTTAAAGGGTCTATGCAACAAGAAGATCTAACAATTGTAAATATCTGTGCCCCTATGACAAGATGGATCACCTCATGGGAGCAGCCAATTATATAAGCCAATTAATAACAAAAGCAAAGAAACACATTGACAACAGTACAGTAATAGTGGGGGACTTTAACACGCCCCTCACTGAAATGGACAGATCATCTAAGCAAAAGATCAACAAGGAAATAAAGACTTTAAATGACACACTGGACCAAATGGACTTCACAGATATATTCAGAACATTCCAACCCAAAGCAACAGAATACACATTCTTCTCTAGTGCCCATGGAACATTCTCCAGAAAGATCACATCCTAGGTCACAAATCAGGTCTCAACCGGTACCAAAATTGGGATTATTCCCTGCATATTTTCAGACCACAGTCCTTTGAAACTAGACCTCAATCACAAGAAGAAAGTCGGAAAGAACTCAAATACATAGAGGCTAAAGAGCATCCTACTAAAGAATGAATGGGTCAACCAGGAAATTAAAGAAGAATTAAAAAAATTCATGGAAACCAATGAAAATGAAAACACAACTATTCAAAATCTTTGGGATGCAGCAAAGGCAGTCCTAAGAGGAAAGTATATAGCAATACAAGCCTTTCTCAAGAAACAAGAAAGGTCTCAAGTACACAACCTAACCCTACACCTAAAGGAGCTGGAGAAAGAACAGCAAATAAAGCCTAAACCCAGCAGGAGAAGAGAAATCATAAAGATCAGAGCAGAAATCAATGAAATAGAAACTAAAAGAACAGTAGAACAGATCAACGAAACTAGGAGCTGGTTCTTTGAAAGAATTAACAAGATTGATAAACCCCTGGCCAGACTTATCAAAAAGAAAAGAGAAATGACCCAAATCAACAAAATCATGAATGAAAGAGGAGAGATCACAACCAACACCAAAGAAATACAAACAATTATAAGAACATATTATGAGCAACTCTATGCCAGCAAATTAGATAACCTGGAAGAAATGGATGCATTCCTAGAGATGTATCAACTACCAAAACTGAACCAGGACGAAATAGAAAACCTGAACAGACCTATAACCACTAAGGAAATTGAAGCAGTCATCAAAAATCTCCCAACAAACAAAAGCCCAGGGCCAGATGGCTTCCCAGGGGAATTCTACCAAACATTTCAAGAAGAATTAATACCTATTCTTCTGAAACTGTTCCAAAAAATAGAAATGGAAGGAAAATTTCCAAACTGGTTTTATGAGGCCACCATTACCTTGATCCCAAAACCAGACAAAGACCCCATCAAAAAGGAGAATTACAGACCAATATCCTTGATGAACATGGATGCAAAAATTCTCACCAAAATACTAGCCAATAGGATCCAACAGTACATTAAAAGGATTATTCACCACCACCAAATGGGATTTATCCCTGGGCTGCAAGTTTGGTTCAACATCGGCAAATCAATCAATGTGATACAATACATGAATAAAAGAAAGAACAAGAACCATATGATCCTCTCAATAAATGCAGAAAAAGCATTTGACAAAGTACAGCATCCTTTCTTGATCAAAACTCTTCAGAGTATAGGCATAGAGGGTACATACCTCAATATCATAAAAGCCATCTATGAAAAACCCACAGAGAATATCATTCTCAATGGGGAAAAACTGAGAGCTTTCCCACTAAGATCAGGAACACGACAGGGATGTCCACTATCACCACTGCTATTCAACATAGTATTGGAAGTCCTAGCCACAGTAATCAGACAACAAAAAGAAACCAAAGGCATCCGAATCAGCAAAAAAGAAGTCAAACTCTCACTCTTTGCAGATGACATGGTAGTTTATGTGAAAACCCAAAAGACTCCACCTCAAAACTGCTAGAACTCATACAGGAATTCAGTAAAGTGGCAGGATATAAAATCAATGCACAGAAATCAGTGGCATTCCTATACACCAAAACAAGACAGAAGAAAGAGAAATTAAGGAGTCTATCCCATTTACAATGGCACCCAAAACCATAAGATACCTAGGAATAAATCTAACCCAAGAGGCAAAGAATCTGTACTCAGAAAACTATAAAATACTCATGAAAGAAATTGAGGAAGGCACAAAGAAATGGAAAAACGTTCCATGCTCATGGATTGAAAGAACCAATATTGTGAAGATGTCAATGCTACCTAGAACAATCTACACATTCAATGTAATACCTATCAAAATACCATCCACTTTTTTCAAAGAAATGGAGCAAATAATCCTAAAATTTGTATGGAACCAGAAAAGACCCCAAATAGCCAGAGGAATGTTGAAAAAGAAAAGCAAAGCTGACAGCATCACAATTCTGGACTTCAAGCTCTATTACAAAGCTGTCATCATCAAGACACTATGGTACTGGCACAAAAACAGACACATAGATCGATGGAATAGAACAGAGAGCCCAGAAATGGACCCTCAACTCTATGGTCAACTAATCTTCGACAAAGCAGGAAAGAATGTCCAATGGAAAAAAGACAGTCTCTTCAACAAATGGTTCTGGGAAAATTGGATAGCCACATGCAGAAGAATGAAACTGGACCATTTCCTTACACCACACACAAAAATAGACTGCAAATGGTTGAAAGACCTCAATGTGAGACAGGAGTCCATCAAAATCCTAAAGGAGAACACAGGCAGCAACCTTTTCGACCTCAGCCGCAGCAACTTCTTTCTAGAAACATTGCCAAAGGCAAGGGAAGCAAAGGCAAAAATGAACTATTGGGACTCCATCAACATAAAAAGCTTTTGCACAGCAAAAGAAACAGTCAACAAAATCAAAAGACAACCAACAGAATGGGAGAAGATCTTTGCAAATGACATATCAGATAAAGGGCTAGTATCCAAAATCTATAAAGAACTTCTTAAACTCAACACCCAAAGAACAAATGATCCAATCAAGAAAGGGGCAGAAGACATGAACAGACATTTTTCCAAAGAAGACATCCAAATGGCCAACAGACACATGAAAAAGTGCTCAATATCGCTCGGCATCAGGGAAATCCAAATCAAAACCTCAATGAGATACCCCCTCACACCAGTCAGAATGGCTAAAATTAACAAGTCAGGAAACGACAGATGTTGGCGGGGATGCGGAGAAAGGGGAACCCTCCTACACTGTTGGTGGGAATGCAAGCTGGTGCAGCCACTCTGGAAAACAGTATGGAGGTTCCTCAAAAAGTTGAAAATAGAGCTACCATACAATCCAGCAATTGCACTACTGGGTATTTACCCCAAAGATACAAATGTAGTGATCCGAAGGAGTGCGTGCAGTCCGATGTTTATAGCAGCAATGTCCACAATAGCCAACTATGGAAAGAGCCAAGATGTCCATTGACAGATGAATGTATAAAGAAGATGTGGTATATATCTACAATGGAATCTTATGCAACCATCAAAAGGAATGAAATCTTGCCATTTGCAATGATGTGGATGGAACTGGAGGGTATTATGCTGAGCGAAATAAGTCAAACAGAGAAAGACATGTATCATATGACCTCACGGATATAAGGAATTCTTAATCTCAGGAAACAAACTGAGGGTTGCTGGAGTGGTGGCGGTGGAAGGGATGGGGTGGCTGGGTGATAGACATTGGGGAGGGTATGTGCTATGGTGAGTGCTGTGAATTGTGTAAGACTGTTGAATCACAGACCTGTACCTCTGAAACAAATAATACATTATATGTTTAAAAAAAAAGAGAAGAAAAAGAAGATAGCAGGAGGGGAAGAGTGAAGGGGGAGAAATCAGAGAGGGAGACAAACCATGAGAGACTATGGACTCTGAGAAACAAACTGAGGGTTCTAGAGGGGAGGGGGTGGGGGGATGGGTTAGCCTGGTGATGGGTATTAAAGAGGGCATGTTCTGCATGGAGCACTGGGTGTTATATGCAAACAATGAATCATGGAACACTACATCAGAAACTAATGATGTAATGTATGGTGAGTAACATAACATAATATAAATAAATAAATAAATAAATAAATAAATAAATAAATAAAAAGAAAGCTTCTTCCTTGTAAATCACCAGGACATTTGTAAACTGAGGGAGACTCCTGTCCAGCAGGACTGTGATCTCTATCAGTTAACCATTTGTTTTTCCTTTAGGGCAGCCAGGAGTGCCTGAGCAATGTCCCACATACCACATGGGGGGGCGTTGTAGGCTGCCAGCTTCAGCTTTGCCCTCAGCTTGTCTTCTGCTCCCGCATCAATTCCATGATTTCAGAAAACCACAGGCCCAAAATGGCATCACTTAGATTAAGTCCCCAAATCAGTAAACCAAGACTTAATACCTAACTTAACTGCAATTTCAACCCTGGGGAATATTACCTTTAAGCAGTCAACATAGAATTTCCTGGTCAAAACCAGGAAACTTATTGACAGAACCCTTCCATTCCCCTTAGGAGAGTAACCTTGCCTAAACAATCATTCCTTGCTAATATATTCCTTTCTTTTTCTCTTCTTTCTCTCTTTTTCTTTTTTTTTGAGAGAGAGAGCGCACATGCATGCATGTGCAAGGCGTGGGCTGTTTGGGGGGTGGTTGTCTAGAGGGAGAGGGAGAGAGAGAATCCCAACCTGGCTCCACACCCAGTGCAGAGCCCTATGCAGGGCTCAGTCTCATGACCCTGAGATCATGACCTGAGCTGAAATCAAGAGTTGGAAGCTTAACCTACTGAGCCACCCAGGTGCCCCACTAATATATTCCTTTCTTGTTCTTTTAATGCACTCTCTCTGCCTTTAAAAACCTTTGCTTTGTTTAGCTCAGTGGAGCTTCCCTCTACTTGCTAGACAATATGCTGCCTGATTCACGAATAATTTAATAACACCAATTAGATCTTCAAATTTACTTGGGTGCGTTTTGTTTTTTTAACAGATTTGGTGGCAGTGTTGGGACCTGAAATGAACTTCTGATGACATTTGGGGACAATGAGAAGCATGGGAATGGTGTCCCATGAAGCCCTTTGAGTTCTTGCGGTTTCCTAGGACTGTTGATAAGTTCCTCTAGTTTTGAGCTTTGCTCTTATTGTTTTTGAGCTACTGACCTAATTGGCTTTCCAGTCCAGGGTTATTGGGTCAGTCTAGACTAACAGGAGGCTCTAATAGAGCACCAGTTCTCAGCCCTTGGTTGAGTCTATGATTCCACATGGGAGTCCTTTCCCAATTTCCAGTCCACAGTCCCTGTTTACTGTAGTTTGCTGGTTTAGTCCTTTCCCCATTTCCCATTCCCAGTCTCCATTTACTGGTTTAGAATTGCTGATGGTGCCCATGGCCTTTTCTTGGCCAGTCCACAATAACTTCTTTTGTTTACTACTGTTATATTAAGGTGCACAAGTTCCTTTGTCTTGTTTTGTGTAAATAAAAGCTAAGCTAATAGGATGCTTAAAATCCAAAGTATTAAGAACATCAACTTCTGGCACACCTGCTTATCTAAAAGTCTAAAAACTATGGTGCTAAGAGCTGTGAATAGCTACAGATGTGGCAAAATTCTAGAATTGCAATAGCCATTGTGGGGAATGTTTCAATTAGATTGACAGTCAGTGTTCCCAAATCAAACAGAATGGGAAACAGGCAATTAAAACAGCAATCAGAAGACTCCAAAATGATTTTAAAATCCCCAAATAATTTCACTGAAAGATTCATTGCAAAAGCTAAAGAAAAATTAAAGATCTAAGAGGTATCTAAGATAAGAATTATAAGACTGATACTGAGACAAGGAAATTAAAGGGACCCCATTAAAAAAAAGTGTTTTTTTTCTTTGCTCCTTTTCCTGCTTCTCTTCTTGCTAGGATCTGCACCCCCACCCTACACATACCTTAATGTGTGTCCTCCTTGTAAAGATCAAGGAGTTAATGATTTCTTTGGAGTCTTCCATCTCAGTAGATAACATCTAAGGAGTAACTATGTGAGGTTGTCATGTATATTTTCCAAGACCACTGACTCACCAACACCCCTGGCTCCAGGGCATAAGCAACTTAGGGAGGACACCTGAACACTTGTTCTTGTCCAACCAGTTCCTGGATGCCTGCAAGGACATGTACACCAGACCACCATCCTCAATAAAAACCGTAGACCCCAAGCAAAGATGACACTCATGTTCCTTTTCCTTTCGGAGTCTCCCAGATGCTCTGTATCTGCTCTCTCCATGTCTTCAATAAACTTTGCTCTTACTTCCTCTCAGCTCCTGCTTGATTTCCATCTTATGCAAAGCTGAGGACCTCCTTGGCTGGTCCTGTAGGAACCACTCTGGGTCCTTGGACCCAGCCTGCCTGCGTCAGTATCACTTCTACTGCTCCCTTCTATCCTCCTTTGAGTACTCATTCTATTAATCAAGCCAGTCTAAATTGTTTTTCAACTCTGAAAAGATGAAACAACCAGAAACAAAAGTCCACCAAGTTAAGGGTCTTACAGACACTCCCATATCTATCTTCAAAGGAGGGCTCCCAAATGGGCCCCTCCCAGAGTTGACAAAACTAAGGGATTTTCTGGTAAATTGCTACCTTATTCATTTAAACAGCTAAGGGGAAACTGTGATAGCTGCCAGACCTGCAGAGGGGATCCTATAAAAACTGGCAGAAGACAGCAAAGGATAAAAATTCTTACCAGAATAATTTCTTCTAAATCTCTGTCTGTAATGTTCACTTGAGATTAGAAAATAAAATTTCATCCCGTCATTTCCTTTACAAATCCAAACCCGTTGTTTATTGATCCTTTCTCTCCTAGGAATAACCATTTCCTTCTTGCTTGTCTCATTTGCATAACTGGGTTTGGCTTTCTGCCTGTCTGGGACATTCAGGTTGTTGGCTCTTTCTTTTGGTTATTTTTGGGAGTGACTCTGGATTTGGGAAAGGTAATATCCTTTCACCCTCTTTGGGGGCCCATCTTATACCCAAGAGGGGTTATTCAATACGGCCAGAAATATTTAAAACTACATACCAAAAGGGAAAGAAGCATATTTAGGATAATATAGTTGGGTAGGTAGATGAGCCTATGAAGTTGTTTAAGTTACAGCCTTATTCTTTGAGGAACTGAGAACAGCTGTCTATCTTAACAATCCGTTGCAAAACAAAAGTCAGCTCTGGAGGCAATTCGAAGTTCACCCATTCCTTTACCAATCTGTCTATCTCAGAAGGCTTGTAAATTATTGGTTTTAGAAAACTAAAATCCGGGTGTTATACACAAACCATGAATCATGGAACACTGCATCAAAAACTAATGATGTAATGTATGGTGATTAACATAACATAATAAAATAAAATTTAAAAAAAAGAAAGAAAACCCAAATCCTTCTTTTTGTGTGTGTGTGTGTCTTTTTTTTTTTTTTTTAAGGATTTTATTTATTTATTTGACAGAGACATAGCAAGAGAGGGAACACAAGCAGGGGAAGTGGGAGAGGGAGAAGCAGGCTTCCTGTCCTGGGACCATGACCTGAGCAGAAGGCAGACGCTTAAGGACTGAGCCACCCAGGCACCCAAACCAAAATCCTTCTCAAAAGAACTTACATTCTTTCTCTGTCTCTTAAAGCTATATATATTATCATGTCTTTGAAATGTAAACACAGCCTACAGTGTACCTGAGACTAAAGGAAAAAAGAGAGGGGAAAAGAAGCCTTGTTAAAGTACAAACTGGTGGGGCGCCTGGGTGGCTTAGTTGGGGATCTAACCCCACATCGGGCTCCCTGCTCCGCGGGGAGCCTCCTTCTCCCTCTCCCATTCCTCCTGCTTGTGTTCCCTCTCTCGCTGTGTCTGTCTCTGTCAAATAAATAAATAAAATCTTTAAAAAAATTATAAAATACAAACTGCTAAAAAGGCTCTTGTGCCCAAACTCTTGTATAGCCTCAAAAGATTAAATCCAGGGACAAATACAAATCTTAAAAATCCTCTCCACGAAGACCCCAAATAGCCAAAGCAATCTCGAGAGTGATTAACAAAGCTGGAGATACCACAATTCCACATTTCAAGATATATTACAAAGCTGTAGTAATGAAAACAGATTAGTACTGGCACAAAAATAGACATAGAGATATAGAGACCAATAGAACAGAATAGAGAGCCCAGAAACAAGCCCATGGTTATATGGCCAATTATATGTCATAGAGGAATAGTTGTGACAAGAAGGCAAAAATATACAATAGAGAAGACAGTGTCTTCAGCAAATGGTGCTGGGAAGTAGACAGCTGCATGCAAAAGAATAAAACTGGGCCACTTCCTTACACCATACAAAATATAAACTCAAAATTGATTAAAGACATAATGTGAGACCTGAAACCATAAAACTCCTAGAAAAAAACATAGGCAGTAATTTCTTTGACATTGGTCATAGAAACGTTTTTCTAGGTATATCGTCTAAGGCAAGGGATACAAAAATAAAATTAAACTATTGGGACTATACCAAAATAAAAAGCTTTTGCATAGTGAAGAAAATCATCAACAAAATGAAAAGGCAATCTACTGAATAGGAGAAGTTATTTGCAAATGATATATCCATAAGGGGTTAATATAAAAAATATATAAAGAACTTAGAACCAAATAATCCACTTAAAAAAATAGGCAGAGATCTGAACATTTTTCCAAAGAAGACATCCAGATGGCCAACAGACACATGAAAGGATGCTCAACTTCACTCATTATCAGGAAAATGCAAATGAAAACCAAAATGAGCTATCACCTCACACTTGTCAGAATGGCTAGAATCAAAACAACAAGAAATAACACGTGTTGGTGAGGATGCAGAGAAAAAGGACTCTTCATGCAGTGTTGATGGGAAAGCAAATTGGTGCAGCCACTGTGGAAAACAGTGTGGAGGTTCCTCAAAAAATTAAAAATAGAATTACCATATGATCCAGTATTCCACTACTGGTTATCTACCCAAAGAAAATGAAAACACTAATTCAAAAAGATATATGCGTGCACGCGCGCACACACACACACACAGAGTGGAATATTACTCAGCCATAAAAAAGCATGAGATCTTGCCATTTGTGTCCATATGGATGGACCTAGAGGGTATAATGCTAAGTAAAATAGACAGAGAAAGACAAATACCAATATGATTTCATTCATATGTGGAAGTTAAGAAACAAAACAAATGCATGAACAAAGAAAAATTAGATAAACAAAAAAACCAGACCCATATACAGAGAACAAACTGGTGGTTGCCAGAGGGGAGGTGGGTGAAGGATGGGTGAGATAGATAAAGGGAACTAAGGATACACTTATGATGAGCAATGAGTAATATATAGAATTGTTGAATCATTATATTATACACCTACAACTAATATAACGTATGTTAATTATGTTTCAATAAAAATGAAATAAAATATTTTAAAAATCTGTATAAGAACTTGGAAACCTCAGTTACTAGTTTCACTGTTCAAATACAACTGAAATCCCAGGTTGAAGCCACTCTTATAAAGGACGTTTTATTCATTTTTCTGTTCTCATGATACCCTCCCTCCTTTGAAAAGCATAAAATAATTTCTGATTTTTTTTCAGTCAAAGAAATTTTGTAAGCATGTGCTCAATTTCAGTTAACATGAAATATCTAATTTTTTGAAAAAAATCATCTCCACAAATATTAGTAACTTTAAGGTCTTTGCATGTATGAGTGTCCCTCTATATGTTGTAAACATGAGGTATTTTTCTACCTCTGGGTGGTATTGCTAAAATAATTTGTAAAAAGAGCTCAATTAGTTTAAACGAAGTACTTGTAAAGACTGGGCATTCTACAGCTCTCGGAAAGATAGAAACTAACCCAAATGTTTTTTCAAGTTCATATGATCTGGGAAAATATTTGATATAAAAGTTAGTTTGAAGTTGTTGGTTTAATTAAAATAGACATATCTTCAGAGTTATCAGCAGTAAAAGTAAAACTTTTTTTTCTGCCTGGCTTTACTTAAAGCCAAATAAATGGATGTTATCCTTCATAAAAATTTTTTTAAATAGCTTGGAATATTGACTGACTTTGATGTCCCATGAAGTTTTTATGGGTAATCTTAGCATAATTGTTAAGAGCAAATACATTGAATAGATGTAAATAATTTTCTTTTAAATTAGGTAGACTTTTAAATATCTCCCAAGGGGCGCCTGGGTGGTTCAGTCAGTTAGGTGACTGACTCTTGATTTCAGCTCAGGTCACACGATCTCAGGGTCGTGAGATTGATCCCTGGGTCAGGTTCCCCACTGAGTGTAGAGCTTGCTTAGTATTCTCTCTCTCTGTATCTCTCTCTCTCTCCCTCTGCCACCCCACACTCTCTCTCTCTTTAATTAAAAATAATAATAATTTTAAATAAATAGTCTCCTAAATCTTTCTGGTAAACTAAAATCTTGAAGTTTTGCTGAGTTAGGTTAAATGATGAATTCAGTTAAATTTATTTAAAATCCAGATCATTTCCAAATAAGACAAAATATTAAAACATTACTAAACATAGGTTTATCTACTTTTAGCTTCTTATTACAGAAAAACTAAAAGATATTTGAATGTGTTAATGCTACATTGGAAAAATTTTAAAAGGCATATGTTTCTAAAAACCATGAAATGTATTCATAAGTTTGCAAATCTAAAGTATATTGGGGCGCCTAGGTCGTTCAGTCAATCATCCAACTCTTGATTTCAGCTCAGGTCATGATCTCAGGTTTTTGAGAATGAGCCCCAACTTGGGCTCGCACTGGGTGTGGAATCTGCTTAAGATTCTTTCTCTCCCTCTCTACCCCTTTCCTGCCCCTCTCTCTCCCTCTCTAAACAAAAAAAACAAAACAAACAAATGAACAAAAAGAATGTTGGTGTAACAGTTCACAATTGCTTGCTACTTAATTTTACTTAGTTAAGGTTGCTAAGGATTAAACATTCTACTTAATATATGCAATTAAAGCTGCTGGAAATAATAATGGAAAACATCTCCATATGCCAGGAAAATAGTATGTGTTTTCTATAATGGAAGTTTTAAGAAACGGAGATACATTTTTTGTTGAGGAAAAAGAAAGTATTTTTGTCCTAAAGGCTGGCTGTTTAAAGAAAAAAAAAAACAAAAACAATGTAAAAAAGAAAGTTGTAGAATGTTTATGAAAAGGGAATCTGTTTTGTTTTTTTTTTTTAGAGAGAGCCTGCATGGGGGTGGAGTGGGAGGGAGGGGAGAGAGAGAGAATCTTAAGCAGGCTCCATGCCCAGTGTGGAGCCTGACTTGGGCTCAATCTCACAACCTTGAGATCATGACCTTAGACTAAATCAAGAGTTGGATGCTTTAACTGACGGCGCCAGCCAGGTACCCCAAAAAGGGAATCTTTGAGAGCAAATTTTAATGGGTGGCCAAGTTGACTAAGATTAAAATGAATTTATTTAAAAATCAGTTTTAATATCAAAAGTAAGGTGGTGCAAAATTAGAATTTGGTTTTCTCTCAGTTAAAAGGACAATTTTTTTTTTTTTTTTTTTACTTTTGATCTGCTGAAGTCTTTTTAACCTGAAACATTCCAAAAGATTTGCTAAACTATTAGGCTTATTTGCTCTGTTAAATTATATGGGAAGCATTGTTAAATAAGAAGTCATACTAAGCCTTCTTTATGTTGTATTTGTAAGACTGCAGTACAGGTGGATAGAGTCCATTCTGTCTCCACGAAAATGGCCCCTCATTGCCAGACTTTTGCCATCCTGATGTCCTGGTAACATGGCAACAGTCTGCTCCTAAATAAAAACATTAACACTGACTGTAAATTAAGCAAACAGGGCTTTAGAAAACCCAAGATGCTGTTTAGTTCTTCCCTGCTCCCTGACAAACCCCATTTTTAGATTTTTGCATTCCTTCATCCACCATAGTGCATTTAAGATGACTCTTATTATTACATAGACGGTGGGGAAACTATACAATTATAAAACAGTCTATCAGCAATGTCTGACTTGTCAGGTCCATTATTCTGGAAAAACTGTTTGCTGCCCAGAGTCCCCAGGGCTCCTCTCTCTACACCCTTTCAGCACTTGCTGATGGACTTCATTCACCTGCCACTTAGTATGGATTACCAATATGTTCCTGTAATTGTACGTATGTTTGCCAGATGAATTAAAGCCTTTCCTTGCTGTAAGACTGATACCCCCAAAGTAGCAAAGAAACTGTTGGAAAGTGTGTTACCCACTTGAGGTATACCTTCCAGAGTCTCCAGTGATTAAAGCACCCACTTCACTGGACCAATCATATGAGCCTTATACAAAAACCTTGCAAACTTCTTGGAATTCTATTGCATACAATCTTCTGCCAGTCCCTTGTTGACTCATGCTAGTATGACCAGTTGCTGTGAGTCTCTCATGTCTTATGTTCAAGCCTATCATCAACAGATTAAAAAGCCTTTCTAGATCCCAATTTAAAGGATCCTACTGGTCACAGTTTACAGCCTGGTGATTAGATATTTTGAAAGTATTATCAGAAAAAAGCTGCTGTCGAGCCCTGTTTGGAAAGGACCTTACCAAATGTTTCTGACCACTGACACTGCTATAAAACTAAAAGGTATTAAGCCTCGGGTACACAAAACACAACTAGAAAAAGGCTCCACATGACACCTGGTCTTGTGCAGATGCTGGGCACCTCCAAATCAAAGTGACAAGAAAGAGAAGGAGCTGACATCAAAGTAGACTGCTTCCACCCAAGACAACAAATCAAGACTCCATGCTTTAATTGAACACGAAACCCTTTCTTCTTCCCTTTCCTTTACTCTGGCTCACCCTTATCTTTATCTCCCAGGCCATTGCTAAGGGGAGTAACCTTTGGAATTTAGAACAACCTTCTGTTTCAGGCTAGGAAAAAATCTAACTGTGTCCCTAACATTTCACAAGTGAAATGAGATATCTCTCAATTCCTGTAAATTTACATTATGAAGTTAGAAAGGACTTAACAAGAGGCTTTCATGATTCCGGATTTACTTTTTTTGACAGATCCCTATTTCCCTAGTTAGAAATAAATGCAAATGAGTCTAACTTCTTAAATTTTTTTATTTTTTTTTGAGAGAGGGGTTGGGGAGGGACAGAAGGAGAGGAAGAGAGACCATCTTAAGCAGGCTCCACGCCCAGCACGGAGCCCAACAGGGGATCTCACAAACCTGAGATCATGACCTGAGCTGAAATCGAGTTGGATGTGTAACCGACTGAGCCACAAGACTAACTTCTTAATTTTTTTAAAGGTTTTATTTATTTATTTGAGAGAGAGAATGAGAGAGAGAGCATGAGGGGGGAGGGTCAGAGGGAGAAGCAGACTCCCCGCCGAGCAGGGAGCCCGATGCGGGACTCGATCCAGGGACTCCAGGATCATGACCTGAGCCGAAGGCAGTCGCTCAACCAACTGAGCCACCCAGGCGCCCTAACTTCTTAATTTTTAAAATTATTACAGAATCTTCTGCTAAAGCAATAATTGCACAACAAAGATCCTTAGATTTCTGGCCAAAGTTTTTCTTGATAATAAATAGCTCTTGGTTATCTTTTACCTGAGTTCAGAGGTGCCTGCGCCATGACCACCACCACCTGCTGTACCTGGATTAACTCTTCTGGGGATGTTAAAACTCAATTACATAAGATCACAAAACTAGCCACTTGCCTTAAAAAGTGACTCCTTCCATGGGGTGTTTCTTTGACTTACCTGATTTTGATCGGTTTGGGTTTGGGGACCATGGTCTGAAGTGTGCTCCAAACATTGGGAATTATTCTGTGTATGTAGAGTAATCACAGTAACTTCCCTGATGCATTATATTCTTATGGTCAGCATAGCAAAATGTATGAACTTGTCAAATCACTAAGTTGTACACCTGAAACTAATGTAACATTGTGTGTCAACTATACTCAAAGTTTCTTAAAAAGCTTTAAACGTGTGTTCACAGCCACTAACCATCACACAAATGATCTCACTAAGGCTAGAATGTTAGAAAAGGAACAGAGAGTAACTGACATAAAGAATGTAAAACTACAGTCATAACCTGTAAATATCACAGAGGTAAAGCAAAAATATCATGACCTGAGCACATATTAATCCCTAACTCACAGTGCCTAGATGCTGCTTTTGACCCTGGAGATGTCTCCTCCTTTTTGAAACTTGCTACTCCTTTGGCTTCTGTGAACCCCCACTCTCCTGGTCTTCCTTAGCTTTCTAATCAACCTTCTCTTCTGCTTCCACTTTAAATGTTAGGGTTCCTAAGTCAATAACTCCTCTGAATCTAACAACTCCAATGGACTCTGCTTGCATGATTTCATCTACTTGCATTTTTTGAGCCTACTTGTATATGGATGCCTCCTAAATCTGTACCTGGAGCCTGGACATCTTTCCTGAAATTTAGACTTGGATAATACAATGCCTGATGGACATGTCCACTTGAACATCATCCCTGAATGCATGTCAACAAAGCACAAACAGAATTAACATTTTCTTCTTTACTTTAATCTTTTTTAGTTGGTTATATCAACCAGTCTCTCAAGTTATTCTTGGCATTTCCCTTTTCTTTACTATTCCTCATCCCATGTTAATTCTAATCAGGCCATTGTCAATTCTAATGCTTAAATATTTCTCAAATTCATCACAGGCTTTCCAGTTGTGCTATCACTGGCCCAGAGTTTCATCCTATCTTTCTGAATTTCTAACTGATAAACTCCTAACCGGTCTCCCTTCTTCCCATTTTATCCTCTCCAAATCCATCTTATATACAGCAACAAAAAAGAATATAAATTTTAAACCAACTATGTTACTACATCTCAAAATCCGTAACTTAGAGGGTAAAGCCAAAGCCCTCTATCCCCAAGATGGGCTCCTGACTGGTGAAAATCCTGGATAGGAGGAGGATTTTTGTCAACTGTCAAAGGACTCTTATTTGGGCTTCTTTTTCTTCTTGTTATTCTAATTAAGTTTTGCTGTTTTCTCCCATGCCTCTCCACCTGGCGCCAAGACTCCTTCACTGCCATAACTTCAAACTGACAGATGATCCTCTCTGCTCAAGGAGACTCCCATATGTCATCAACTCTAGACACAACTGTCTCAGCTTTCCATTGTTCAAGTTGGTAGCCTAAAAGCAACCTCTACATTCCCCCCTGAACAATTTTGACCCTTAAATCTTTAAGATTGCTGAGGGTGGAAGGTCTTCTCTTCTGTAACTGCTTCATGCTGAATGACTTATGGGTCAACATTGGTCAGTTGGGAATTCAATAGGAGTAATGGAAAGCTGAGTAAGGTAGGAGATCTCACAGTGACTTCCTGGCTGAATACAAATAGGCTCATCAGGCGACCCATCTCAAAATATGCATAAGTCCTAGCTGACCAATGGGTCACTTACATCTGGACACAGGTACCAAAAAAGGAAAATTCTGTATGTTCCCATACCTCCTCATACTCCCCTTTAACTATAGCCCTCCATCACCGCCTCATGGCAGACAATCTCTACCTCACTGTCATGTCCTTCACTCCCTTACAGTGTATTGAATAAACATCAATCTTCTTGGTCTGCTTTGGGTGAATTCTTTCACTGCTCGTGCTGCCAGCCTCCACCCAATCATCAAAGAGGGAGAAAAACCATGAGAGATTCTTAACGATAGGAAATAAACTGAGGGTTGCTGGAGGGGAGGGGGGGGGGATGGGGTAATTGGGTGATGGGCATTAAGGAGAGCACGTGATGTGATGAGCATTGGGTGTTATATGCAACTGATGAATTGTTGAACTCTACATCTGAGACTAATGATATACTGTATGTTGGTTAATTGAATTAAAAAAAAAAAAAAAAGAAAGGAAAGCAACTCTAATACTGACCTGTGGGCTCACTGGATAATCAGAGCATGTCCAAGATAAGAAGGAAGACTAAGCCACATGAAAGTCAAATATCCAATATGTTGCAATCTTTGGGTTGAAATTAGAGCAGGTGAGAATTGAAAAGACCAGTTGTTAAACTACAGTATAGATGAACCATGAGGAAGGGAGAATGGAATAGAAGTATAGTGTGGTAAATATGTTTGCTTTAAACACTCAAAAAAGAAAGGAGTTCTTATCACATGCAATGGCAATGGCTCAACTTTCAAAGGTTTTTTAGGTTTCCCGAATTGACATGCTCCATCCTTAAGTGGTTTAACCCTTATTTGGGGATATTTTGAAATTCTCCTGAGGGTAATCATGAAGCAGAGCTAAAGACCACTATATAAGTTGCCAGAATGCCAGTCTACCAAGTAGGATTCACAGGGACCCAAATACTCCATCCTTCTCTGTGAAAATGGAATAATGAGGGGCACCTGGGTGGCTCAGTCATTAAGCGTCTGCTTTCAGCTCAGGTCATGATCCCTGGGATCATGCTCCTCAGGAGGCCTGCTTCTCCCTCTCCCCCTCCCCCTGCTTGTGTTCCCTCTCTCGTTGTGTCTCTCTCTGTCAAATAAATAAAATCTTAAAAAAAAAAAAAAAAAAGAAAGAAACGGGAACAATGAAAACTGCTTCACTTGCCACTGTGCAAAATGCTGTTGGACCTCTGGAATGGCCAAATACCTAGAAAGAGAAATTTTAGAAACTTATTTATTTACTTATTTTAATTAAAGAAAATACTGAATTCTTTATATTCATTAATCATCTGTATTAATATGGGTCCTTAGAGGAAATACCTCTATTGGTGGAATCTGGGCTTTCAGAACAAATGTTAACCAGGTAAAAAGACTTTTTCTCTTTACTTAATAAACTGTTTCCTTCTATGGGCTATAGCCTGTAAATATTATAGTATAATGAAGATAGCAAAATGTGTTATAGTGCAATAATATAAAGTTTTTAGGTACAAATGTATTTGAATTGCAAACATATAATTGGCTTTTGCCAAGGTAACTTGAAAGGATTGGTGGGTGGGGCACCTGGGTGGCTCAGTCGGTTGAGCATCTGATTTTGGCTGGGGTCATGGTCTTTGGGTCCTGGGATTGAGTGGGGTGTTGGGCTCCCTGCTCAGCAGGGAGTCTGCTTGTCCTTCTCCCTCTGCCCCTCCATCCTCCTCTTGCTCACTCTCTCCCTCTCCCAATCTCTCTCCCAAATAAATAAATAAAATCTTTTATTTATTTGAGAGTGAGCGAGAGAGCCCGAGCCGGGGGGGGGGGGGGGGGTAAATAAAGGCCAAGTAAATAAAATCTTAAAAAAAAAAAGGATTGGTGGGCTATTTTTATCCATGAGCTGTGTGGCTCATGCTTAATTGGTCATTCTCGATGAGAGCCATGACCATTAGCCTCATGATTGTTGGATTCCTTTAGTCTTTCTTAGCCTGTGGAATGACATATACTCTGATTTCTTCTGCTCTGTTAAACTCTTTGGTATCCCCAACAGAATCGCTTCCTTCTGCTCCCTGGTGATATGCCAGCTGTTGGACTTAGGCCACTGTCTCCTCCCTCCTGCACTAGCACCACATGCTACCCTCTGCCTAGAATGGTGGAAGTTGTATTCATTGCATCCAGGAGAGTCTCCTTCTCCAAATGGATATCAGCATGACAATAGATAGCACTAGGACTGGCTTTGGTTTTCCCATATCTAGCGTGTTTATGGTCTCTGGCAGGGAACTAATTTCATTAGAGGACAGAAGGAACTTTTTGCAGCTCCACTTTTGGAAGTAGTGAGTTAGTCATTAACGAAAACACCCATGCTTCTGGAAATGAGTCCCTACAACCTGAACACTACTCTTTTGTAGAAATGGCCTATGATTGAAAAAGAGATGATAGTTTGGAGTGGAATAAAGACCAAATTAAGAATGGAAAGAGGAGTGGGGATACCTGGAGGCTTATCTTGGCTCCTACAGAACAAATAAGGGGTCCAGGGCTCAGCCACTCTTCCCTCCAGCCTCAGTTTTCCCAAGTCCATAATGAAGGATTTAGAAGGAAAGGACTCTAAAAGTTTAAAATTCTATAGTTTTATAAATCTTAAAAAGTAGAAAACTAATTTGAGTTAAATGTAATTAAGGGTATATGCAATACATTTGCAAGTTTCGATCTCTATTCTATACATATTGTCATAAAGAATAAATAGGGAAGATTTTGAAAATGCCAATAGTCTGGGTTTTTTTTCCAGCCCATGACAAGATCTATCCAGTTGTCAACTTCTTTTTCCTTTCATAAATCAGTCAACTAATGGTTTGAGATTTAAGTGTGGAATGATTCAAGACTAGAAATTCTGGTTGCACTAGGTAAAGAGATGTGTTCCTATAGCCATTTAACTTCTTTTTTTCATTCTTAAAGATCAACCTGAAATCCAAAACCAGGCCAGTTAAATTTAGTGTTGATGTGTCAAACATTTATCAACAATGGCAGTTTGCTAGAGTCTCTCTAAGAACAAGGGCCTGGGGGGATATAAAGGTCCTTTCAGTGTTTGTTATTATGATGCATCTAGATGAATTTTAAAACTTCTTTGCCATCTGCCAAAGGTCATGTGATGTCAGATCTGGACCCTATCATACAGTGATTAGTGAGTGGCTAGTGACATATGAGGCTTTGGAGACTGGCACCTTTGATAGGTTTCTAACACTTGAATATTTCCCAGCTTGTCCCTCAGCACTTCCAAAGGGAGCAGTACAAATCCATGGGCACCCATGTGGAACTGAACTATTTGAATTATTCTCAGTTACAAGTTTCCAGGATCTGATCCAACAGTCAAAAAATATGTGCTGAGTGCCAGTATGTTCTAAGCACAGAGCTAGGTGGGAGAGTATGTAAAAAAAAAAAAGCAAGATAGATAAAGGCTTTTGCCCTCAGGTTTTCAGTCCGATGGGAAAGGATAACATTCTTCAGATTGATATAATAAAGATTTCAAGTAGATGTCTACCAGATTCCTGTAGCAGAAGACCAGGATTATTTGGGCAAAAATATCACTTAAACTTTAAATGTCCTGATCACCACCTACACAACTAAAAGGCCCATTGACCACAGAAATGTCACAGGATTGATTTAAGTACTCAAAACACTGATGAGGCAGAATCTTTCCTTATCTCTCTAGGAGAATTATCTTGCTCAGGCTTCTATGTTCTCTCTTCTCTCTTTGTCTGGCTCTATTTTTGTCCTCTGCCTACCATATACTTTAGAATGGAAGAATTAATTAAATGACCTCAGTTTATTACCTCAATCCTAGAGCCTATCTACCTTGAGAGTTGCATAGTTCTGGCCCACGTAGCATGGATAGACAACAGAAGGTAGGCACACATGCAGACAGAAATGATATGTAAAGTGGATATAGCAAATATTCCCATGAACTTTGTCATTCCTCACCTTTTCTGTTCTCCAGTGGATTTATACACAGGATGTGGTCCTGAGGAAAAGGGCCCAGAGAACACTGCCCCCTGTGGACTGGTGTATTGTTTAAGAAACAATTCCAATAGTTTTCAGTTAAAAAAAAAAAAAAAAAAAGCTTACACGAAGTATTTACTGTGTGCCGGGCAATGCATGTCTTCCATGCTTTAATTCATTTAACCATCACAGTAAACCTTTCATTATCTCCATGTTACAGATGAGTAAACTGAGGCAGAGTAGTTACTTGTCCAAGATTACACAGCTAAAGAATGGTAGAGCTAGGATACCAATCCAGACCATTGGACTCCCGAGTTTATGTCCTTAACTAGTATACATTCTGCCGTCCTAGAGTGAAAAACTGGTTGGGAATCTTCTCTGTCACATTTCCCATTCCTCTTGAATTTGTGTCAACCGAGTGGCAATCCTAAAGTACGCTTGGCATCCACAGAAGCTAATCTATCTGCCGTGCTGGCCTCCCCGCCACAAAACAGCACGCATATTCCTGAGTCACTCGTGGCGTGAGCAGGTGGCTGGAGCTTACGCCTTCTGAATGAGCAGCCTGTCTGGAAGTGAGGCTGTCTAACTGGCTTTGCCACTGACATCACACAGGGAAATAAATTTTTAAGGCATCTCTGTACTTCTTTAACTTCCTTGAAAATGGTGTTATTTAAGTGGTTATGAAACATGCCTTGAAAAGGATTCTCTTTGATTTAAATACTTAAAACCGTACTTAATGAAGCATGTCCATTTTTAGAGTCATTGCATAATGTCTTGCATATTAAGTGTGCTTCATAATTTTGATGGTTAAATAGTCAATTGGTAAGATAATTGGTATAATTTCTCTTTTGAAAGAGAAACCATTCTCTGAAAATCATAAACATATTTATATAATCATCTCCTCCTTTTTGACCTCCATGGGATGCAAATCTATTCTGGCTTAGGATGTTATTTAAACTGTTCTTTATGTGTAAGACTTGCCTCTACATTTAGTTATTAAACTCCTTAAAGACACATCAAGACATCTGGGGACACAGTAAGTGCAATACCTAATAAATATTACTGCTGAACTGAAATGAAAATATACAGATACTAAATTATCATTAGGTATAAAAATCAAGCCATAGATAATAAATAAAACTTCAGAATTAATTTTGAAAACTAATAGTCTCCTTTATTCCCCAAGGGACTGCAAGTCTCCTTTTATATTTCTGTTTACAGTTAAAATTAAATGGCCCATCTTTGTGAATATAATGGAGTAGTTATTGTAAAAAGGTTATTTTTTTAAAAATATCAAAGAATAATGTGAGTTTCTAAAAGACATCAAATCCTAATCAAATATACTAGCTTTTCTCACAGCAGAATTTAAAATTAATAAAGCATTCAGGACTTTTCTATTCTATTCTATTCTATTCTATTCTATTCTATTCTATTCTATTCTATTCTATT
>NW_023270320.1:957780-967074 GCF_011800145.1 Mirounga leonina | reverse complement strand
TTCTATTCTATTCTATTCTATTCTATTCTATTCTATTCTATTCTATTTTAATCTTTATAAGGAAGACAGTTTCTATTCCGATCCATGTTGCACCCCAGCTTCCCAACCTCATAAGTATTAGCAGCATCGAGAGTGGCATTTAAAGGAAGTCTGTCTGAACACAAGCCAGTTCCTTGTCCGTGGTTTTACAAAGAAGCAGAGCTGCATATAAAATTTAAATCTTTGAGCTGGAAGTGTCAGCTATCACTGTCTCTTGTTACGGAACCAAGAACTTGGGTTTTAATTCTTGGGGCTGGTAAAACTTGCGCAGATTATGGACAGGGCCTTGTTATTAAATAGTGCTTTTTACGTTATTGGATCTCAGCTTAGAAGCTAGTAAACAAATTGCCTTGATGGATGACGAGTGATGGATGGCTGCACAGAGAGTGAGGGCCAGAAGGCCCTAAAGACAGCACGTATTTTATAAAATGCCTCCTGTGAAACATGGCCACGCAGTTAGGGAGAGGAGGGAGATGGAGCATACTTTGCATACAGTAAGGAGTGCATTCTCCCCTTATGCAAGCACAGGCATGGGATAGGGACAAGAGAGTGGGATATGGTTGAGGAAGGGGACAACAAAAAGGTGAATGACAAGCTAGTGGAAGAAAAAAGGACACACATGCCTAAAAACGCCTGAAGGAAGGTATTTCCAGGCCTCAAGTTTTCTTATTTTTAAAATGAGAAGATTGAATTATGTCTTGGTTTGATAGCCATTCATAGAAACTAACTCTAGCTGGCTAATGCGAAAGCCAAGAGTATATTGGGAAGATGCTGGGGTATGTAGTATCCAAAGAGTGGCTAAAAACCCAGGCCCCAGAAACAACAGGGATTAGGAACTTCAGCAGGTTGATTTGTGAATTTTCTTTCTAGAATGTTGCTTTGCACATGATTCAGTAACAAGGGCCCTCTCCCCAACACCTCCCTCCCCCCAAAAAGTTCTGTGTCTCTCAACTCAAAGGTCCCAATTTCTAGGAGAAACATCCAGTTAGCTCAGGTTGGGTCAGCTGTTCACACCTGGATTATGCATCTATGACCAGGGAGATAGGATCTTAAAAGTACAAACATAGCTGTAGGGTCCCACTCTGTGTCTTAGGTGGGAATTGCGGTGGAGGGAAGTAATTTCTGGAGAAAGGCAAATAGATGAGAGCTGAGGAACCATATTATATCTTGCAGTTCACCCAGGGTTCTACATAAACTACCATAGCTCACAAGAATATTTATAGAAATAAACAAAAGAAATCTTTAATGGTACAATTAAAGCTGGGTAAGTTTGATCAGGAAGGAGTTCTTAGAACGGAGACAATTTGAGTGGCACTTTTAAAGGGCCTGGTTTGGTGAGGCACTGCTTCAGACAGTGAGGAGAGCGTGCAGAGAGGCTCAGGACAAGAACAGACAAGCCATGTTTTTGGAAAAGGAAGCACTTTGCTTGACTAGTCCAAAAAATTGAAGTCTGAGATTAAAGAGCATTTAAATAAATTAGGTTAAAGGTGAGCTGATTTGTCAGGAGCCTGGAGTTGGGAGGCAGCCTGGAGGAGAGGAAAAGCAACATGTTGCTATGGAAAGAGCAGGAATGGGAGCATGGGAGCCTGGGAGCCTGGCTTCTGCCACGAATCAGCATTTTCTCTGTGGGTAATCAGGTTCTCTTGGCCTTAGTGTATTCACCTGTAAAGGGATTCTATCACTGGTAATTGGGTTTTACTTATGCATTCAAAAAATATTTATTGAGCAACTACGGTGTTCCCAGGAAGAGCTTCAAGTGCTGACGATCCAGCAATGAACAAGACAAAGTGTCTTCCCTGATGGAGCTACATACCCAGCTGATAAAGCAACCATCAAAACAGTGTTTGATTCAGACACCTAATGATGATGAGCCTCGCCATGTTTCCTTGCTCCCGCATTTCCTGTACACACTTCCTTCCCAGAGCCACTTCTTGGAGTTACATTGTTCCTTTGCTAGCTCCCCCTGCCTATCAGATGGTTTTGTCATCATCACAAAATACTTGCCAGATGCGTAAATGGAGTGTTTGAAGAGTCCCAACAATAACCCCACTCTTTCTTTTCCAAGTTGTGAACCATTGAAGAAATAAGACAAGAGTAAAGCAGATGATTCCTTAGTTACTGGTAAATGCTAGGGCACAGTTTATACTTGCTGTGAAGAAGTCCTTTGGACAGTAATCCCCAGAGTTAGACACATTGGGTCAGTCCAGGCCCTCCTCCTGGTGGCTCTCCTCCTGGTGGCTCTCCTCCTGGTGGTCTGCCGTGTGGTTTCCTGATGGAGGAGAGAGCAGAGGCATGTTTCTTACTGACAGCTGGTTCCCAGGAGATGGAGAAAGCCTGGATTACACACATCCAGTTCCTCTCCCCAACTCACAGCCAGTAAGTCGCTCCTCCTCCCTGAACTCACTGGCTATTGATATATTGTTATCTCTTTTCTATCTGGATAAAGGAAGAAAATTTTATTTCACTTCCCCGATAGAAACAGGGCAGGGACAGGACCCCATGCAACATTCCCTGCATAGCACTGTTACACCTAGCCCCGACTACAGGAATGCTGGGTTCCCTTGTTTAACACTCATAACTACTATTGCATGGCCCACTTCATCAAGTTGTCTAGACTCTTTGTATATTGTTTTTGTAAGGCCTGGGGTCTCTGGTGAGTTTTCCACCAAACGCTTGGAAATTAGGAAGACTGCTACCATAAGAGATTAGACACAGGCATATCATTGGGAGGACAACAAAATAACTATGAAGCCAAGAGTGCTTGACTGAGTAAGTGGCTGGGCCTATGCTGGCAATTATGAGGTGCCTACATGTGGTGATTTAAATTTCAATTAATGAAAATGAAATGAAATGAAACATTCCCTTCCTCAGTCTCACTAGTCACTTTCAAAGCGCTCAATAGACAATATGGCTAGTGGCTATCATGTTGGACTGTGCAGACGGAGGACATTTTATCATCACAGAGCTTTCCTGGCTGGCGTTCATCTAGAAAAGTACCCATTAGTTGATTGAAGCATTGGTCTGTTGATTAACCTTTGAAGTGCAGACAATGGAGAGCCCTCAAGTCAAACCTGGGCACTGAGATTACATCAGTCTGCGTCCTGGGAGAAAACAGATGACACACTTAAAGGGTTAATTAAAGAGAGTTCAATAAACAGATTATGTACAAAGTTGTGGATTGGGCTGAGTGAACCAAAAAAAGATGGTGAAGCATCTGGAAGCTTTGCACAGTGAGGAGCCATCAACGGCTCTGGTGTTGAAAGGTCTGAGAGGAATGACATCCCTGGTCAGGCCCAGAATGCCTTCTGAGATCCCATGAAATCTGGCATCAGAGGAAAGAGCTACTCTGTTGTAAAGCAGAGTGGAGCCTGGTCACCCAGTGTGTCTCCCAGCAGTCCTTACCTATGGCTCAGCCTGTACCTACGTGGCCTTGACCCAGGGACTGATCCTAGAGAGCGTGACTGCAGGATGGGAGCCAGAGGAGCATGTGCACTCTGATTCCTGCCCACCTCCCACCCTCACGTATCCAGGTGCTCTAGGCCTGAGTGAACAGGGTCACCCCAGCTCTGTAGGCTGTCTTCCTAGAGTTGTGGTTCCCTGCACTGCACTCCTGAGGCAGAGTGGGGAAGGTCTTTGAGTCAGACTCTATTGACCTGTGCTGGCAGGATACATGGGGAGTCAGGGAACCTGAGTGGTTCCCAGTGGTACCCAGGATGGCAAGGCTAGGGAGTTCCTTGAGATCAGGGTACAGGCAACTGAATTTTGGAGCCGGGTGAACCTTGGCATTGCTGTGAATTCTGCAAAAGTCCCCAGAGGGGACAGGGTCCATCCCTGCAAGTGCTGAATCCAAGGTGTATGGATGCTGAGTCACCATGACTGGCACATGCGCAGCACACTCCACCAACTTGCCCCCAGGCGTCTGGCCCCCTTGGTCCTCAGATAGGGCCTTCCCTCACCCACCAGGCCATCTTCCTAGGTCAGACTTTCCCCATGTGTCATTGATGAGGACATTTGAATTGTGGTTACTATCAGACCCTATATGGCCCTGCTGTTCATATGGGGCTAGACATCTGTCTGCCAGTCATAATTCCTAAGTGCTTTGTTTTGGAGGCAAATTATTTTCAGAGAAGAATTCATCTTTCCTAGCGGTTTATTTAATATAGGCTCACTGTGGGAATTTCACAAGCCAATAACATACAGAATAATGTCTCTTACTAAGCCAATAAAGAAACAACAAAGTCTAAATCAATCATAGATTAATTATACTATTGTTCCAGGCAAGGAAACACTTAAGAATTAAAGTCCAAATTTAGTTGAGGTGTACCTTTATATGATTTGGTACTTGGGAGAGAGAGCTTAGTCAACTAAGACCTGCTGTCTAACTGCCAGCATCAAAGTAAAAGTCCCCTGTTGTGAGAGCATGGTGCTAGCAAATGATGCCACTGGGATTGACAGGCAAGATGATATTCTTCAAAGGGCCATTGTATGGCTTTTGCTAATAAAAGAGGTGCTTCTACTGGTGCAGGAGCCAGCTGCCCCAAGATCTTCAAAGAGCTGTTTTAGATCAGCAAAATGTAACCTTGCCCAGACCAATCTCACGTAGTCCTCACGAACTCTCAGAATGTATAGTTTAAATACTGGTAGTTCAGCTGCTGAGGACTTAACTGGTGAGAAAAATGAGATGATGATATCCTGACACAACTTACTTTATTTTGATGTAACAAAACAATGGTTTTTGTTTTTGTCATAAACAACTGGATTGAAACAACTTCGCTTAAGTCATAAACAAGTGGATTTGAAGTCATATCAAACCAACACACAACTCTGAGTCACATTGTCTAGTATATATGCAGTTTGCTCCCTGACACTTGTTCTAGTCATCTGGCCCATTTGGCCTGCTGGCTAGGGACTGCTTTTGCTTACCAAGGAATTTTTAGGGTAGCTTTTCTCCTCACTGCTTCATTGATGAAAAGGTTTGAATGGTGATTACTGTCAGGTTCCATATGCTCTTCCTCTCCTTATGGGAGTAGGCGCCTGACTGGCGACTCTGATTCTCCCATCGCATGGAGTCCTAACCAGGCCTGGAATGGCTCCTGAGAGCCTGGGAAGACTGGCTCTGATATCACAAGAGATCTGCCATCAGAGGAATTAGCTATTCTGGTTGGAGCAGAATGAACCCTTTTATTCTGTGTATTCCCCACAAGTCCGTGCCTGTTACCCAAATTACCCCACCTGATCCAGGTCCGTGGGAGTCTCCATTCTTCAGAGTAGCCAGCACATGGGTACTTTGCTCCCTGGGAAATTCCTGACCTCAGATTTCTAGGACTGTGTGTACAGAAGGTGCCCCAGACAGCAAGCTGTCTTCCTATAGCAAGGGCTTAACTTTCACTACATTGACGATGTGAAGAGAAAGGTCATTGGAATCAGTTCACTGTGGTCCACTATTGATGAGATACTCAGGCCTATGTAGAAAGCAGTCCTCCCAGATGTTTTTCATTAGAGAAGTTCCAAGATTTGCCTCTTATCACAAGGATCAGGAATTCCCATGAGACCTGGCTTAAGGAAAAGAGGCGACTGTTTTGGAGTGGAGTGGACCATGTCATTGCTGTAAGACCGCCAGTAGTCCACAATGAGAACAGGTAAATCCCCAGCAGTAATGGACCTGAAACATAAGCCAGAAATGTAAATAGCAAGTCCTTGTGGCTCTAGCATGGGTAGTTCTAGCCTCCTCTTCTTTCCCAAGGCATCGGGCCTCTAGACCTTTTTGGTGTGGGGCCACGCTTCACCCAGCCAGATGCATTCCCAGAGCACCCTTTGCCCATTAATTAGATCTGCCCTCAGCAGAATTAGCCCCTCATCTAAAAAAATATATATTTTATTTTGTTCTTCTTCTTCCTTATCCATGCATCTATCAGTGGACATATGGAATGCTTCCATAATTTTTTTATCGTAAATAATGCCGCAATAGAGATGTATATATCTTTTCAAATTAGTGTTTTCATATTATTTGGGTAAATACTCAGTAGTGGAATTACTGAAACTCCATATTGTTTTCCAAAGTGGCTGCACCAATTTGCATTCCCACCAACTGTGCAAGATGGTTCCTTTTTCTCCATGTCCTTGCCAATACTTGTTTCTTGTGTTTTTTATTTTAGCCATTCTGACGGGTGTAAGGTGATATTGTGGTATTGAGTTCAGATTTGCATTACCCAGAAGATGAGTGATGTTGAGCATCTTTTCATCTGTCTGTTGGCCATCAGTATATCTTCACTGGAGAAATGTCTGTTCATGTTTTCTGCCCATTTTTTTTTTAAAGATTTCATTTATTTATTCATGAGAGATAGAGAGAGAGAGAGGCAGAGGCAGAGGGAGAAGCAGGCTCCCCGCGGAGCAGGGAGCCCGATGCGGGACTCGATCCCAGGACCCTGGGATCATGACCTGAGCTGAAGGCAGACGCTTAACCGACTGAGCCACCCAGGCGTCCCTCTGCCCATTTTTAAATTGAATTATTTGGGGGCTTTTGGTGTTGAGTTATATAAGTTGTTTATATATTTTGGATACTAACCCATTATCAGATATAACATTTGCAAATATCTTCTCCCATTTAGTAGGTTGTCTTTTAGTTTTCTTGATTATTTCCTTTGCTGTGCAGAAGCTTTTCATTTTTAAAAAAAAATTTTTAGAGAGAGAGCATGTGCGAGTGTGGGAGGAGGAGAGGCCGAGGGAGAGGAAGAGAGAGAATATTTTTTGGGTTTTTTTAAGATTTTATTTATTTATTTGACAGAGAGAAAGCACAAGCAGGGGGAGGGGCAGGTAGAGGGAGAGGGAGAAGCAGGCTCCCCACTGAGCAGAGAGCCCAAAGTGGGGCTCTATCCCAGGACCCTGGGATCATGACCTGAGCCAAAAGCAGACGCTTAACCACCTGAGCCACCCAGGCACTCCAGAAGCTTTTCATTTTGATGTAGTTCCAATTGTTTATTTTTGCTTTTGTTACCTTGCCTCAGGGGACATATTTAGAGAAATGTTGCTGTGGCTGATGTGGGAGAAATCACCGCCTGTGCTCTCTTCTAGGATTTTTATGGTTTTGAGTCTCATATTTAAAATCTTTAATCCATTTTGAGTTTATGTTTTGTATGGTATAAGAAAGATAGTCCAGGGGCGCCTGGGTGACTCAGTCATTAAGCGTCTGCCTTCGGCTCAGGTCATGATCTCAAGGTCCTGGGATCAAGCCCCACAACGGGCTCCCTGCTGGGCGGGAAGCCTGCTTCTCCCTCTCCTTCTGCCCCTGCTTGTGTTCCCTCTCTCACTGTGTCTCTCTCTGTCAAATAAATAAATAAAATCTTTTAAAAAAAAAATAAAAGAAAGAAAGATAGTCCAGTTTCATTCCTTTGCTCTCCAGTTTCCCAAAACCTTTTGCTGAAGAGACTGTCTTTTTTCATTGTGTATTCTTGCCTCCTTTGTCAAAGACTAATTGACCATATACTCATGGGTTTATTTCTGTGCTCTCTCTTCTGTTCAATTGATCTATGTGCCTATTTTTGTGTCAGTACCATACTGTTTTGATTCCTACAGCTTTGTAGTATATCTTGAAATCTAGGATTCTGATACCACAAGTTTTGTGTTTCTTTTTCAAGATTGCTTTGTCTATTCAGGGTCTTTGTGGTTCCATACAAATTTTAGAATTATTTTTCCTAGTTCTGTGAAAAATGCTGTTTGTATTTTGATAGGGATTGCATTAAATCTGTAGATTGCTTTAGATAGTATGGACATTTTAACAATATTTGTTCTTGCAATCCATGACCATGGAATATCTTTCCATTTGTTTGTGTCATCTTCAATTTCTTTCATCAGTGTTTTATTGTTTTCAGAGTATGGGTCTTTCACCTCCCTTGTTAAGTTAATTCATAGGTATTTAATTATTTTGGTGCAATTGTAAATGGGATTGTTTTATTAATTTCTCTTTCTGCTATTTCATTATTAGTGTATAGATATGCAGTGGATTTCTTTTATTGATTTTGTATCCTGCAACCTTACGGAATTCATTCATCAGTTCTAGTAGTATTTTGGTGGAGTCTTTAGGGTTTTCTATATATAGTATCATGTCATCTGCAAATAGTGAAAGTTTTACTACTTCCTTACCAATTTGGGTGCATTTTATTTCTTTTTCTTGTCTGATTGCTGTGGCTGGGACTTCCAGTACTATGTTGAATAAAATTGGTAAGAGTGGACATTCTTGTCTTGTTCCTGATCCTATAGCTTTTCCCCTTTGAGTATGATGGTTGCAGTGTGTTTTTCATATATGGCCTTATTATGTTGAGGTATGCTTTCTTTAAACTTACTTGGTTGAAGGTTTTTATCATGAATGGATGTTGTACTTTGTCAGATGCTTTTCTGCATCTAATGAAATGATCATATGGCTTTTATCCTTTTTCTAGTTGCTGTGATGTATCATGTTGATTGATTTGTGAATATTAAACCACACTTGCATCCCAGGAATAAATCCCACTATACTGTGGTGAATTATTTTTAATATATTGTTGGATTTAATTTGCTAATTTTTTGACGATTTTTGCATCTATGTTCATCAGGAATATTGGTCTGTAGTCCTCTTTTTGTAGTGTCTTTATCTGGCTTTGGTATCAGGGTAATGCTGGCCTCATAAAATGAACTTGGAAGCTTTCCTTCCTCATCTGTTTTTTGGAATGGTATGAGAAGACTAGGTATTAACTCTTCTTTAAATGTTTGGTAGAATTGGGGTGCCTGGCTGACTCAGTCCATAAAGCATGCGACTCTTGATCTCAGGGTCATGAGTTCAAGCCCCGCAATGGACATGGAGACCACTTAAACAAACAAACAAACAAACAAACAAACAAATGTTTGGTTGAATTTACCTGTGAAGCCTTCTGGTCCCAGACTTTGGTTTGTTGATTAGTGATTACATTTCATTGCTGGTTATCAGTCTGTTCAAATTTTATATTTCTTCCTGATTCAGTTTTGGGAGGGTTTCGTTTCTAGGAATTTATTCATTTCTTCTAGGTTGTTCGGTTTGTTGGCATATAATCTTTCATAATACTCTCTTATAATCCTTTGTATTTCTGTGGTGTTAGTTGTTATTTTTCATCTTTCATTTCTGATTTTGCTTATTTGAGCCCTCTCTTTTTCTTTTCTTTTTTATTTTCTCTTTTCTTTTCCTTTTTCTTTTCTCTTTTTTCTTTCTTTCTTTCTTTCTTTCTTTCTTTCTTTCTTTCTTTCTTT
>NW_023270320.1:946049-957770 GCF_011800145.1 Mirounga leonina | reverse complement strand
TTTCTTTCTTTCTTTCTTTCTTTCTTTCTTTCTTTCTTTCTTTCTTTCTTTCTTTCTTTCTTTCTTTCTTTCTCCCTCTCTCTCTCTCTCTCTCTCCCTCCCTTCCTTCCTTCCTTCTTCCTTTTTTTTTTTTTTTAATAAGTCTGGCTACAAGTTTCTCAATTTTGTTGATCTTTTCAAAGAACCAGATCCTGATTTTACTGTTCTGTTCTATTGCCTTTTTAGTTTTTATTTTGTTTATTTCTGCTCTAATCCTTATTATTTTCTTCCTTTTACTGGTTTGGGGTTTTTTTGGTCTTCTTTTTCTAGCAGACATTAGGTTGGGTTGTATATTTGAGATTTTTCTTGCTTCCTGAGGTAGGCCTGTATCGCTATAAACATCCTTCTTAGAACAGCTCTTGCTACATCAAAGATTTTGGACTATTGTGTTTTCATTTTCATTTGTCTTCATGTATTTTTTAAAATTTCCTTTTGATTTCTTGGTTAACCCATTCATTGTTTAGTAGCATGTTATTTAACCTTCATTTATGTTCTTTCCAGATTTTTTCTTGTGGTTGATTTTTAGTTTCATAGCGTTGTTGTCAGAAAAGATGGATGGTATGACTTCAGTCTTTTAGAACTTGTTGAGACTTGTTTTGTGGCCTAACGTGTGATCTCTTCTGGAGAATGTTTCATGTGCATTTGGAATGAATGTGTATTCTGCTATTTCAGGATGGAATGTTTTTAATATACTTGTTAGGTCCATGTGGTCCAATGTGTCATTCAAAGCCACTGTTTCCTTGTTGATTTTCTTTCTGGATGATCTATCCATTGATGTAAGTGGGGTGTTCAGGTCCCTACTATTATTGTATTTGTTTGTTAATAGCAACTTTATGTATTTGGGTGCTCTCATGTTGGATGCATAAATAGTTATAATTGTTATATCTTCTTGTTGGATTGTTCCCTTTATGATTATGTAGTGTCCTTCTTTGTCTTTTCTTATAGTTTTCATTTTATAGTCTATTTTATCTGATATAAGTAATGCTACCCTGGCTTTCTTTTCACTTCCATTTTCATGATAAATGCTTTTCCATCCCTTCACTTTCAATCTGTATGTGTCTTTAGGTCTGAAATGAGTCTCTAGTAGGCAGCATATAGATGGGTCTTGCTTGTTTATTTATTCAGTTACCCTATGTCTTTTGATTGGAGCATTTAGTCCATTTACATTCAGTGTAATTATTATCATTTTGTTACTTGTTTTATGGTTGCTTTTGTAGTTCTTCTCTGTTCCTTACTCTCTTGCCCTCTTTTCTCATGGTTGATTGGCTTTCTTTAGTGATATACTTGGATTCCTTTCTCTTTTTGCATTTCTAGTCCCAGTTTTTGATTTGTGGTTACCATTAGGTTTATATGTAACATCTTATGCATATAGTAGTCTATATTAAGTTGGTGGTTCTTAAGTTTGAACCTATTCTAAAAGCACTATATGTTGTCCTCCCCCACCCCCATTATATGTATGTGCTGTCATACTTTATATCTTTTTATTTTGTGAATCCTTGACTGATTTTTATAGATATTCTTAATTTTACTGCTTTTGTGCTTCCTGCTTTCCTTGCTCCTGCTTTTGGTCTTTCCTTTCCACTCCAAGAATCCCCTTTAATATTTCCTGGAAAGCTGGTTTAGTGGTGATGAATTCCTTTAAATTTTGTCAAGGAAACACTTTATCTCTCCTTCTATTCTGAAAGATAGCCTTGATGGATAAAGTATTCTTGGTTGCAGGTTTTCTTCTTTCAGCACTTTGAATATATCATGCCACTCTGTTCTGGCCTGCAAAGTTTTGGCTGAAAAATCAGCTGATAGACTTGGGCATTTCCCCCTCGTATGTAACTGCTTTCTTTTCTCATGCTGCTTTAAAAATGCTTCTTTATCACTACTTTTTGCCATTTTAATTACTATGTGTCTTGGTGTGGACCTCCTTGGGTTGATTTTCTTGGGGGCTCTCTGTGCCTCCTGGATCTGGATTTCTGTTTCCTTCCCCAGATTCAGGAAGCTGTTATTTCTTCAAATAAATGTTCTGCCCCCTTTTTTCTCTGTTTCTTTCTGGGCTTCCTACAATGCAAATGTTATTATGCTTGATCTTGTTGCAGAGTTCCCTTAATCTGTTCTCAGTTTTTTAATATTCTTTTTTCTTTCTCCTGTTCAGCTTGATTGCTTTCCATTACTCTGTCTCTCAGGTTGCTAATCCATTCTCCTGCTTCCTCTAATCTATTCTTTATTCCCTCCAGTGTATTTTTAATTTCAGTTATTGAGTTCTTCATCTCTGATTTGTTCTTTTTTATGTTTTCTATATCATTGTTGAGAGCCCCACTGAGGTCTTCCACTCTTTCCTCAGGTCCAGTGAATATCTTTATGACCACTTCATTAAATTCTCTATCAGCATATTACTTATCTCTGGTTCATTTAGCTCTCTTGCTGTGATTTTGTCCTCTTCTGTCATTGGGAGACATTCTCCTCATTTTGTCTAACTCTCCATGTCTGTTTCTATGTGTTAGGGAAGTCAGCTACATACCTGCTCATGAAAGCGGTGGACTTATGAAGAAGAGGTCCTGTAGTGCCCTACAGGACAATGTCTCCTGTTCACCAGAACCTGGTGCTTCAGGAGTGTCTCTTATGTGTGTTACATGCACCCCACTGTTGTCGCAGTGCCACATTTACCCTCGGTCCAGTCATCTGCAATGGCTCACTTTGCCTGTTGTGGACAGGGTTTGGTTCCTCTATTGTTAGCCGGCCAGTCTGGGGCCACTTTGTGCTTGAGTTGGATCAGACCAGGCACTTGCCAGAGCTGCAGTGGCACTGAACTGCAGGGCACTCTCACTGTGTTATCCCCTGAGAGGTTTTCAGCAGTCAGACCAGATGTCTGCCCCTCCCCGCTCTCAGTGCTGGGGTAGCAATCCAGCAGCTGTGTGTGGTTATCTTTCCCTCTCCCTGGGGCAGGAGTCACTTTGGAGTGTTGGTGGCCCCTGGCAGGTCTGCTTGCACAATGCCATGCTTGTGGCACTGCTTCAGTTTGGAGGGGGCAGGTCTGCAGGAGAATGTGGGGGAGGGCTGTACTGTTAGCAAGCAAGGTAGAGAGTGTTTAAGCTCTACTGGTTCCATCAGGTGTCTATGTATCTAGGCTGGGGGACAGGGGAGTGAAATGGCAACCACCAGCTCTTTTGTTCTTGGGAAAGTGTCCTAATGATCCCTGCCCTTCCATCACATACTCTGAAATTATTAAATAAATCTTCCCATACACTCATGATTTTCAAACTGCTGCTTATGTTGTTATCAGGGGGACTGTTCGTTGTGTTGTCTCTTTAAAGGTGGGGACTCAGTTTCCTATCCCCCTCCCACTCTCCCAGAGCCTGCTGATTTTTAAAGTTCAAGTATTAAGCCTCACTGATTATAAGAACTCATGAAGTTAAGCCCCTGTGGTTTTCAAAGCCAAACATTATGGGGATTCATCTTCCCAGTGGAGGTCTACCGTGCCTGGAGTGCCTGGGGTGGGGCCTGTTCCTCCCCCTTCTCCATGCTTACAGTGTCCCTTCCTCTTGGGGAGAGTCTAAGGTGTCAGTTCCCAACCAAATCTCAACTGTTCCTACTCTTTACGCCTGTGGCCTCTTCTCTACATGTAGCTATGGAGAGTGTTCGGCCAGGCTTTGGGTCATTTTCTGGATTATTTACACTGATGTGGGTGTTATCTACTTGTACTCATTGGAAGAAGTGAGCTTAGGATCCTCCTAGTCTGCCATCTTCCCTGGAAATGTTCAGCTTTTTCTCCATGTTAAAGTCTGACAAAAGCTGGTGGCCTTGGGTGTTCCACACAAGCCACTATATGGGGCCTGGATCATGGTCTACTGGTGTCTAACCTGGGGACTGAGCCCATGCAGCCTGGCCGCAAGGTTTGGAGAGCCCAGCACATGCACAAGCTGCTCCCTATCTACCTCCTGCCCTCAGGTTTCCAGCACCTCCAGACCTGGAGAAATAGGGGCTGTCTTAGCCCAGAAGGCTACCTTCCCTTAGCTAAGGCTGCTCCAAGGGCACACCTGTTGCCAAGAGGGGAAGCCCATCTGAGTGAGACCAGCTGTGGCCCTGTGCCTAAGGTGGGCTCAAGGTATCTCTCCAGTGTTTGGCAGGGGAGGGAGTCTGGCACCGCAAAATCTGTTAGGAGCCAATATCCCAGACAAACCCAAGCTGATGAGGCCAAGGGATTCCCTCTGGTATCTGGCTTCAGTCACAGGCATGAAAGGGTGTGGTGGAGTGCTGTGGACCTGGGCACTGCAGTGAGTGCCCCACAAGTCCTCACCATGAGACTGGTCCATCCCCACATATCCAAGTCCCAGGGACTCAGCTGAGGCCACTTGAATGCTGAGGCTCTGGGGCTGGTGGGTGAATCCTGGGCATCAGACTCCCCTCAGCCCGCTGGATTGGGACTGCTCTCTCTCACCAGTCCTTCTTCCTGGGTCATCACTGCTCTGCACTGACCTATTGATGATAAAGAGGTTTGAGTGGTCATTCTGGCACACCCCATCAAGTCCACCTGTCCTTATTGGACAAGGGGCCTGTTTGGCAATGGTGTCTCCCATCCCATCTAGTACTGCTGGGATCTGGCTTCAGAGGGGTCGACTGTTCTGGCTGGGAGCAGGGTGGACCCTTTGGTCCCCAAGGGAACCCCATAAGCCCAAATGTGGCCCAACCATCCCTACCTGGCCCTGACCCTGGGGCTGAGGCCAGGGAGCCTGGCTCCCACCTCAGGATGGCCAATGCAAGGGTGCTGCCCTCCATATGCACTTTCTGCCCTCAGACTTCCCAGATGGACTGAGGTCCATACTCAGCCCACGCCATTACCTTCCCTGGAGCCAAGGGTCCTGTGACTGCACTCCTGAGGCTGCTGGGAAAAGGCCATTTGAGTAAGAGCCCTGGTTGCCCTGTGCAGTTGGGGTAGCCAGGGCCTCTGAGGGAGTCAAGTCTCTCAGGTGAGAGATACTTTCTGGCCCTAGCTGGGGAAGGCAAGGTTCAGGAGCTCCATGCCATCTGTCTTGGGCAGAGCACAAAAATGGGTCTCAAAGCAGTGTGGAATTGGGCATAGCTATGAGTGCCCTGGAAGTCCCCAGAAGTGAGTTGATTTACCACATAGCTCATAATTAGGGTCGAATACCAGGGTGCCAGAATGCTACTCACAAATGCAGAGTTAGCTTAGGCATACTTATCTCTTGGCATTAGGGGTTTTTTTGCCTGTTCGGTAGGACTTGCCTTCTCGCCAAGCATCCCCACTGTGGGCAGCATCCTCACTGTGGCCACAGCTATTCCTACACACCCTTGAGCTGGGGACCAATCCTAGGGTGCCTGGATGCTGAGTCACACACGCTTTTGCATAGATCATTCCCTTCTGTGCACCTGTCCTCAGATATCCTGTACATGTTTTTTTGGATAGGGACTCCCCCTTACCTAATGGGACCATTCTCCTGGGGCCAGAGTTCTCTGCATTTAATTCTTGGTGGGGAGGCTGGAAAAATCCTTTACTCTTATGGCCCTGGTGAATGTCTGGGAATAGGGGTCATTCTAAGTAGTCAAGCCTCCCTGATGTCTGTTGTGCTACCTTTCTGTCTTGCTGGCATGGCATGGCTCCTGAAATCCTACAAGATATGTACACAGGGTAATTGGCATCTCTGGTGTAGAGCAGGCTGGACTTTGACAGTGTGATGTGTTCCCCAGACGTCTCTGCCTGTCATCTTCCCTGTCCCTTCCCATCCTAGACTCAGGGACAGATTCCAGGGAGACTATGCACTGAGTTGCACTGCATTTCTTTATGGAGTTCATTCTCAGGCACCTGCCTTCTGGCTCTTTGATCTGGCCTAAGCTCTCTCACATGGACATACATCCATAATCAGATGCAGGAAAGAAGAGGGTGCTTTGGACCATGCACTTTTTCCTGTCTGCTTGCCTTCTATGTGCTCCCTTACTATTATCCTGTCTTCTTCCTGCCCAGCACACCCTGTATACTTCCTCTGCACCCAAGCCAACATGAAGTCATAACACTTTACAAAGGCAATAGTTAAAGCTCTATAACCCAATGGCAGAGAAACCTATTGCATCCAGGCATGGTGAAGTTTTATGCTACAGCTGAATACCTGGATCATGTGTGTGTTGATTAGGTCACACCCACATGGAATTAGATTGTGGGGAGCTTCAGACTTACAGCATACTGTCTGGTGGTCAGAACTGTGGAGCATCCAAAATGATGTTCCACACTTGCCCTTACTTCCCCTTTGCTGCTTCCTGACTCTCCTCTCTTGCTCCCAGCTCATGGTTAATGTGTGCCTGCACATGGATCCAAGGTCTGAGTTGTAGAATCTCAGAGCAAAAAGACACCTCAAAAAAATCACTTGGTCCAACCTTTTCCTTTTGAATAGATGAGAAAACTGAGTCCAAGAGAAGTAAAGTGACTTGACGCAGGTTAGTCTAGGGCGAAACCAGCCCTAGAACCAAGGTGTCCAAGAAGAAAGGCTTTTAGATAAAGGGTCAAAAGACAGGGATAAGTCTTAGCTCTGCCTTGTAGGAAGTGCATGGCTTAGGATAAAACTCACATGCCCTTGCTCATTTCCATAATTGTTCTAGCCACCTCTGCCTATCCAAAAGGCAGTTGCAAAGACCAAATTAAATAATAGATATGAGACAGGGCTTTAGATACTGTTAAGCCTCCTATCAATGTAAGATTTTTACTATGTCCAGTCAATGGTGTACCAAGGCAGCCTTGTGTGCTGACAATAAGAAGGTACATTGTCTGTAAAGAATTTTAAAGTAATTTTAAAACTGGTTGAAATTTGGTTGCTTTTTGTTATCACCATGTTTAGCAATTCTAAATAATATCAGTAATAAGACATTCTTTCTTGAAATTATTTTTCATTTTGGAGCAGGTTTCTAGCTTCTCTCAAGATTAGAACTTTCCTAGGTATAAAATAGCTATGTCTTTACTTGCCAGACCACTCCTGGGAAATAGTGGCTTTCTTTTTCCCTCCTCAAAACCTGTTAAGCCCATCCTTTTTTGTTTCTATCTGGAGTAATTCCTAGAGCAGAATAACTTCCTTGTACTTATTTTAAACAAGACTTATTGAGCAGAGAGCTTTGCTTAGAGCCTCTTGTTGGCATACAATATAATATTTATTCATTGTGAAGCAGACCTGTGGGTTCTAATATCTTGCTTTCACTGTTTTTGTTTAATGGGCATATATTTTCCATAAAATATTGGTACTACCATTCCTTGCCATCTCACAAAGCTGTCTAGCTGTGTACTGGCTTTAGAGATAATATGTGTAGAACAGTTAACATAGTAGCACCTAAATGAAGTGCAATAATCCACTTTCCTTCCTTCCTACTTCTCTCTCTCCACCCTCTCTTCCTTTGGCAGAATTTTTTAAGGTTGACCTCCTATTTGCCTACAATATGTAAGCATGAGAATGGGGTTGGCTGATGTCTTTTGTATATTTGTTTTTCCAAGTTCACCACATTCAATTTACTAAAGTTGCATAAAATAAAAAGTTCTTCCAGCAGGCGGCACTGTAGGCTTCCAGAGGATCTGGAAGCCACTGGTTCCAGAAGTAGGTGCCCATCCTACAGTTAGAAAAGAAGTCTTACTTTCTGTGTTTGTTCAAGGATAGAGTCGCATGCTAAGGATTTCATCCTGGAATCCAACAGCATTTTCATGTTATCAGTACATACGGCCTTCCTGAAGTAATGCAATCCTGAAGAAATAGAAGGACAAGTTAGCTGAAGTGTGCATGGAGAATAATCCTGGTGAAACACCATAATGTTAGCTTTATATACACTGTGTAACAGAAACTGGACTGACTTAAAGGGCTAACAAACAAATGAACCAAAGAAACCAAGTAACTTAAGTTTAAATAAAGTATATGATAATGCACTGGGTTCTTAAGCAAAGGTACTAATCAGAATCTCCTTACAGCTTAAAACAAAATAAACATTCTTTGCTCCCATTCCTGAATGCTCCAATTGGATAAGTCTAGGTGGAATCTGGGCCTCTAGGTTTTCTTAAGTTCCATAGATGATTCCAGTGAATGATCCCAGTATCTAGTATAATGCTACAAAGGTCATCTGCATTATTCTTGACCCTCCAGTTGTGTGATATAATGGGAAGGACACATTACATCTAGTGAGCTTTCAGTTTTCTGAATCAGCTTGTTCATCTGTGAAAAAGGCCAAGTTGTTGAGCTGGACTAGTTCCTCAAACCGAATCCAGACATTAGCTATGATTGGGTGCCTAGATCAGATCTCCACATCACCCCTCCTCATTCCCACCGCTCCCCCCCACCAAAAGTCACTGACACAATGCTGAATGGAGAGACGTCACTGTTGAGATCCTTGCTTTCCTCAGTAATCAATTACAACACAGTGATGTCTTTTCCCTAACTTTGGTAAGTATTAGGAAATTGAGCCTCTGTCATGATATAGTCTAAGAAGTAGCAAATGAGTCTTAAAACAGTGTTCCTTTGGGTCACTAATTATTTAATGATTTGGGACTCAAAGACTCCTCAAAGGAAAAATTAAATCTGTTCACAGTAGGAGGAAAGTAATATATGTTCACTAATGATTTGGTTTGCTCTTTTTGAGAGAAGAGACTAGAAGAAAAACTCCCTGAAAAGACATTGAACCTGAACACCGGGGCAGACAGTCTCCTTGAGAACCTTCCATCTGATATCTGATGAAACAACATCCAGCCCTTCTGTCACCTTGTAGAACCCTCTTTTCCTCCCACTTCTCCCACTTGACACCCTCTTCTACATCCTTTAAGAGGGAGTCAAAGGTCAGCTCCTCTGTGAAGCCTTTTGTCTTCCTTGGGCATTTTGGTCCCACCTCTCCTGGTCATATATGTTGTAAATATGTCTGTCCCCTTCAAAGTAGAATTAACTAATTGATGATGGAAGATTAAGGGACAAGTAAGGTTTTCCTTATGTGCAGGGAATATGGGTAGCAATTTTTGGAGTATGTCTGAAATAAACATAACGCCATCACCCTCTACCTCCCAGTATCTTGTATATCAGCCAAACAGGTATTTAATTTTACCAATGATTTATTCGGGTTAAACATTGCCCATGCCTGAAGGCCTTTCAATAAGATAAGCATCCTTAGGAAGGATGAGACCACCCCCTTGGAGTAAGTGTGATTACCAAATCTTTTTTTTATCAGGCAGAAGGTAAGGTTTAAGATGGTTCAATGACAATGCCCTGGGAGTGCAGGATTTGAAAGAGAGGTGCCATCTCAGGATTCTGAAGAGGACCAGCTTTGGGCAAAGGGATGTCCTACTATGGAAGACACGTTTTGGTACAAGGGAGCATTACAGCTGGATTATGAACAAGTAGAATGTCCAAGTTGGAAGAGAATCCAATCCTTCATTTTATTTCATAGAAGTAGCGGCTGAGGCCCAGGGAGAGGAAGAATTTTACCCAAGGTCAGTGAGAGGACTTTGCAATTCACATGCAAAATATTTTCAGTAGTGATATAAGCAATGCCCTGTGCAGTCCTTGGTGCCACTGGCAAGGCAACATTCTCAATGCCAGAGCTTTGCCCCCCCTTGTACCAGCTGCTCATCGGAATTCTCCAGACTCTTTTTTAAAAACCAAGGGACTATATTTTTAACACGGATCTGCATTTTTAACAAATGCTCTCCAATGAATCCGATGCACAGCAGGTTTGGGAACTACTTGTCTATGTTATAAGGACTGTTCATATAGCTAACCATAGATTTTTTGTTGGTTTGATTTTTTGTTTTTGTTTTTTTTTTTTTTTGGTTGTGTGTGTGTGTGTGCTTAAAAGAACCTTAGACATAGCATGAATCCTCTTATTTTTTTTCCTTTTAGTTACAGAAAAATTATACATTACTAACCACAGTCCACTTTCATGAAAAAAAAAAAATACAGAAATAAAAAAAAGATAGACCAAGAAGTCAGAGAAAAAATAAACTTACTAATGCCACATTTTAGTGTTTTCTTGGCTCCTTCATCTCCCAAAAGGAGAAAACCAGATCTATGGAACTTAGTGACTCTTCTCAAAGTCAGACAAGTAGTTTGGGACAAAGCTGGGCCTAGGAATCTAGGCCCTCTGTCACCACTAGCCCAAACATATAGGGCTATGTAAGCTTAGAGAAAAGTCTTGTGGGAAGAGACCACACTGGTCACAGTGGTTAGCATTAGAGACTGATTCCTGATGTGGGTTTTCATTTTATACCTATCTGTATTATTTGAATTTGTTCCAGTTATAAGCAACACAAATACAAAATTACCTGAAAAATCCTCCTACTTCAAACACTAGACAATGCTGTAGTGCATATTGCAAATAGCCCTTCCAACACAGAGCTGAGCTTGCAGAAAAGAATGAGAAATGCTCATGTGCTGAAAATCAGGGTGGCTTTGCCTGATGCTACAGCTGCTCTGGGAGCATCAGCCTGAGACAGAAGAAGAAGCTTCTGCCCACAGCATGCAGAGGTATGGGGGAGCCCCTCACATAATCCAGGCCTGGGTGGGCTGAACTCATATAGGAGAAGAAGAAGGAAATGTTGCTGTTTCTGCTGAAACTCAGGGTAGGAAAATTCTCCCTGAGAACTTGCAACTTGTGATTTATTCAAGTAGAATTGTATTTTATTCAGTTAAATTAGAAATTAATAACAAAGGACTTTTAAAAAATCCTCTGGAAATTTAGTAATACGTTACTCAGTAAACATTGGTTTTAAAAGGAAATACAAAATTATAAGTGTTTATAATTAAAAGATAATGTAAACACTGCAGGTTAAGAGATGTGGAACAGCTGAAGAAATACTCTTAGGTAAAATTATAACCTTAAATATGTTTAACAAATTAAAAAGTACAAGCTAACTGTTCAACTCAAGGGTTTGGGAGAAGAACAATAGAACAAACAAAGAAACATCATGAAAAGAAACAAAAATAAGTGCACAAATTAATGAGATGAAAGAGGAAAAATACCAGCAGGGATTAACAAAACCAGCAGCTGGTTTGTGGAAAATATTAGTAAGAAAGGTATATGAAGGGAAAAGGAGAGAAAATGCAAGTATACAAAATACATAATGCAAAGGAGAAATAACTATAGACACTTAAACATTTTAAGATTGTTATGAATGGATAATATACTAATGAATTTGAAAACCAACCTGAATATAAAATGTAACATGTAAAATGTGTAAAAATTGACAAAAAGAGAAATTTAAAAGTTAAATAGACCAGAACTTCTGGAAAAGATGGTGGTGTAAGAGGATGCTAACTCACCTCATTCCACAGATACAACTAGGTAACACTCACATCAGTGTAAATAACCCAGAAAATGACCAGAATATAGACAGAACTGACCCTCTACAGCTAAATGTAGAGAAGAGGCCAAATCAAAAAGGGTAAGAAGGGCAGAGATGTAGTCAGGAACCAAACTGAGCTGCGAGAGAGACAGTCCATGGGAGGGAATGACACCACAAGCACAGAGAAGGGGGGTGAACAGATCTCATCCCAGTCACTCCAGTCACCCCAGTCACCCCAGAAGTGGGAAAACCTGCACTGGGAAGATAAATTCCCATAACATTTGGCTGGTTCTTGAAAAGATCAACAAAGTTGAGAAAGCCAGACTTATCAAAAGAAAAAAGAAAGAAAGAAAGAAAGAAAGAAAGAAAGAAAGAAAGAAAGAAAG
>NW_023270320.1:916668-946039 GCF_011800145.1 Mirounga leonina | reverse complement strand
AAGAAAGAAAGAAAGAAAGAAAGAAAGAAAGAAAGAAAGAAAGAAAGGAAGGAAGAAAGAAAGAAAGAAAGAAAAGAGAGGACTCAAATAAGCAAAATCAGAGATGAAAGAAGATAAATAACAACCAACACTATAGAAATACACAGGATTATAAGAAAATATTATGAAAGATTATATGCCAACAAATTGAACAACCTAAAAGAAATGAATAAATTCCTAGAAACAAAAAACCTCCCAATACTGAATCTGGAAGAAATACAAAATTTGAACAGAATGGTTACCAGCAATGAAATAGAATCAATAATCAAAAAACTCCCAACAAACCAAAGTCCAGGACCAGAAAGCTTTACAGGTGAATTCTACCAAACATTTAAAGAAGAGTTAATGCTTATTCTTCTCATGCCTTTCCAAAAAATAAATGAGGAAGGAAATCTTCCAAATTCATTTTATGAGACTACATTTACCCTGGTACCAAAACCAGATAAAAATCACCCCCCCCCCAATGAGAACTACAGGCCAACATGTCCAATGAACATGATGTAAAAATCCTCAAAAAATAGGAAATTAATTCAACAATACGTTTAAAAAAACCATTTACCGCTATCAAGTAGTATTTATTCCTGCAATGCTGGTGTGGTTCAATATTCACAGATCAATCAATGTGATACATCTAATCAGCAAGACAAGATAAAAACCATATGATCATTTCAACAGATTGAAAAAAAAAAAAAGCATCTGACAAAGCACGACATCCATTCATGATTAAAACCCTCAACCAGGCAGGTTTAGAGGGCACATACCTCCACATGATAAAAGCCATTTATGACAAACCTACAGATAACATCATACTCAATGGTGAGAAACAGAGGTTTTCACCTAGGATCAGGAACCAGGATATCCACTCTCACCACTTTTATTCAACATAGGACTGGAAGTCCTAACCACAGCAATCAGACAACAAAAAGAAATAAAATGCACCCAAATTGGTAAGGAAGAACTAAAACTTTCACTATTGGTAGATGACATGATACCAAATATAGAAAACCCTAAAGACTCCACCAAAATACTACTAGAACTGATAGATGAATTTATGAATTTAAGAAGGTTGCAGGATACATAATCACTATACAGAAATCCATTTCATTTCTATACACTAATAATGAAGTAGCAGAAAGAGAAATTAACAATCCCATTTACAACTGCACCAGAAATAACAAAATACCTAGGAATAAACTTAACCAAGAAGGGGAAAGAAGTACTCTGAAAACTATAAAACACTGATGAAAGAAATTGAAAATGACACAAACAAATGAAAAGACATTCCATGCTCATGGATTGGGAGAACAAATATTGTTAAAATGACCATACTATCCAAAACAATCTACAGATTCAATGCAATCCCTATCAAAACCCCAATAATATTTTTCACAGAACTAGAACAAATAATCCTAAAATTTGCAAAGAACCACAAAAGACCCTGAATAGACAAAGCAATCTTGAAAAAGAAACACAAAACTGGTGGTATCACAATCAGATTTCAAGATATACTACAAAGCTGTAGGAATCAAAACAGTATGGTACTGTCTCAGAAACAGACACATAGGTCAACAGAATAGAATAGAGAGTCAGAAATAAGCCCATGATTATATGGCTAACTAAGTTACAACAAAGGAGCCAAAATGTGCAATGGGAAGAAGATAGTCTCCAACAGATGGTGTTGGGAATTCTGGGCATCTATGTGCAAAGGAATGAAATTGGACTACTTTTTACACCATACAAAATATAAACTCAAAGTGGATTAAAGATCTAAGTATGAGAATTAAAAGCATAAAAATCCTAGAAGAGAGCACAGGCAGTGATTTCTCTGACATCAGCCATAGCAACATTTTTCTAAATATGTCTCCTGAGGCAAGGAAACAAAAGCAAAAATAAACTATTGTGACTACATTAAAATAAAAAGCTTCTGCACAACAAAGGGAACAGTGAACAAAGCAAAAAGACAACCTAGTGAATGGGAGAAGATATTTGCAAATGTTATATCTGATAACGGGTTAGTATCCAAAAATATATAAACAACTTCTACAACTCAACACCAAAATCCCCCAGATAATCCAATTTAAAAATGGGCAGAAAACATGAACAGGTATTTTTTCAGAGAAGACATCCAGATGGCTAACACATGAAAAGATGCTCAACATCATTCATCATCAGGGAAATGCAAATCAAAACCACAATGAGATATTACCTCATACCTGTCAGAATGGCTAAAATAAAAAATGCAAGAAACAACAGGTATTGGCAAGGATGTGGAGATAAAGGACTTCTTGTGCACTGTTGGTGGGAATGTAAATGTACAGCCACTGTGAAAACAGTATAGAGGTTCCCCCAAAAATTAAAAATAGGATTACCATATGATCCAGTAATTACACTACTGCATATCTAAACAAAAATATGAAAACAGTAATTCATAAATATATATGCACTCTTACGCTTATTGCAGCATTATTTACAATAGCCAAATTATGCAAATAGCTCATGTGTCCATTGATAGATGAATGGATAGAGAAGATGTGGATAAAGAATATATATATATGTGGGTGTGTGTATATATATATAATGGATATTATTCAGCCATAAAAAAGTGTGAAATCTTGCCATTTGCAGCAACATGATGGACCTAGAGGATATAATGCTAAGTGAAATGAGTGAGTCAGAAAAAAAGAAATACCATATGATTTCACTCTTATGTAGAATTTAGGAAACCAAACACATGAACAATGAAAAAATGAAACTAACCTAAAAACAGACTTTTAATATAGAGAACAAACAGGTGGTTCCCAGAGGGAAGTTGGGGGGGGGATGGGTGAAATGTGTGAAGAGGATTAAGGGTGCACCTATCATGATGAGCACTGAGTAATGTGTAGAATTGTTGAATCAGTATATAGTACACCTGAAACTCATAAAACACTGTATGTTAATTATACTGGAATTTAAAAAATTAAGTAGACCACTAAGGACACAAGATTTTTAAAATGGAATTAACAAGCTGTCTCTCTCAAAGCATAACATACACACACTGTGGTATGCAGCCTCTTACATGTCTCTCAACAATCTCTCTGTCTCCTGGATTCATACCCCTGTGTAATTAATTCCCTGCCCTTGAGTGTGGCCTTTGTAGTTGTCTTCTAACAAATAGAATATGGCAAAGTTTTGGATGTCACTTCTGTGTTTAGGTTGCAGAAAGACTGTGACTTCCATCTTGCTCTCTCTCAATCTCCTTTTCTCTGTTAGCCCTGTCTCTGGGTGAAACATGATGGCATGTTTTAAGTAGCTTTATGGAGACACTCATAGGCAAGGAACTTATGTCTCTGGCCAATAATCAGTGAAGACCAACAGCTTGTGAACAGCCATCTGATTGATTTTGGAAGTGGATTTCTGAGGCCAAGAGTGAAGTGAATGAACTTGGAAGCAGGTTCTCCCTCAGGAGAGTCCTGATGCATTGACAGCCATCTTATGAGAGACCCTGAGTCAGAGGCACCCAGCTAAGCCTTGCCCACAAAAAGTGTGACATAATAGATGTGTGTAGTTTTATGTCTCTAAGATCTGGGGTTGTTGCATGGCAAGAGATAACTGATATGTACACAAACAAAAATTGGTTTTACTGGTGAATTCAATCAACTTTCAATGAATATTATCTATCTTATGAAACCTGTTTCAAAAAATAGAAAATGAAGCTGTCTAGTTCATTTGTGAAGCTAGTATCATCATTTCATTAATGCAGACATGCACAGATCTGAAGTGTATAATTAGATGAGTGATGAAGAACACATACTCCTGCATAAACAATACACCAATCAAGATAAAACCTTTCTGTTACCCCAGAAAATTCCCCCATGCTTCCTTCTAGTCAATCTCCTTTCTCATGGGCAATCACTAATATCATAGGTTATTTTTGCTATTCTTCAAATGGAATTGTATATTTATGTACTCTTTTGTGCTTGGCTTATTTTGCTCAACATAATGTTTATAAAATTAAACCATGCACCCCTCTCTCCTCTAGTAATGCCAACTTTCCTCCATTATGCACACCCATCTATACTCAGAAAGCCAAAATACCATATTAAAACAAGGTCAGATAGTCTACCCAATTGAAAAGCTGATTAAAGATGGTCTTTTAACCACAGCTTAATGACTATGTTAAAGATATACAAAGAATTAAGATAATCTAGTGGCATAAAATCAGGCTGAGAGGCATGAAATTATTAGAGGTTATAATTTTCTATCTTTCTATAGAGCATAATACTATGATGAAATAAAGGAGGCTGCATGAATAAGGCTGCTGGTCAAATTGTACTAAATAATTTTGTCTTTGGTATATATTAAAAATAGCTTATTTATAGGTAGAATTTTATCTAAGAATTGTCATATGGGTGTGTATAGCCCCTTGTAGATTGCTCTTTTTTGTAGCTAAAATTCTGTGTTTTTAATAGACCATTGTTGAGGGAGGCACTGATCATTGTAATTAATAGTAATATTATATTATTTTAAAATAATTATGGCGGAGATGGCAAATTGTGGACACCAAGGCTACAACTCCTCCCCTTCAATACACAAGACAATGTTACTAATCCATCACACCACTTCACTGCTCTGAGCCAAAGCTGGTCTGTGAATCCTTCTCAACCAAGCACTCTGGGCAGCCACCATGCATCTATTGGTGTTGGCAAAGGGGTGGAAACCTACTGAACTATTCAGATACCTTCTTAAAGAACATGTTATTCATAATAATTTATTGAGATACAGAATGCTACTTTATTAAAATAGTATAGTGTAGGGCGCCTGGGTGGCTCAGTTGGTTAAGCGACTGCCTTCGGCTCAGGTCATGATCCTAGAGTCCTGGGATGGAGTCCCGCATTGGGCTCCCTGCTCAGCAGGGAGTCTGCTTCTCCCTCTGACCCTCCTCCTCTCATGCTCTCTGTCTCTCATTCTCTCTCTCTCAAATAAATAAATAAATAAATCTTTAAATAATAAATAAATAAATAAAATAGTATAGTGTAAGAGTGTAGAGAAAAAAGGGACTTTGGAGTCTAAGAACGCTGGGTGTGAATCCTGGTTCCATATTTAATTTACCTAATGGCCTTGGCAAACCACACCTCTTCTTCAAAAGAGGAATGATCATTGTTATCTTACTGATTTTTTTGCAAGAATATAGAAATAAATTTTTAAAGTGCTGGGCAAATAATAGGAGTTCATTAAATGGTGCTTAGTACTCTTATTATACTGGAAATAGCACAGGTTTTTAATCAGGTGACCTGTATTCGAATCTTAGCTCTGCTCCTTTACTGTGACTTTAGATAACTTATTTATTCACTCAATCTGTTTCCTCATGGGCAAAACAAACAAACAAAAATCATAATAACTGCCCTGGTGGGTTGTTTTGCAAAAATCACTGCTAATACATGGAAATTACCTAGAAAATAGTTAAAGCTTGACCAAAGATAGCTTTATTTTAATGTTACTGTCATTACTATTCTTCCTTCCCCCAAAATCTGGAAAATAATTGAGAAAATATGTGCCAAACTCAGTTGATGGGGCAAAGGTGGTGGAGGCATAGAACTTGAAGAGCTTCCAAAGACTACAATTGGTATTACTGTATTGTTTGAATTTTCCAGCTCTTAATTTATACCTGAAATTTAAAGGCAATATAATAGCAAAACTTTAAAAATGTGAATGTTCATTAACTACAAATAAAGATTTTTTCAAATACTAATTCAACCATAATAAATAAAACTCCAAAGAAAGATTAAGCCATGTCATTGTGTGTATGAAGTAGTAAGTTGTTTTTTATTCCAAACAATTTGTTTATCCAATGTATTTATCCAATAGTAAGTTGTTTTTTATTGCTATATTCCAAATAATTTGTTTAACCAACAAATTTGCATTGTTTTCATATTTTAGTTATGATGAATAAAGCTGTTATAAACATTCTTGTACAAGTCTTTTTGTAGACATGTTTTCATATCTTTTGGATAAGATAAATTCCTACAGTGGAATTACTGAGTTATATGGTAGGGATCTACTTAACTTTATAAGGAACTGCCAAAACTATCAGTTTTCCAAAGTGGTGAAACACTTTTACTTCAGCCAGTAAAGTAGGAAAGATTTGTTATTCTGCAACACCACCAATATCACTCACCTAATTACACACTTCATACTTGGTGTTGTCTGTCTTTTAAATGTTAGTCACTATAATGGGTATGAAGTGGTATCTCACTGTGTTTATAATTTGCATTTCCTCAAGACTAATGACAGCATATTTTCATGTGCTTGCTTGCCATCCACAGATCTTTCCTTGTGAAGTTCTTCAAGTCCTTTTTGCATGTTTTACATCTGGGTTGTTTATTTTTATTATTGATTTAAGGGTCCTTTATATTTTGGATACTAGTCCTTTGTATATTATGTATTTTCTCTCAGTCTGTGGTTTGCCTTTTTGTTTTCTTTATGGGGCACTAAATTTAAAAATGTTTATAAGTTCATTTATTTCATAAAGACCAATATCTATTTATAATTCAAATTGTTCCTAGTAAGTTATAAATACAATAGAACTTCCTTACCTTGTTTTGGATTATATCCAAAACCTACAACCAACATTACACTTAATGGAAAAACTTTGAAAAAATAATTCCCTTTAAGATAAAGTCTACAATCCTCAGTATAGATCTGGCCAATATTACAAGAGGAAAAAGAGGTAGTATAAATTGTGAAAGAAAAAGGGATAAATTGTTACTATTTGAAGATTGTATGGTCATCTATTTACCTAGAAAAACCAACTGAATCAACATAGAAACTAATAGAACTAATAAGAGAGTTCAACAAAATTGTCAAATAAATATCAATATACAACAACATTCCTTACACCATGAATACAAAGCTAGAAAAATATAATAAAGTGTCATTTGCATAGTAACAAAAATGTATAAAGTGTCCAGGAACTAACCAAGTTATTCAGTGTCCCAGTAGAAAACAGATGAGACACTCAAATTTGATAATTAGAGAAATGATGATGATGATGATGATGATGATGATGATGATTTGGTAAAATACTTTGGAGCTTGTAATATCAGGCAGTGATTGCTACTCTTAAGTCTATAAGTTTTTGAAGTTCTTATTTTGCATTTTCATCCAAAGTGGCTTATTTCTTCCTGTGTTTTTGATTTTGGATTGTGAATTCATGTTCCTTAGAACTTCATTTGCAAAAAATTTAGAAATACTTTCCATCAGTGTTTGTTTTTGACAGGCACCTGTCAGACTAAGACTTCTTTAAACTAAATTTTAGCTTTTTCTTTTTAAGTATTGTGACTTCTGACCCCAATCTCATGTGTGAGCTGTCTGTGATTAGGAATTCTGAGACAAAAATTGTTTTATTTTTATTATTTTCTCCTTCCACTCAAAGCCAAGGCTTATCCCAGCAAATATTCTTACCATCTCTTTCTGCATGACAGATTATTGTTTATCCTATTTTTTTTAAGATTTTATTTTTATTTATTCATTTGAGAGAGAATGAGATAGAGAGAGCATGAGAGGGGGGAGGGTCAGAGGGAGAAGCAGACTCCCTGCCGAGCAGGGAGCCGGATGCGGGACTCAATCCTGGAACTCCAGGATCATGACCTGAGCCGAAGGCAGTTGCTTAACCAACTGAGCCACCCAGGCGCCCTATCCTATTTTTATGTCTAAACCAGCTGTTTTACTGAGGGAAACAACCAGGGGTTAGGGTGACTCATTCAGTGGATGTCTCTGTCTTTGGCCATCCCTGTGCTTATGCATTGGGCTTACTTTAAAAATAACCATTGTTGCAAAGATAAAGACTGAGAATGAGAACCAACAGCATGGACTTCCTCTCACCGAGGCTGATTTAGCTACCACTGCTGCTAAAAGTTTGATACACCATATATATTCAATATGTTGATCCCACTGGGCCCACAGTATGGTTTCATCCCTCAGAGTGACCAATCAACAATTTGACTACAGGTAATTACATTAGACTATTTCCTCTTCCTTGATTCATTCTATTGTCATTGATATGTTTTCCATTTATGAGTTTTCTTTTCTTGGATTAAGGAATACACTCTAGGAAGAGGAGTTATTCCTTAGAAATAAGAGCAAAACATAAATAGATCAGGTTTTGGCCAGCAGCACTATCTGAGTTTTCACAGAGGGCCTGATTTAATATAATAGGCTATTCCAGACATTACCTCAGACCAAGGGACTAACTTTATGGATAATAAATTGTGATAATGTGTACATGACTATGGAATCCACTGGACCTGTCATATAATACAGAATCTGCTGGTCTAATAAGGTGTTAGAATGTCCTCTTAAAGGTGTGGCTAAGGCATCAGTTTGGGGTGGGGGAGTTGTCCTCCCAGATGAGGTACATATTTTGAAAAAAAGGCAATTATAGGTGTTATTTCTTCATAGTTAGCTACAATACATGAATTTAAGAATGAAGAAGTAGAAGTAGGCATAACCCTTCTCACCATCATTCCTGGACTAGCTTCATAAATTGTGCATCTTGTCCCTAAAACTTTTGCCTCTGTTTTAGCCGGGGGCCTTGTTGTCTGGAAGGGGGTGAAAAGTGGTAAGATACTTCTAACATGGGACACTGCAAAGTTTCTCTAAACCTAATGTGGGGGAGAAAAAATTTTCATTTCCTTCAAGATTCTTCTAGCTGGACTAAAAATTAAATTGACATGAGATAAATTAACTGAAAAAAATCAAATTTAGTTTGTACTTACAGGAAATCCACACAGACATGAAATTCCAAAGATGGTCAGGCATAATGAGGTGCATATGTCATCCTGAACTAAATATAAGGGAGTAGTAGTCTGGGACTCCAAAGGGAAAGAATGTAATTCATAGGAAGATGAAAAGAATAAATATTTGTTAAACAGATGTTTGCTGGCCATTCAGACACAATAGGACATAGAGAAGGCTTTCATCAAACAGGTCTTGCAAGGGTACCATATCTAGCTCATATTATAGTGTAGTTATTTATGGTGATAACTCTCTTCCTGGAGCAGGTCTTCTTTCTAAATTCTTTTAGGTAGGTGGTGTAGGGAGGTTAAAGTTCTTTCCTGAGTCTTTTGGGTCTTGATTGTTTGTAGCTTGGCAAAATCTGCATGCTTAGGTGGCCTACTGTGGGGTCACATGCCTGTAGCTCCTACACTAAATTATAACCTAAACTTAATCATTTCAGATTCCTTATACCAGTGAAGAAGAAAGAAATTACTATAGAGGCAGGTGATATCATGAGGAGATAGAATGGTTGGTATGTAATGGGACGGGAAGAAGTACATTTGAAACTCAAGCATTCACTAGGATGCCTCTTGGATTCCTATATGCCTAGTGCTCTAAACAAATAAATGGGCAAATGTAGCAGCCATTTCCATGAAAAGGCATAGTAACCAGAGTCTCAGATTCCTCACAGATAAAGATCTGGGTTATCCTTTTGGGCAAACAACCTAGACCAGAGGAACAGTTGGCCAAGGATGAGAGAAGTCTACAGTGGGTGTTAAAGGAAAGATAAATTATGGCTTTAGCACCAACTAAACAGCAGAGTCTGTAGCATGTCCTACTATCTCTCCCATTGTACTTTGAAAAAAAAATTATTTATTTGAATATTGTGACTGGCCATCACCTTGAAGAATCAATGACATAGCAGAGTGAACTTAATGTGGGATACAAGTGGATCTGAGTAGTGCAAAAGATACAATGTAATAGATACTGTAGGCATTCTGTCCATATCCTCTGGGCATTCATCATCCCAATCTTCAATGACTCAATTGCTTCCAATAGAAAGCACCTATGACTCTTTGCCTGAGGATTTTCTCTGGATACTGGAGCACAACTGATCTGCATGAATTTAGGCCTAAGTATCAGAAGAATTAATGTCTCTTAGGATCAGCACTGAACCAATATCTGAGGGAAGTTAGTGGATACCTGAGTATGCAGAGAGTCCTTGCCCTTTTGTTAGGTTAACTGAGGTGGGTTTGTCAGTAATGAGCCCCAGTTTCCCACAGCAGTGGCTTTTCTATTAACTTTGTTTCCTTCCCTCTTACACCTCCCCTTTCTTGGTATTTCCTGTGATTACCTCCCAGATTAATTATTTGCATTCACATATATGTTACCATTATTTGGGTGGATTTCTGTTTCTCACAGCAAATAATCCCCATCTAAGATGGTTTTTGACCTAAATATCACCCCATTCAAAAAGCCTTGACAGACACCCCCAGCAGACCCTGAAGAAACCTTGCAGTGCACTTGCACAGACTTTGTAATTTTCAGTTCATAGCACTTATCCATACCATATTGTAATCTCTTATTTGTCTGTGTCTACTGCTACACTGATAATTCAATGAGGCCAGGAACAATTGTTTTCTTTTTAATTATTATATTCAAGTACCCTAACCCAGCAGTTGGCATTTGGTAATTTCTCGCCCCCAAAAAAGTCTTAAAAAAATCAATGAAATAAAGGAGAATAAGTCTTGAGTGGGAGAAAATGATGAGTTTAGTTTTGGACATATTAGATATGAAAGGCCGTGGCAGCTGCTTCTTTGAAGACAGAATTGGATGTATGAGTGTGAAGCTCAGGTGAGAAGTAAGGACTGAAGTTATAGATTTTGATTTGTGAGATGTATCATTTATATGATGGTTGAAAGAAAAGAATATGAACAGTGAAAAAATGTTGGCTGAGCACAAAACTCACAGAACTCTGTCAATTAAGAGATTGATGGAGCAGAGATTTCAAGAAGTAGAAAGTGATTGGTAGCATCCAATGTGGCAGAAAGGTCAATTAAATTGAGGACCAAAAAATGTCTATTTGATTTAAAAAGGTCATTGATGATCATGGAAAGAATAATTCCTTTCTTCAGTAAATATTTTTTAAGTTTGTTTGTTTGTTTATTTATTTATTGGAGAAAGAGAGAGAGAGCCTGAGAGCCAGTGAGCAGGGGAGGAGCAGAGGCAGATGGACGAGCAAACTCCATACTGAGCATGGAGCCTGACGTGCATGGGGCTCGATCTCAGAACCCTGAGATCACGACCTGAACTGAAACCAAGAGTTGGACACTTAACCTGACTGAGCCACCCAGGTGCCCCTTCAGTAAATATTTTATTTAAAGCATACCATGTGCCAGGCCCTGGTGTAGGCAGAGAGGAAGCAGCAAAATACTGTGTAATGTAGTGATGAATTAAGTAGAAGCCAGATTGCAGTGGTCTGAGGAGAAGCTATGAGATAAGGAAGTAGAAACAGAGAATGGAGAATAATTTTTTTAAAAGTTTGGAAGGGGGGGCGCCTGGGTGGCTCAGTTAAGCGACTGCCTTCGGCTCAGGTCATGATCCCAGGGTCCTGGGATGGAGCCCCGCATCAGGCTCCCTGCTCGGCGGGAGGCCTGCTTCTCCCTCTCCCACTCCCCCTGCTTGTGTTACCTGTCTCACTCTCTCTCTCTCTCTCTCTCTGTCAATTAAATAAATAAAATCTTAAAAAAAAAAAGTTTGGAAGGGAAGAAGAGAGATTAAGTAGTCACCATAAAGACTTTTCTGATGATTTGTTTTCTTCTCTTGCCTGCTGATTTGTGAGTGATTGGTATTTTTAAAATTTATAATTCATTGTAATATCTGGAAGGACAGCAGTTTTAATGGTGGTATTTGCCTCTTTGACATTTAAGTAGATGTGTCTACAATACCTCAAGAAAAAGGCTTCCAGGCCAGGTGAAATGAATACAACTGCCATAGATCAGCTAAGCCAACCCAAAGCCAACCCAAAGCTTGGAATGACTTCAAGTGCCAAATTTTGAGGGGAATCTGGACTTTAATTTCCACTGTATGGCATAACTTAGTAACAAGAATATTACCAAAACATGTAATTCTAAGAAACATGTAATTCTGAGAAATTTGTATTTTTTCCTTGTGATGAGAATTCTTAGGATTTACTCTCAACAACTTTCCTATCTATCCTACAGCAGTGTTAGCTGTAGTCATTATGTTGTACATTAATCCCTAGTACTTATTTATCTAGTAACTGGAAATTTGTGCTTTCTGACCACCTTCCTCTAACCTCCCCCTCCCTTATCAACCACAAATCTGAGCTCTTTTTTTTTTTTAAATGAGTTTGGAGTTCTTTCTTTTAAGATTCCATGTATCTAAACTTGACATCATATAATATTTGTATTTCTCTGTCTTACTTATTTCACTTAGTATAATGTCCTCAAGATCCATTCACATTGTCACAAATGGCAAGATTTCCTCATTTCTATGGCTTAATAATGTTCCAGTGTGTGTGTGTACTTCTTTATCTATTCATCCATTGATGGGATACTTAGGTTGTTTCCATATCTTGGCTATTATAAATAATGCTACTGTGTCAATGTGCAAATATCTTTTTGAGTTAGTGTTCTCATTTCCTTTGAATATATTCCCAGAAGTAGGATTGCTGAATCATATGGTAGTTCTATTTTTAATTTTTTGAGGATCCTCCATACTGTTTTCTGTTGTAGCTGTGCCTGTTTGGAATATAACTAACAGTTCACAAGGGTTCCCTTCTCTCCACATGCTCACCAGCATTTGCTATCTCTTGGCTTTTTGATGATGGCTGTTCTAATAGGCATGAAATGATAGCTTATTGTGTTTTTTTTGATTTGCATTTCCCTAATGACTAGGGATGTCATGCATCTTTTTATGTACCTGTTAGCCTTTTGTATATTGTCTTTGAAGAAATGTCTATTCATGTATTTTGCTCATTTTTAAACCACATTTTTTCTTTGTTTGCTATTGCGTGGTATGAGGTTTTTTTTTTTTTACATACTTTTGGATACTAACGTTTTATTAGATTTTTGGCTTACAAATACTTTTTTCCCATTCCACATGTTGTCTTTTCACTTTGTTGATCATTTATTTTTCTGTGCAAAACTTTTAATTTTGATGTAGTCCCACTTGTCTTTTTTAAATTATTATTATTTTGTTCCTTGTGCTTTAGTTGTCATACCCAAAAAATCATTGCCAAGATCCATGTTAAGGAGATTTTTTTCTGTGTTTTTTCTTGGAGTTTCATGGTTTCAGGTCTTTTATTTCCATTCAAAGTACTCCCTTTAGCATTTCTTGTAAAGCAAGTCTAGTGGTGATGACTTCTCTCAATTTCTATTTGTTTGGGTAATCTTTATCCTTTCTTCATTGACGTACAGCTTCTCCAGGTATAATATTCTTGGTTGACAGTTTTTTTGTTTGTTTTGTTTTTGTTTTTAGTATTTGAATATATCATTCTATTCTCTGCAGGCCTGAAACGTTTCTATTGAGAAATTCACTGAAATCTTATAGGGGTTTTCTAGTATGTAACTTCTTTCTTTTTTCTTGCTGCTGTTAACCCACCACTTACTTGCTTCTGTAGAAGAACAAAACCACTGATTAGGACTACTAATTGGGCTCTGCAAATAGAAACTTTGGCAAGATCCAAGTGCTGGTTGTTGGAAGTCCCTCCCACTTTTCCATCACAATCAGATTCCCAGTGGTTGAGCCCTGCAGGTTCCCTTGTAATCACTCTTGGTGTGAAGCCAGAATAGGGACTCCCACATAGCAACCCACATTTCTGAGTACTGGATGTCACCTCTGGGCTCTCTTTTCCCATTGGATGAACAGCAGGCTCATAGGAGACATCTTGGCATGGTGCTGCACTATCCTAGGGGAGGGGCTATGCATCTATATTTCAGCATGTAGCCAGTCCTCTTTTCCTTCTTTTTCTTTTTAAAATATTTTATTTATTTATTTGTCAGAGAGTGAGAGAGCACAAAGCAGGGGAAGCAGCAGGCAGAAAGAGAAGCAGGCTCTCTGCTGAGCAAGGAGCCCAATATGGGACTTAATCCCAGGACCCTGGGATCATGGCCTGAGACAAAAGCAGATGCTTAACAGACTGAGCCACTCAGGTGTCCCTCCTCTTACCCTTCTAATGTAGTCTGTCTTGGGCTCTGTGGTGCAGGAGGATGCTTCAGTCTCACTCCTGTGTTCTAGGATTCTCTCAGTGGTGTCTTTGTCATCAATAGTTGTTAGTTGTTCTTTTTGTGAGAAGGAAGTGAAATTAGGAATGACCTATGTCACCATTTTAGTGATGTCTCTCCAGAAGTTTGTATTTTTTCATTTGTTTTTGTTAGACTCATCCATCCAATGATACTGCTATTGCTATAATCAAAAATTAATGGAGCCAATTAAAATAATTTTAATGTAACATCTAAGTTATCTATATATAATCCATTTATTATACATATAGACATGATATGTATTCACATTAGTAATCTGTGGATTTCATTTTCTAATCCAGTTTCTCTTCTGTGAATATTATTAATGCTTTTTAAAAATAGCTACTTGTTTTCTTTAGATTTGTTCAAGGACTAAATATAAAGCTGAAAAGCTACATGCTTCTCCAGAGTTGGTAAGCTAGCAATCCCTGAAACTAGCCACTATAGCCAATGAAGTGCATAAAATACTGTTAATTTTTCTTTTTTTAACACTACAATTTCTTTTTTTTTTTAAAGATTTTATTTATTTATTTGAGAGCGAGAATGAGAGAGAGAGAGAGAGCATGAGAGGGGGACGGTCAGAGGGAGAAGCAGACTCCCTGCCGAGCAGGGAGCCCAATGCGGGACTCGATCCCGGGACTCCAGGATTATGACCTGAGCCGAAGGCAGTCGCTTAACCAACTAAGCCACCCAGGAGCCCCAACACTACAATTTCTTCATGAAGGGTGCTTTTAAAAATTATTTTGTGAAGCACTCATAACCTAGAATTTACATCTTAACCATTTTTAGGTGCACAGTTCAGTAGTGTTAAGTATATTCACATTGTTGTGTGACCAATCTTCATAATTCTCTTCATCTTAAAAAACTAAAACTCTATACCCATTAGACCACACCCTGTTCCCACCACTCTGTCTGTAGCCTTGCCATTCTACTTTCTGTCTCTATGAATTTGACTATTTCAAGTACCTTATGTTAGTGGAATCATATAGTATCTGTTTTTTTCTGACTGGCTTGTTTCACTTAGCATTATGTCTTCAAAGTCAATCCATATTGTACATGTGTCAGAATTTTCCTTCTCATATTGTTGCAAATATCTTCTCCCATTCCGTCAGTTGTCTTTTGGTTTTGTCAACTGTTTCCTTTGCTGTGCAAAAGTTTTTATCTTGATGAGGTCCCAATAGTTCATTTTTGCTTTTGTTTCCCTTGCCTTTGATACATGCCTAGCAAGAAGTTGCTGCAGCTGAGGTCATAGAGGTTGCTGCTTATGTTCTCCTCTAGGATTTTGATGGATTCCTGTCTCACATTTAGATCTTTCATCCATTTGGAGTCTATTTTTGTGTATGGTGTAAGGAAATGGTCCAGTTTCAGTCTTCTGCATGTGGCTGTCCAATTTTCCCAACACCATTTGTTGAAGAGACTGTCTTTTTTCCATTGGATGATGTTTCCTGCTTTGTCAAAGGTTAGTTGACCGTAGAGTTGAGGGTCCATTTCTGGGTTCTCTATTCTGTTCCATAGATCTATGTGTCTGTTTTTGTGCCAGTACCATACTGTCTTGATGATGACAGCTTTGTAATAGAGTTTGAAGTCCTGAATTGTGATGCTGCCAGCTTTGCTTTTCTTTTTCAACATTCCTCTGGCTATTTGGGGTCTTTTCTGGTTCCATACAAATTTTAGGATTATTTGTTCCAGCTCTGTGAAAAAAGTTGATGGCATTTTGATAGGGATTGCATTGAATGTGTAGATTGCTCTAGGTAGCATTGACATCTTCACAATATTGGTTCTTCCAATCCATGAGCATGGAACATTTTTCCATTTCTTTGTGTCTTCCTCAATTTCTTTCATGAGTGTTCTATAGTTTTCTGAGTACAAATCCTTTGCCTCTTTGGTTAGGTTTATTCCTAGGTATCTTATGGGTTTGGGTGCAATTGTAAATGGTATTGATTCCTTGATTTCTCTTTCTTCTGTCCCATTGTTTGTGTATAGAAATGCAACTGACTTCTGTGCATTGATTTTATATCCTGCCACTTTGCTGAATTCCTGTATCAATTCTAGAAATTTTGGGGTAGAATCTTTGGGTTTTCTACATTGAGTATCATGTCATCTGTGAAGAGTGAAAGTTTGACTTCTTCTTTGCCAATTTAGAGGCATTTTATTTTATTTTGATTATTATTTTTTGTTATCTGATTGCTAGGTTGGGACTTCCATTACTATGTTGAACAACAGTGGTGAAAGTGGACATCCCTGTCATACTCCTGACCTTAGGGGAAAAGCTCTCAGTCTTTCCCCATTGAGGATGATATTCTCTGTGGGTCTTTCATATATGGCTTTTATGATATTGAGGTATGCTCCCTCTATCCTTACATGGTGGAGTTTTTAATCAAGAAAGGATGCCATATTTTGTCAAATGCTTTTTCTGTATCTATTAAGTGGATCATATGTTCTTGTCTTATCTTTTATTAATGCAGTGTATCATATTGATTGATTTGTGGATGTCCTCTTAGGACCACCTTTGCTGCATCCCAAGGGTTTTAGACTGTTGTGTTTTCATTTTCATTTGCTTTCATGTATTTTTTTTTTAATTCTTCTGTAATTTCCTGGTTCACCCATTCATTCTTTAGTACAATTTTTTTTAACCTCCATGTATTTGTGGTTCTTCCAAATTTTTTCTTATGGTTGACTTCCAGTTTTAAAGCACTGTGGTCCAAAAATAGGCACGGTATGATATCAATCTTTCTGTATCAGTTGAGTCCTGATTTGTGACCCAGTATGTGATCCATTCTGGAGAATGTTCCATGTGCACTTGAGAAGAATGTGTATTTTGATGCTTTGCTCTGAATGTATCTATGAAGTTATTCAATGCCTTTGTTTCCTTTTGATCTTCTGCTTAGATGATCTGTCCATTGCTCTGAGTAGGGTGTTAAAGTCCCCTACTATTACTATGTTATTATGGATGGGTTTCTTTAATTTTGTTATTAATTATTTTATATATATATGTCTGCTCTCAAGTTAGGGGAATAAATATTTATAATTGTTAGATCTTCTTGTTGGATAGATCCTTTTATTATGATAGAGTGTCCTTCTTCATCTCTTATTACAGTCTTTGGTTTAAGACATAGTTTGACTGATATAAGGGTGGCTACTCCAGCTTTCTTTTGATTTCATTGGCATGATAAATGTTTCTCCACTCTTCACTTTCAATTTGGAGGTGTATTTGGTTCTAAAATGAGTCTCTTGTAAGCAGCATATTGATGGGTCTTGTTTTTTTCTTTTTCTTTTTTTTTTTTAATCCATTCTGATACCCTATGCCTTTTTATTCAAGTATTTAGTCCATTTACATTCAGAGTAATTTTTGAAAGATACGAATTTAGTGCCATTGACTTACCTGTAAAGTCACTCTTCCTGTGGAGTGTCTCTGTTCCTTTCTGGTCTTTGTTATTTTTGGACTCTCTCTCCACTCAAAGGATCCCCTTTAATATTTCTTGCAGGGCTGGTTTAGTGTTCAGAAATTCCTTTAGTTTTTGTTTGTCCTGGAAACATTCTATTCGGAATGATAGCCTAGCTGGATAAAATATTCTTGGCTGCGTATTTTTTGCACTTGGCACACTGAAAATACCATGCCAGTGCTTTCTGGCCTGCCAGTCTTATGTGTCTACTCGTGTAGCTTAAGGACCTCTTGTCCTGAGCTGCTTTCAGGATTTTCTCTTCATCTTTGAAATTTTCAAGCTTCACTATTATATGTCGAGGTGTTGACTTATTTTTATTGATTTTTGAGGGAGGTTCTCTGTGCCTCCTGCACTTGAATGACTGTTTCCTTCCCTAGATTAGGGAAGTTCTCCCCTATGATTTGTTCAAATAAACCTTCTGCCCCTCTCTCCCACTCCTGGGATCCTATTATCCAGATATTATTTCATTTTATGGAATTACTGAGTTATTTAAGTCTCCCTTAGTGATCTAATAGTGTTCTTTCTCTATTTTTCAGCTTCTTTATTTTCCATCATTTTATCTTCTATATCACTGACTTGCTCTTTGCCTCACTCATCCTCTTTTTTATAGCCTATATTTGGGACTGCATCTTTGTAATAGCATTTTTAAATTTCGGCCTGACTAATTTTAGTTCTTTTATTTCTACAGTAAGGGCTTCTATGCCTTCTTCAAGCCCAGCTAGTATATTTATAATCATTTTGAATTCAAGTTCAGACATCTTACTTATATCCATATTGATTAAGTACCTGGCAGTACTACCTCCTGCTCTTTATTTTGGGGTGAATTTCTCCATCTAGTCATTTTGTTCAGAAAACAAAGGAAGAAAGAAAAAGAAAACAACAACAGCAACAAAAACTTCAGGCATGTTTCTGATGTATGCTGTGTACACTCTTCTGTTGCATTTTGGCTGCTCTTTTCCACTGATCCATCCTCTACAGAGCTCCTCCTTGCTTGTAGAGGGGAGTGTTTGAACTTTTAGCTAGGTGTGCTTTGATTTGTTTGTCCAGATAAGCTTGTAAAAGCAAAGAGAAAAGAAAAGAAAAGAAAAAAAAAACCTGATACAAGACAAGAAAAAGGGAAAAGGAACAAAAATGCAAACAGACAAAAACTATAAGCCTGATTCCAATGAATAAGAAATAAAGAAGGAAAAAAGAGTAAGAAAAGAGAAAAAAAAAAAGTAAGATGCCTGATCTGAAAAATAAGAGAAGGAAACAAACAAATGAACAAAAAATTATAAGCCTGGTACCAAAAGGAAAGAAAAGATAAAGACAAAAGAAAAAAAAAAAGAAAAAATATATAAAATAAACCAAAAAAATAAAAAATAAGATATAGAAAAATAAAAAATTTAAAAATTTATAAAATTAAGAAAAGAGGTAAAAAAAAAAAAAAGAAGCAAGCAAACCTAGTCCTATTTCCACTGGAAGTTGATGTTTCAGATCATTCTTTAATCAGTAGACTTGGTTCATGTGTGAACCTGTGGTGGTCTTCTGAGGGTGAGGCCTGCTGGGCTGGCTCACGAACTGACTTGCCCTTGTAAGGATGCCCCTGCCAGGTGCAGGGGGGCTGGCTTTCATGTAAGGGACTCCAGCATCCACTGGAGGTACTGTGTTTCTCTGAAATCCTACTGTGCTGGTGGGTGAGGGTAGGGAGGGGTGATGGAGGAAGGAGAATATGGTGTCACCTCTCCCTCTTGTCCCTGTGGAGTGGAACTCTTGGCTACCTCTGTTCAGGAGGTCCTCTGAGAAAAGAGAACAATCTCCTGTGTCCCAGGCTTTCACCAGTTCCCTGCCCTTAGCCTGTCTGTTCACAGGCTATGGGTGCACCCAGAGCCACAGATCTGTATTTTATCCCTGGCCAGTGGCTGGGATTCAAAAACACCAAGTTTTAAGGGGCCTGGCAAGGTATGGGCCCACTCCCCTGCCCTGGAAGAGAGCCTTTCTTCAAGCACCATCTAGTCCTGAAAAGCACAGTGTGTTTGCAGAGGTTAGAGTTTATTATAACACTCAGCAAAAAGCTGGAACCAGATTATCTGTCCTCTGCTCGTGACTCAGTCCCCTATTCTGTTGTGTCCCAGAAAAGCAGTCATACAGAGGCTCGAATCTCTTGTGGCAGTGAAAAACAGTGGCCAGGTTATCTGCAGTTTGCCCGGGTCTCTGCTCTCTGCTCAGTTCTGCCGCGGAAAAGCAGCTGTTCTATGTGCACACATAGACTTAAGATTATTGTGGCTCACAGTGTAAAGTTTTTAAGAGGTTTTTCTGCCCTCTGTGCACACCTCTGACCCTGCTAATTGAGCACCACTCAGTGGCTCCCACCTGATCTTTTGTCCTTGGAGAGGGCAAGTACATTCTTCTAAATGTACTCCAGAAAGGGGAGTGAGCTCTTCCTGTGTGATCCAGGGGATCTCACCGTGGCTTACTGTGCAATCCCCACCCACTGTGCTCTCTCCCACTTTCTCCCTCTCCCTGACTTGGCTCCTCAAAAAGAGTTCTGTTGTGGGCAGTTTTCCTGTACCCTAATTCATGGCTATGAAGTTCACATCTGCCATGTTCTCTCCCTCCAACTGTACAGATTGTCTTCTTAGTCCTCAGATCATATTCCTAGTTGTTCAAGATGATTGGATGTTGATCTAGCTGGAAGGAGGAGAGAAGCTCAGGATCCCCCTATTTTAACTTGCCCATTGATGTCATTTGTTCTTTGTTCCTAAATAGGAACAAATGTGTCCTCTAATCTTTTTCTCCTTTTAATAGTTAATTGAGCATTTTATATGATTCCATTTTTGGGGTGCCTGGTTAGCTCAGTAGTAGAGCATGCTACTCTTGATCTTGGGGTTATCAGTTCGAGCCCTACATTGGGTGTAAAGATTACTTAAAAATGAAATCTTTATATGATTCTACTTCCTCTCATTTCTAAGCATACATCATTTATACTTCTTTTATCACTTTTCTAGTGGTTGTCCTTGTGTTTGCAAGTTTGCAAGTTTACAGGTTGTGCAAGCATCTTATAAATTCACTTCTCTGATGAATCTAAGAAGAAGTGTTAATTCAGTTTGTTCAGCTTTTTTTACTTGTTAGAATGGAGTGACAACTTCCAAGCTCCTGTATACCCCAACAGAAACTGAAAGTTTCTTTTTCTTACTCTCTTAAAGATTTTTTTTTTTTTTAATTTGCAAAAGAGTGAGCAAGAGAGAGAGCATAAGCAGGGGCAGAGGAAGAGGAAGCAGACTTCCTGCTGAGCAGGGAGCTGGATGTGGGGTTCTATCCCGGGATACTGTGATCATGATCTGAGCTGAAGACAGATGCTTAACCAACTGAGACACCCAGGCACCCCTCTTACTCTCTTAATACATGTGTTTCATGACAAAAAATGTTATGGTTGTTCCTTTCGACTTAGCCACATCACACAAATTCATTGCTCATCACTGTTTCTTATATTCTTTAGTTTTCTTATCTAAGATCTTTGTTCTGATTTATTTATCCTTTAGCTAGGTTACCTCCTGTAGTGTTTTCCTTAGATAGGATATGTGGGCGGTCTGCTTTCTGAGGTCTTGCAAACATGCAAATGTAAAGGATATCCTCACTGGGTATAAGATTTTTGGACTTACTCATTCAGTAGCCTAAAATAATTGTTGACTGTTTTTTGTTTCTGATGCTGCAGAGAAGTTGAATCCTTTTTTTTCTTCATAGGTGTTCTGTTCTTTCTCACTAGAAGCTTAGATAATTTTCTTCTTTATCACTGTAGTTCAGGAACATTACCAGAATATGTCTAGGTATGTATTTTCTTTGCCTACTCCTTCTTGGGACTCTGCTCCCTTCAATACAATGATTCAAACTGTTTTGTGTTTTTTTTTTTTACTTTAATTTTTTCCTGTTTTTTTCCTTTAACAATTTCTTCTCTATTCTGTTTTGTCCTGATAATTCTATTATTTGTATAAGTTTCTTAGGTTTACCTTCCTTTTTTCTTTTCTTTTTCTTTTTTTTTAGGATTAACTTTAAGTGTCTTTTATTCCCCTAGGTCTACCTTCTTATTGTTTTCCTCATGATTTATAATTCTTTTTTCCCTTTGAACTGTGAATTGTAAATTACTTTTCCCTTTTAATTGTCTATCCCATTAATTTAATTCTCACCATAAGTATAATAATTCTTAGTTTTCTTGATTTTTAAAAAGATTCACCTATTTATTTTAGAGAGAGAGTGTGTGTGGGGAGGGGCAGGGGAAGAGAGAGAGAGTCTTAAGCAGATTCTGTGCTGAGCACAGAGCCCAATGTGGGGCTTGATCTTACCACCCCAAGATCACGACTTGAGCTGAAACCAAGAGTCAGATGCGTAACTGACTGAGCCACCCAGGTACCCCTCTTGCATTTGTAAATTCAAAGTCGTGTTTTATACTTACAGTGAATCTTTTTTAAATTGTATAATTGCATCTATTTGAGATTCTTATAAATTTTGTTAAATTTTCTTATGATTTTTGTGTGTGTGTGTGTGTGTGTGTGCCTTCCCATCTTGGACTTTGTAATAATTATCTATTACTGCATAACAAATTACCCTAAAATGTTGTGATTAGAAATATAAACTTTTATTAGCTCACAATTTCATTGGGTCTGGAATCCAGGAGTGGCTCAGCTGGGTGGTTCTCATTCAAGGGCTCTCATAAGGCTGGAGTCCAGGTGCTGGTCAGGGCTGCAGTCCTCTCAAACTCAGCTGAGGAAGGATCTGCTTCTAAGCTTCTTTACGTGGCTCTCTCCACAGGGCTGCCTCATGACATGGAAGCTGATTTCCCCCAGAATGAATGATCCAAGGGAGTATAAGAAAAAATAGCAAAGATAGAAGCCACGGTCTACTTATAACCCAGTTCAGAAGTGACATCCCATTACTTTTGCCACATCCTATTCATCAGGGGTCAATAAGGTTAGCTCATACTCATGAGGAAGTAATATACAGGGATGTGAATACCAGAAAGTGAACATCAGCCTTCTTCTTGCAAGCTCCTGAGACCCTCTTTAAAAAACTGTACTTTTCCAGTCTATTCATGAATGTGGGTTCCCTCTGAGCCTACTCATGTCAAGTTCATGGGAGTCTCTCAGCCAAAGTGATGAGCTTGAAGACATGATAGTCTTTGTTCTAGAGGCTCGAGGCAAATAAACTGTCCCTAGATTTCAGTCAGCTAGAACTTTTGGCCTTTTATTCCATTCAGAAATTTAATCAGAGTCTTCCTGAAAATCGTAAAGAGTCACTAAAAAGCAACACAATCAGGTTTGCTTTTCAGGGAAAAAAATTATTTTAGCAAAGATATGGTGGATGGTTTGCAGAAGAGGTAGAGAAATCTGTTATGGATCATTGGCAATGATTCAAGCAGGAAATGATGGGCTGGATAAAGGCAGTGGCATTTGAAGTGGGTGAATTTGATATTTAGAAGGGAAAATTTACTAAATTTGATTCTGGATGAAGGGGGAGAGAGAAGAAATATAGCCCAAGTCCCAATTATTTAGTTTTAGCAGGTAGGAGCAATTCACTGAGATAAGAAAATATAATTAGGAAGAGTTAATTTTTGTGTGTGGGCTATGGGGAATAATTATTTCAGTTTTTAAAATGCTTTGCTTCAGGTGCCTGTGGGACATCCAAATGAAATTCTTCAATAGGAAGTTGTATTACAAAGACCTACATCTCAGTAAAGAGACCTTTGGCTATTCTTGGTCTTTCCCTACCAAGGGCCATGCTTCTTCAGGTATTCTGTTTTCTTTCCACATCAGTTTCTATTTACTGGGTCATTCTGACCTATATATACACACATGCCTTAATATCAACCATTAATTTAAAAAATCCTTTGATCTCGGGGAGCCTGGGTGGCTCAGATGGTTAAGCATCTGCCTTCAGCTCAGGTCATGATCCCAGGGTCCCTGGGATCAAGCCCCGCATTGGGCTCCCTGCTCAGCATGGAGCCTGCTTCTCCTTCTCCCTCTGCTTCTCCCTCTGCTTGTGCTCTCTTGCTCTCTGTCAAATAAATAAATAAAATCTTTAAAAAAAAATCCTTTGATCTCATGTCTTCCTCCAGCTATGACATTTCTCTAGTCATCTTCACAAGAGACCTCCCTAAAAGAGTTGTGTTCCTCACTGTCTCCACTCTTCACCTCCTATTTTTCTTCTCCATAACACAAAGCAGGGTTTCATTCCTACCACTCCTCTAAAACTCTAATCAAGATCACCAAAGACCAATGACCTGTATCTCTCCAAAGCTAATGGTCAGTTCTCCATTCTCTTTTACTTGCCCAAACATCAGGATTTTTACATAATTGGCCATTCCCTTTTTCTTGAAAGACTTTCTTCTCCAAGCTCTATGGAACTGATTTTATATTTATCCTACTGATTAATCTTAAAGTCCGTTGTCTTGTCTAGTGTTCCTCCTACCTCCCTGATTCCTCCTTCTTAGTCTATTTTGTGACCTATTCTTCTATTTGTCTTCCAAATAATCTTTCACAGTCTTAAGGCTCCATCTATGTGCTCTGAAGATGTCCAAATCTACGGACTGCCCCAAAAACAGGAAACAGAAAACATTTATTCATTTATGTTTTTTCCAGATTGATGAATGGACTCATGGTTTTAAATATAAAGTGACTTTTTTTGCAAAGATAAAAGAATACAGCTACATTTTACAGTGTAACTAACATTTTTAAAATATGTTCTCTGTATTTCCAGTTCTTATATTTCTGCCTTGAACTCCTAACAATCCAAATGCCACTTGGATGTGTAGTTGTCATCTCAAACTTAAGTTGGTCAAGATAGAACTACTTATTTCCGCACTCCCATTTCTCATGTCTAACCTATCTCAGAAAACGGCACATCATCCACTTATTTGCTTAGTAAAGCAACTGTACATCATCTTTGATTCTTCTCTTTTATAGTCCTCATTGGTTTCATTTCCAAAATATGTACAACCCAAGTCCAAACCACATGTTCCTTGGACTCTTAAAGCAGCCTCTTAACTAGTGTCTGCCACCACTTTTCTCACTTAGAGCCCATCTGTTCCATCCTCCGCATTTCAACCAGTGACTTTTTGAAACGTAAATCACATCAGGTCAACTTCCTGCTTAAAACTCTCAATTGGCTTTCATTATACTTAGAATAAAACCCATCTTGTTTCCTGCCTTTGCATTCACTTCTTCCTGAGGAAGCACTTCACTAGATATTTATATAGCTGCCTCCTGAATGCCCCTAGCACACTCAGTTACTGTACTTTGTTTTCTTCATCATAATTATCAGCACTCATATGAAGCTACTTATTTGTTTCCATATTTATTGTTTGACTTCCCAACCCCTCCCCATGCCCACACACTAGAACATAAGCTCCTGGAGAGCAGGGACTTTGTTCTCTTCACTGGCATATCCCAGAGGCTTGTATAAGGCCAGACACAGGAGGCATTCAACAAAGGCTTGTTCACCAACTGACTTTCTGTCCATTCTTTTCTCCTCACACAAACAGACAAGAGAAACCACACTAACATGTATATCAAGCTGTTTTTCCTCCTTGAATGTTCTTTTCTTGCTTCTTCTTTTGGTGTTAAGATTTTTCTAGACTCAAATCCTCAAAAATGAGGATTTTTCTAGATTCAACTCAAAATCCCAAGAAGATTCTCAATTCAGACAATAGTATCCTTAATGGAATTATCTTTGCTGAGTTGCATTTGTGCAATGTCCTTGGCTTTTATCGATGAATGTTTAAGAAAATGTCATATAAAACCTATTTCATTTGTTATAGGAGCATTGTAGGAGACATTCTACTATAGTTCTCAGTGACACTAATAAAACTCCCACTTGAAAATTCTGTTTGATAAAATAGTTCTAAGACTTGTTTTCCCCTTTATGAACTAGTTTGTTTTTTCCTTTATGACAATAAACATTATGCAATTGACCATGACTTCCTTTTCTCTTTGACTACCAGAGAGCTCATACATGCTAAAGTATGGTGTGACTAAACTCTTCTTCTCATTCTTAATTCTCCTTCTCCTCCTCTTCCTTCTCTTTCTCCTTGTCCTTGTTCTTGTTTTTCTCCTTCTTCTTGTTCTTCTCCTTCTCCTCCTCCTTCTTCTTTCTGTATAGTTAACATTATGCTGCTCTTTTTGGACTAAATTTATTTTTCCTCTGGTCTTGATTTTTCTTACAATATTTACATTTTCCCTGGTCCTGATCCCCTAATTTCTATTTTATCATTACTTTAATGTATGCATTTTTTGGTGTAAGCAGTTCCAATCCCTTTCTAAAAGGAGGTAGGGGTATACATAAAGAATAGGGTGATATTGTCTCAGTGACGCCATTTCCCACATCTCCAAGCTGAATAGCTCTATCCTTTATGCTCACACACACTTTGTTCATGTCTCTACTTATACCTCTTTTCAAATTATCATATAATATGGTGGTTAAAGAGTGCTTAATGTTCAAATACTCAGTCTGCCAAGCTATGTGATCTTGGAAAACCTCTCTGTAGTTCAGCTATAAAATGAAGATACTGATGACACCTACTTCATAGGTTTCTTGTGTTAAAAAACAAAATTCATGGGTCACCTGGGTGGCTCAGTCTGTTAAGCAGCTGCCTTCGGCTCAGGTCATGATCCCAGGGTCCTGGGATTGAGCCCCATGTCGGGCTCCCTGCTCAGCGGGTAACCTGCTTCCCCCTCTCCCTCTGCCTGCCGCTCTGCCTGCTTGTGCTCTCTCTCTATCTCTCTGTCAAATAAATAAATAAAATCTAAAAACAAAACAAAACAAAATTCACTCTAGTAAATTTGAAAATCTAATTGGTTTTTATTAGGTGATTCATGAATCAGGCAGGATCTCATCCAGCAAGTAGAAAGATTCTGCTCAGAGGTATTGTACAAAATGGAAGACTTTCATAAGAAGGAGGATGGGGAGGGGGTCTGGGTGGCTCAGTTTGATAAGCGTCCAACTCTTAGTTTCAGCTCAGGTCATGATCTTGTGGTTGTGGGATGGAGCCCCATGTAGGGCTCTGTGCTCAGTGTGGAGTCTGCTTCAGATTCTCTCTCCCTCTGCCCCTCTATGCATATGCTCTCTGTCTCTCAAATAAATAAATAAATAAATAAATAAATAAATAAATAAATAAATAAAATCTTAAAAAAAAAAGGAGGGTGGGGAAAAGAGTGATTAGCAAAAGAAAAGAAAGAATAATTTGGGGCCAGAACATTTTCTTCTTTGGGGGAAAGGGCTTACAGGGTTTTCATCATGCAGATTACCTCACTGGTACTAATCAGAAAATTTTACATTGACTTTTAAAAGGTCACATTGCTGGGAGAGGTTGAAACTCTGATTAAGTCTTGATATGCTGTTGTGGGGAGCAAATTATTCCATTTGGGGATTGGTTTTTCTCTTTTAACAGTTCTGAGGATTAAAGGAGTGGATATACAATGCTTAGAATGATGCCTGGACTATATTAAGTGCTCAGTAAAGTTAGTGATTATTATTATTATTACTATTGTATTATAGTTACTTATGTGTTTGACTCCCCTGATTTGTCCTGAGCTCCTTTAAGGCAGAAATTTTGTCTTACTTATTCCTAGTGCATAGTAAAGTGCCTGCAATCAACTAGGCATTCATTGAATATTATGGAAATTGCTTAGATTTAAATAAGAATCTGTTTCATGATCATAGAATATTAGGAAGTGAAATTAGAGAGGAATGGTGGGGATGGATTTAGCAAGGCTTTAAAAGCCAAGTAACATTTACACTTAATGTCACGGGAAACAAGATCCACTGATGGTTTTCAAAAAACGGGTAGGGAAAAGCAGTTTATTAAGGAAGATTAATCTAATAATGGAGTGCAGATCTGATTGTATATGGGGTGGGATAGGGTCACTAGGCTAATGAGCTATATCCCTCTTTGTCAAAGGCCCCACAAGTAATCCCTCCATGTTTCTAAGGTTCACTTTTCCATTGTGCTAAACTTATTCATAAGGACTTGGCTATAGTGAACTAAAAGTGATGCAAATTCTTTTGCCCGCAGTAGCAGGCAGAGCTTGCCCCAGCGTTGGAGGACGTAAGTCAGGGGCAAGGAAGGGTTAATAGGGATATGAGCAAAGGCACAGACACAAGTTCTCTCCCTCAAGAGAATTGTATGCTTGTGAAATAAATCAGATTGAAATCATCTCCTACGGCAATCCTGAGGTGGGGGGCGGGGGAAGGACACACAATAAAGTTAAACATCAACCAGTGCTGAAAGAAGGTGGAAGAAAAGAGGACAGTCCCATCCTCTCTGTGACCATGAAGACTGTAGCCATGTGGACATGAACTGAAGCCTTCCTTTAGCACCTGCTGAGATTCTTCTGCCCTGGAACTAGTTCTTTTGACTTATTACCAGGCAGCTGGGGATTTGATTCCTGCACCTGGAGGGTGAGGAGAGGATGTGGGCAGATGAGCAAGGGGTTATGGATTTAGCAGATTAACTTCCCTGCTCTAGAGAGCTGTTGATGGAGAGGGATTCTCCCTTCTGGTGGTAGACTTCAGACTGTTTAGAGAAAGAAGGGAAGAAGTGAGAGTCAGAATGAGAAGCCCTCCCTCCCTCTTCAGGAGTATGTCCTGTTAGCAACCTCTCTGATACAAGGACAAATATTTAAGAAGCATGATTACTGCTAATATCAGAATGTGTACAGCCCTAATGTTATATGAAGTTTTCTAAAAGTTTATTTTGTAAATCAATCATTTCATTCATTCACTTTACAATTCATTTCATCCATAATTCAGAAAAATAGTAGCAGATATGTTATATAGTCACCAGAAACAAATAACAACTCTTGGATTTAACTCCTCCATACATCATAGAGGGTTAACCATTCTCCAAAACTTTCAAATATAAGCTCCATTACCACATTGATTTGTTTAAAATTCACTGATTATTTTAAATGTATTAATCACAAAAACCTGTAAATGATTTTTTTAATCCCTTGATTCTGTATGGAGGCATTCAAATAATCCGGAAAAGAAGAGTTTCCATCTTTCTGTGAAACTACATAAAGGAAACCTCATTTAAAATGGAGTCCGGTAGCCCAGAAGGGGGAGCTCTCATGCACCTACAACTCACTGCAGTTGAGTGAACCAGCAGAGAGAAGGAAGACTAGAATCATTTCAACAAAGGGAGAGCACTTTTCACATAGAAATTTATCTTCTGCCTTTAAGGAAGGAAGACGCCTCCCCCCACCCGCCGCCTCAGCAACAATGCTTTAGCCACTGTTTGCAGCCAATGAGAAACCCCCACAACCTCAAACTCCTGTTCTCCAATACACTTTTGTTCAGAACAACAACAATTGCCTTTTTAAAAAATCTTTTTAAATATTTTAATTCTAGTATAGTTATGCAGTGTTTTATTAGTTTCAGTTGCACAATATAGTGATTCAACAACTCCATGCGTTACTCAGTGCTCATTGTGATAAGTGTAGGCTTAATCCCCTTTACCTATTTCACCCATCCCCCGCATCTGTATTTTTAGAAACACACATAGAGACACAATCGCTTTTTAAAATGTGATAAAAGCTGACCTTCCCCGTGTCTCTTCAGACTTGTCTGTGGATCATCATGGTTTACTTGTCCGGAATTGCAATTCCTCTGTTATTCCCAAATAAACTTTCTTTCTTTCTTTCTTTCTTTCTTTCTTTCTTTCTTTCTTTCTTTCTTTCTTTCTTTCTTTCTTTCTTTCTTTCTTCCTTCCTTCCTTCCTTCTTCCTTCTTCCTCCTTCCTCCTTCCTCCTTCCTCCTTCCTCCTTCCTCCTTCCTCCTTCCTCCTTCCTCCTTTCTTCCTTTCTTCCTTTCTTCCTTTCTTCCTTTCTTCCTTTC
>NW_023270320.1:840364-916658 GCF_011800145.1 Mirounga leonina | reverse complement strand
CTTCCTTTCTTCCTTTCTTCCTTTCTTCCTTTCTTCCTTTCTTCCTTCCTTCCTTCCTTCCTTCCTTCCTTCCTTCCTTCCTTCCTTCCTTCCTTCCTTCCTTCCTTTCTTTCTTTCTTTCTTTCTTCCTTTCTTTCTTTTTCTTCTTTCCTTTTCCTAAAAAAAAATTGTCCTTTTCTCTGTTTAAAGGTAACATGTCCATAAGTTAAAGTGCACAGTTTCTTAGGAAACTTTGGGTTTGGTTTCTATTACTAGACTTGCTTCAATGTTCTTGTCATGATGTACCCAAGAATAAAAATCATAGCCATCATGATGAGAAGATATTCTATCTTTTTCAGGAAATAGCAATATCTGTTAGTAAAATTCTGGGTTTTACAGTCAGAAATAAAATAAGTTTATTTTAGGTTGGGCCACCTTGATTCTCACAGGTTTCTCTGGCACACGTTCAGAGAATTCATCACTTACATGTAACACCCAGTGCCCTGAATCCCATCAACTGTGGATTCAGAAGTTCTGTGGGTTCTTTGATATGTAAAATAAGCTTTTATTGACCTGTATATATGCTCTGCAAAGTTTGCTTTTTATAAAAGTTGCCTGAAGACAAGAAGCATTTCTCTGTTCCCTGTAACACTTTAAAATACTTAGAACAGTGCTGTCCGCACTGGGGCTTTCAGCAAATTCTTGAGATTTATTGAAAAAATCTACATAGATAAGAAGGCAAATGCACTAATTGGTCCAAAGTCCTTGACTCACTGTATATAGGTAATATGCCTTAGGTTTTGATATCATTTCAAATTTGGTATGCAGAGCAACCAAACAAATGAAAAAAGGGATAGATTCAATTGCTCCCTAGTAGCAGATAATTAGGAGTGAAGTTTCTGGGGTTTGGTGACAAATCAGAACATGAAACTCTCCAGTTATAATCTTAAAGTTAACTCAGGCAAAGCGGTCTAAAGTAAAAAGTGAAGCATATTTCTATAATTACATTTATCACATAGGCAAAAAGTCAATTGTTTACCTTACTTGACTCCCAGTAATTGTTTACCTTACCTTACTTCCAGTAATTCTCTTAATCTTGTACTTAGTTTCCTTATAGAGTTTTGGTCACATTTCAGATACACTGTAAAGACCAGCTACAGTGGTAATTTGGGTCAGATGACAAATATTGTTGGCATTTTTAGTTTTTCTACTTTTCTTTAATAACTGTAAAGAGTAACTGTACATAAAGAACAAATTACTTCAAAGGCCATAACATTAGACTACAACCATCTGTATTTTTAGAAAACACTCAGGTCACCTGTGTTCTTAAAATAATACATATTACTTATCTATGGTAAATTAGAAAAATCAATACACTTTCAAAGAAGATACATGGCTTTTTTGTTTGTTTCAAGTTTTTATTTTAATTCCAGTTAGTTAACATATAGTGTAATATTAGTTTCAGGAGTAGAATTTAGCAATTCATCACTTACATGTAACACCCAGTGCTCACTGCAACAGGTGTCCTCTTTAATACCCATCACCCATTTAGCCCATCCCCTGCCTACCTCTCCTCCAGCAACCCTCAGCTTGTTCTCTATAGTTAATAGTCTCTTTTGGCTTGCCTCCCTCTTTTTTTTTTCCTTTCCCCTACATTCATTTGTTTTGTATCTTAAATTCCACATATGAGTGAAATCATGGTATTTGTCTTTCTCTGACTGACTTATTTTGCTTAGCATTATACTCTCTAGCTCCATCCACGTTGTTGCGAAAGGCAAGATTTCATTCTTTTTGATGGCTGAGTAATATTCCATTACACACACACACACACACACGCCACAGCTTCTTTATCCATTCATCAGTCGAAGGACATTTGGGCTTTTTCCATAATTTGGCTATTGTGGATAATGCTGCTATAAACATTGGGGTGCATGTGCCTCTACGAATCAGTATTTCTATATCCTTTGGATAAATACCTAGGAGTACAACTGCTGGATCATATAGTTCTATTTTTAACTTTTTGAAGAATCTCCATACTGTTTTCCAGGGTGGCTGCACCAGTTTGCATTCCCACCAACAAGGTACATGGCCTTTTGACTATGTCTTTATTTTGTATAGTATAGAAAATTGATTTTTATTTATAACACATATTCATATATTAATTAATTCATAATTTTGCCATTGGAATTCTACTAAAAAATCAAAGGAAATACAATAGTTAAAATACGTTTTGAGTCTATGTTTTACTTGTAAATAACTGTCACATTACCTCTCTAAAATATAACTTTGTCTAAAATATTCATCACTCTCAATAACCTTAAAATGTAGCATTGACGATAACTCAAATTACATGTTTATTCTAAAAAACAAAATTTTTTAAAAAGGATAAAATGGATCTTTGCTTTTTACTTTTAATTCTGACTCTTGAACTTTGTTAGTAAATTGACTCTTTTCTTTCAATGAAGTCTTATAATAAGCTCCACACAACCATTTGAAATTGTAATTAAGAATTGCACTACATTAGGGCGCCTGGGTGGCTCGGTTGGTTAAGCAACTGCCTTCGGCTCAGGTCATGACCCTGGAGTCCCTGGATCGAGTCCCGCATCGGGCTCCCTGCTCGGCAGGGAGTCTGCTTCTCCCTCTGACCCTCCCAACCCTCCCCCCTCTCATGTGCTCTCTCTCTCAGTCTCTCTCTCTCAAATAAATAAATAAAATCTTAAAAAAAAAAAAAAAAGAATTGCACTACATTAACACCACTACTCCTAGGAAAATGCACCATAACCATGTGTCTGGACTAAGTTTTGTGCAGTTGGACACTTGTCTCCCATATTGCACAACACAAAATTGTGCAATAAGCATGCCGCTGGCAATTAGGCAAAAGATATTATTACTGAAGAGTCTCTAAATATATTTATTTTGCCATGAAGCTTCCTGGCATTAATTTAATTAAAAAGTTATATCAAAGTATTAAATATCATTGCATAACAGGTAGGAGGAGGAGCATGTAGGGCAGTGTTTCTTTCACAATCCAAATTAAAAAGGATTTCACCAACAAAAATAAGACTAAAAGTGACGAAGAACTCATCAATTTTGTAATTGAAATAAGACAGATTCCCATTCCATAAGGTTTGAGAAGCAAATGTGACTCCATAGGCTTTTCACTTGTGTGCAAGGAAAGCAAAAGCATCCACTATGAAATGCACCCAAAGATTAGGTACAGCTTTAAGAGGAGAGTCCTGGGCAACACATGTTCCTATGAAGCCTACAATTGTGGCTACAACATTGACAGTCAGTTGAAATTGAAGGAATTTAGAGATGCTGTCATAAGCATTCCTACTCTTACTTGACAACTTTAACAGTATTTGTGAGATTGTCATTTATAAGGATGATACTGGTAGGATATGACATCATCGGTTAAGTGATAGTCCTGAGGCTCCTTTGATGAACAACTGAAACCCCCGTCAGGCAGTTTTAAGACAGTAGTCATGGATTTCTTCTCTGAGTAGAAGGTATATACTTTTATAGACTCTCTTATGTTATGCTCTCCCTTTCCTTCCTTCCTTCCTTCTTTCCTCTCTTTTTTCTCTTTCTTTTTTTCTTTCTTTCTTTCTCATAGTCTATTTTTAAATGCAGAATAAGTCCTAACAACACATATTTTATTTTATTGCCAGTCTGTTGTGGTGGACCTTTGATATCTTAAAAAATACATGTTAGAATTATAAGAACAATTAACACAATATTTGTTAAAAAGACATTCCAAAATGGGTCTGGAACATACTTAAGTCTAGGAATTGTTTTATAATGATCTCACCAATGTAAGCCTGACTATCGTTTTGTTAATAGTCAACATTCTTATTTTATCTGAGCAAATGATTGCTGCATTTCCTGTAGTTTCAAAAGCTTCCAAATGTCTTAGTAAGTTATTATCCTTCGTTATTTTCTTTATGGAGTAAGCCAAGGAAAGAGGGACTGCAAATGAAAGGTTTTCTGGGATAGCCACCACCAAGACTGTTATTCCAATAGTGAAAAACTGAACAATATATTCTATGTAAACTGTAGTGCAATCTAAAGTCCATTTGTGTTCCCCAGTTCCAAAAGTCCATAGTACAAAGTTTGTCATTAAGAAGACAAAGTGAGAGAAGCCATTAGCAAGCCGTACTTGCCAGTTGTGTTATGGATGACTGAAAGTTTGTCTTATAGAATCAACTACTGTTTGGCGCTAGTAATGTCTGAATCTGCTGCATTTGTCTTTGCTCTCTTGGATGGTTTTGCCCTCTCTGGTCCTATGAGAATCTGTTTTCTTTACATCATCTTTGCTCTTTGTTTCATAAGTCAGCAAAGACAGGATGAGGTTGCTTTGGAGCTGTGGTCACCTAGGACCCAGACAGCAGCCTGGGGTCGGGGGTCAGCGTCTTCTTCACCATTTCCTACTGTGTGGTGAGGACGTTCTCCTCCATCTTGAGGTGCTGCCGGAGGAGCAGCAGCTGGTCCACTGCAGCCTATTGCCCTAGGGGATCTGCACCATGTCTCCCACCACGAGGTCCATCCCACGGACCTCCTCCACCTGGAGCCCAGCAGCACAGCAAACGTTTTGTGGGCCTTGCTGATGCACTTCTCCAGGCTGCGGAATTGTTCCTGCTTGTTCTCTGGTCATTGTAGATGTCAGCCACACTATGTGCACCACCCTCCTCCATCTCCACATTCTGGAACAGCTGGCAAATGCGGCTCCCAACCCAGGCCACATGCACCCCATCATCACGTGTCTGCTCACTGCTGGGTGCGTTTCTTCATTTCCTTCCCCTTTTCTCCAGTGGACCCTCAAGCCCTGGCCAGAAGAGTCACCTGTGCCCTATTTCTGCACGCCCAGGTACTTTCAACTGAAGTTGAAAGTGCCCCCTCTTCCAATTCCAGATCTCACTCCCATCCACCACCCCAGCACCCCCCTCCCCCGCAGCCCCCACTGCAAGGCCAAGTGCTTCTGTCACACATCGGCAGGCTCTCAGAATTCTTCAAAGACCACAAACACCCAAATGAGAGCAAGCAGAGGCTATTTATTCAGAGCTTGCTTTGGCAGGGAAGTCAGCCACTGTCAAACCTAGGACAGAGACTCAAGGGCAGGCAAGGAGTGGGAAGACTTTATAGTGGAAAACAAGGAAGGCTTCAGGTGGGCCCTAGTTAGAATCTGTTGACCTGGGGAAAGGAGGCAAGCATTCCGTGTGACTGGTTGGGAAGTATATTTGGCTTTCTCTGGTTGGTTCTGAATTGGAAGCGTTGGTGTGGGCAGGGCAAACATTAGGGGAGCTTACATTTATTGGTCAGATCTTGACCATTTGGGTCTGGTTGGTGCAGAGATTGTGGGTCAGTGTTCTATTTTTATATGTTCTGACCATGATCCCTTTGTATATTGTCACCCACCACTCATCCCCTCTGCTTCCTTTGGCCACCTTTCCAAGTAAAAGCTGTCATTGGGAGTTTTCAATAGGAACTAACCTTCCAGGATGCTGGGGGTTAGCATTTTTCCTAAGAGAAAAAGCTCCAAGTGGTAGGCCTAGTACATACGGCCTGTGCCCAGGGCTGTGTCTTTTAGGCCTTCAGCTCTGTGATGCAGAAGGGTAGCTGAGCTCTTTGATTTTTAAAATTATGAAACTCGCCCACCTCTCTTAGTTCTATTGCAGTGCAGCCAGTGCTTACAGAAAACCAAATATTGTCTCTATATTCACCATATTCTCATGAGTAGTAACTAAAAAACTGAGCATACACCACATGCAAGGTCCAGCACAGTGGATGAAGTAGGGTGTGGTGGCCATTCTGTGGCCACAAGTTTGGTACTAATCCAGTTTCTGTATTCACATAGCTCCAAATTCATTTTTGTTATGGTCTTTTCTCTGTGTCTGGATTATCACCATGGTGTAGGGAAATATGTTATGCTCTGTTACCCAGAGCCTTGGAACATCTTACAAAACCTTCCATCATTGAGGAATGATGTTTTGTCTTCATCTTTACTCTCTCCCTGCATCTGGTTAGCAACAGTTGAACAGTCAACTGGTGATTTACTGGATGCTATTTAGTTTGTTCGGTCAGCTGTTTATTAATCTGTAACTTCCTGTTAAGATGCAGGGTGTGCTTTTTAAAGAAACCTTACACAGCATAAGTTTTATTTTGGGACTGGCTGTACTAATATATAAAGAGGATCTGTGAGAGTTACTTAGTCTTGTAAACTATTTTCTTCCAGCAAAATTTTGTGGGCACTTACCATGTGCCAGGCACTGTTAAGTGCACTGTAGTGCAGGAATGAATGAGATAGTCTCAGCTTCCAGAAGCTTACCATTTACTCCAGGAAGACAAGCATAATAAAGTGTGGTAAGTGCAAACATAGATGTGCAAGGTATGGCGTGATGCAAAGGAGGAACTGGAAAATTCCAGGGGAACAGAGGAGCGAGAAAGTTTTCATAGAAGAAGCTCTAAAAGGCAATCTAGGAAAGATTTCCAACAAAGATGTCACATTTTGGTGACAACATAGAGGGACATTGGACAAGGAAGAGCTTGAAACTAGGGAAATTATTTGAAGGTTATTTAGGAGGCTGTTGCAATGATTTAGGCAAGAGATGATAAGGGCCTAATTGAAGACTGAGAGAGAGGTTGCAGAAAAGATTTGAGAGAATTTTTATAATGGAGTGGACGGTGGGAGGTGAGGAAAAAAGATTGGAGCAACAGTTTTCGTTTAGGAGCACTTGGTAATTAGTGTTGCCTTTATATAGAATGGAAAAGAAGGAGAAGCAGGTGAGTTGGGTGACGGCTGTGGAAACAATGGGTTCACTTTTGGACCTGTTGAAATTCAGGTGCCACGTGGGGACATCATTCGTTCATTGGAAATCCAAGTTTGAAGTTTGAGAAAGAGGTCTGGGCTGGAAAAACAGATGTGAGTGACATCTAACAATTTGGAAGCATGATTCTCTTAAAAACAGATTGTGTTTTCTGTATATGGCATTGGACAACTGACTAATACTTCAAAAGTATAGAGTTTATTTGAAGATATAGTTTTCTCTAGAAATTTAAGTTACTTTTAGATCATGTTTTTTTCTTTAATGGTGTCATCTTTTATGTGGGGAATTGGGCATACCAGGGCAGGGGAAGAAAGCAGTACAAACTGAATACAATCTGCAAATTGAACTTGGGGTTTTAACATTGACATTAAAACTGTTACTTGCCTTTTCAGTGTTAGAGATTTAAAAAACACACTGATAAACTATGGAAAACTGTATAGTTGCATTTAATCTTGGAATGTTGTAAAATGTTCTTTACCAACAGTGCTTTACCAGTTCCTGGGAATTCGGAAATCTGAAAAGCCTATCATCTTTTATTAGACAAAGTGGGATTTTCAGGAATACCCCTTTGTAAAATTGTCCTTTGTATCCAGGAATCTAACCTAACCCTAAACTTAACTCAGACCCTAAATTGTAACCTTAGCTGTAACTCTGGACCCAACCCTAACCCCAAGTGAATGAATCTGTGCACCTAGACCTATACCTCATCTTCAGCTGAGCCTTAACCCTAACACTAATCACTAACTTAACCATAACCCCAACTCTGAACCTAAATATAGCACTGGCTCTTTCTTGTCACTAACCCTAACTGGAACCTAGAACTGGTAGATCTATGGGGGAAACCTATGGGGGGAAAAGGGGGAAAGACCCATTTCAGGGGTAGACCTATGGGAGAAAATGTTCTTCAGGTCTCTAGTAATTAGATAATCAAAACTGAGCAATGAATCTCAGAATAAATGAGTAATTTATACGCAGATCATCAGCAGACCATCTTTAACAACATATCATGATTAGGTAACCTGAGTTTTCGGTTAAAAATGTCCAAAGGTCTGGCTATTGTTCCTAGATGTCCTACAGGACATACTTGCTTCTGTTCTCTAATTTCAGAATGTGTATTTTACATTTACCTAAAGGTTGCTGTGAAAATTTGGTGAATATCTCTGAAAGGAAGGTCCAAATTAAGAGTACATTTTCATAGACTTCACAAAGGTGTAGGCTAACCTTGCTCCCAGTCTTCTAGGACTCCCCAAAGTGTAATACTATCCTATTCCAGAAGACTTACAGAAAGCTGGGGCTCTTTCATTTATATCTAAATCCCGATGTGACCCATAGCCAGACCTTACCAGCTGTAACTCATGTCTGTTAGACTAGCAGTCATTAAGACAATGTGCAGTGTTGGGCCCTGGGAATTATAGAAGTAATATAAGATACTGTGTGCATTCAGAGACTTTACGGCCAAGCTGAGGAAAAAAATGATTAACATTCATTAAACAATGAGAGAGTATGACGGGAGAGAATGTAATTCAGTGCTGTATTATGTGGTACAGACCTGGATACTGAACTGCTTCAAAGTGTGGACAATACTTTCTCTTTTCTATATAACACTCAGCAGCTTACCAAAACTTTGTAACACACATTCAATCTTTCTTAGGATCCTGGGAAGTTCATAGAAGGCAGGTATTAGTATAATTGTTCATATTTCCATATGTAGAAATAGGCTCAGAGGAGTTAATTATATCCCCCCAACTCTCCCAGCAAAAGCAGCAAAGCAGAGTTTTGAACATAAGTTGGTCAATTTCAAATCCAGTGGGAATGCAAGTTGGTCAAATCCAATGGGAAGCTCATTCTATTTCATGGAGTAAATGAGACTTGAATTGGGCCTTGGAGGATTGAGTAAAATTTGAAGAAATGAAAGGAAATGAGAGTATTTTGAATGGGGTAAATACTTTAAGGAGAAAGCAAGAAGCCAAAAATGGGATAGTGAAGAGACAGAGAGGGGAGTGGATGAAGTAAGATTGATTGCAGAATATGGGGCTTTGAGAGCCAGGCAAGGGGTTTATATTACGTGTACGGTTTCACTAAGAAGTCAGTGAGCGGATGGTGGCATAAAGGAAGCGTGTGTGGGAATCTGATAGTGCGCAGGTGTATGGGGAGGATTAGAACAAGGAGGTCCCAGAGGCAGGAAGGCCATTTTAGGTCGCTCTGTGGTGTGGCTACAAGGAAGGGCCTGGAATGGGGTAGTAAGAGTTAGTGTTAAATGAAAATAAATGGGTTAAAAAGAGACGAATCAAAAGGATTGACTTAGTGCTCGATTGAGCATGAGAGAGGGAGAAAGTGAAAAAAAATCAAAGAGTTCCAAATTTCAAATAACTAGTTCTGTGGCCTCAGGCAAGTCATAGGATCTGTCTGGACCTCTCATCTGAAGACAGTGTGATGCAGAAGCTGACAGCAACCCTCACCTCACATGTGACTGAAACTTGTTATGTATGCAGAACTATTGGATTAATCAGCTGCTTTAATTATGAGGGGCAATTTTTAAATGTCTAGAAAGATATTCTCAATAACATTACTGAAAATAATGAAAAATTGGGAAATATCTAAATGTTCTACAATGGAGGAAGAAGTAAATAAATTATGACTATTATGTGGAAATTAAAATCATATTTGTACAACATGGGGACATAAATATTCAAAATATAGAGATAGGTGGAGAAAACAGGACACAATACTATCTGAACATTATTAAAAATAAATATATGAGTAGAAAAAAGGACTGGAAGAAAACATTAAGTGATTATCTCTGGCTGATGGTAATGTGGCTGATTTGTATAATCACTTTTGTGCTTTGTACTTTTCTGGAATTTCCAAATTTTGTACAATGAAGCTTTTTTCTTTTATAATAAGAAAAAATATTTAGGGAAAAAAATGAGATCGGCCACTACTGTTTAAAATCTTTAGATGTGTTGTGTCCCTTCTGTTTAAAAATAAAATATAGAATAGGTATGTACATCCTTCTCTATCTGACTTGGAAAATATCGGTGGGGTGGAATAGCTTTGAAGAAGTGCCAGAGATGGAGAGGTGACCTTCTTAGGAAACAGGGAATAGAGCTGAAGAAGATTCCGGTACTGCACAGAGCAGAGATGAGTGCCTTTACTGAAAGAAAATCGGAATCCTTCTCTGTAAGGTAGTTTGATCTCTGGAAAATGCTTACAGCTCAGATAAATACAAAAGCAGCTCCGGAAGTAGATAAGAATGTAGTTATGTCACAATTGCAAACAGTGCTTCATTGTACAAAGTATTTCATTAGGTTTGCTAACCTAAAGGAGACCTTTGCCAGGATTCCTCTTGGTTTTCCACTAGGACTGCAAAATGTTTTCATTGACTGTGCATTCAGGCACAAGTGGAAATTGACTATCCTGTGCATTATGAAACATTTATGTGTTAAGAATTTTTAATAAGCATTTGTATAACTAAACAAAATATTCATAGGAAATAAGACCACAAATGTGCCCTTGAGGAACATAATTGAAAACCAGTAGAATAATTCTTAGAATCTTGATATTGATATGGATCCATGATAGTTCCTGGCTTTGTGTTCAGTAAACAGGTAATATGACGTGACAGGGCTATTTATCTGAAGCAATATGAAGTGTTACAATGGTCTTTGACTCAGTTTTCTGCTAAATATGTTATTTCACATGACCTTGTACTATCACTTAAGTCAAAACCCATGGAATTATCTTTGGTAGGCAGATAGTTTCTGACCGTTGGAGCATTCCTTTTGGTTTATCTTGGAATTTGCTTTACATTTACCTTTGTGGTGTTGTTTTCAGTAAATATATGCTAGTTCAGGGAACTCTCCTCAAATAGTTTTTTCTCCTCCCTACGATTTATATCGGCCTTGCTATGTTTCCCCTCACTGTCTGTTCTGGATGTCACTCTGCCACATAACAGGTAAAACACACTAGGGTCTGCCAGGGAGAGCTTGAGTTCTCTAAATACAAAGGTCCCCGAAACGCAAAAAGGCCAAACCTGAAAAGGGTCAGGGTACAACCTCTGATTTTTCTTTTGGATCAGCTTGTTATTAGACTTTGGGTAGGCTCAGCTATGCTAATTTTCTTGGCTGTGCTCACATCTGTAAAAACGGCATGAAAGTAAACAAAGGAGCATAGCAAACAGGGGAAAAACTTTCCCACTACCTCTTGCCATCTCTCAGTTTGTGATTTTTGCCTATATTTTATGCTGCTCAGTGGACAAAACTGCTTCATGCAGAGTTGGAGGTTTTTCCCAGTTGTACGATACTTGTCTATATAGGTCGTCAAAGTAAATACTGTAAGATCGTTTGCTTATGATATCACCATAGATGATGCCAGAAACATTAGGAAAACAAAGATTCGCATGTCAATACTAATTTTTTAAAAGTTGGACCTCAGTAGAATATATTTGCACCTTTAAAAATATCTCACAGGAGGAAGGTAAACACTGCTGGGAAGGAAGGATAGAGGATGGTAACAGAATGGGAACTTTATGGCCTTACTTGCAAAAATGAAATAATTAGGCCGGAGATGGCTTTTCTATTGTTGTCCTCTCACCCTGTAGTTTTACTTGAATGACTGTCAAAATAAACGACAAGTTATCACACCGTGTATAATCAATGTGACATCTGGGGCTCCATAAGAGGCCACTGTTTCTCTAACTTTAGCTAACCAGTGCACTTCCTGTAGCGTGCTTTGGGTTAATTGTCAGAGCCAAAGGGTCTGATTACCCTCGGCTTGTTTTAGAATCACTTTCTCTCTCTCTCAGCTAGAAGAAATGTCTCTTGCTGCACTTACCGCATTCCAGCATTGAAAAAGCCTGTTCTTTTGACAAATATATACAAGCAAAGAGCTAATGGGGTAGCTCCATCCATTTGAAGAAACTTTTAAATCGTTTTGTAACTGATGATTCCTAATTTGCTTGATACATGTACATTTTACACCTTTTCCTTGACAAGTGAGCCGAGATTGTGTGGTGGTTTTCATTGTGGCCTGAAGTGTAGAAGAGAAGGAGAATGAGGAAGAAAATATTTTTGAGATTTTACAGAGAGAAGGACTGAGATTTTCACTCTGTTGTGGAATCCACTGGAATAAACAAAGTCATTCACACCAGGCAGCTTAACTGAACGCATTTTTTATATTTCAAGTTTCTGACACAACCTCAAAGCAAAGAGGAACCTCTCCAAGGACCTAATCAGATGCAAGCCTGGTAAGTCACTGACTAGCACGGAAACTTTCATGTGAAGCAAAGCACTAGTAAGAATATATTTTTAGGAGGAAACTTTGGGTCCTTAAAAAAATTCTGTCCTTTCTACAACCATGAGTGTGTAAAAATAAGAATTCTCACACGGTAGATGAGGTGATTTGGGGTATCTTGCCAGGCTGCTTTGTGTTATGTTTTCCTTAGGAGGAAGGAGAGACAGAGAATATTCTTAGTTTTACCATCTAAATCTACTCTTTAAAATCAAATTGCCAGTGACTGGGTGTTTGAGACTCCAGGCAGGTTGATGCCCTGTGAATTATGCTTTTATTTCAGTATGTTTTGCAATATTGACTGGTTGGATATACAGAGTTTTCACGAACATAAACTGAAGGATGATTTTATTGGAAAACTCAAGTATATCTTGCTTTTAGAAGATCCAGTTCCATTTTTTAAAAACCTTGCTTTTTGTCCTTTAATAATATCTTTAGTGTTGAAGAGATGAAACCATAAAGCATTGAGCTGATGACAAAGAAGATATAAATGAAACTGTAATAGCAAAAATATTAGAATAAGATGTGCATTTCCACAGAAAAGCTGGACATCTAAACTTCAAAACACAGAGGCAGAAAAGGTAACTTTTTACTTTACATTTATCCATAGAAATTGCCTTTATTTTTGTAACCAGACCCACTAAGCTGGCCTTTATATGATCCTTTGCCCTCATGAAGCAAGTGGGGAAATACCTCTATGTGAAATGATTGCAGTTTATTAAATGTCAAAGAGAAACTTGTTAACCAGATGTATCAGATAACCAATTGCCATGCAGAGCAGTTGACAACCACAGGAAGTGTCAGTCTTCCCTTTAAGGACAACTGGTGACTACACAAAATGCATAGTTTATAAATAATTAGGAAAAAGAGATTAGAAAGCATGCACTCATGTTATGCTATATGTTCCTAAAAAGAATAAATATTACCAGTAGTGTCATTCATAAGAATGATTAAGTATCAGTGTGTTAGAAAACTGTGAATGCAGACAATTTCAGCCTAACTCCATAATCTCAGATATGGGCAAGATATAAGCATAGGAATGAGGTTTCAAGGACAAGCGTTGGGGGAGGGGAGTCCAGGTTTGATGTATTTTTTTGTGGCTATGGACTGAAAAAATCAGTTTCCCAGGAAGGACTCCTGCAGTTAGGAGATGGGATTTTTTTCCCCTTCTCTAGTCCTGAGAATTTCTCTTCCCTGAGATGAGGGAAGGAATGGAAGCCCCTCAGTCTCTTTTCTGGATGTTCTTTTTCCTTTGCAAAGGAGGAAATTAAATTGCCAGGATAGGATCCTGGCCAAGTTAGAGAAACCCTCAGGGGATCTATGGAATTCTATGGGGCTGAGAAGGCCCACCTGACATGAACCCCCTGCAATTTTATGCAGAATTGCTGGTGAAGAACCACTCCTTTGCATAAGGAGAACATTTGAAGAAAAGCATTTGCGCAAGTAGAGGAGAGACAGGTCTTTGAACTACAGCTGCCTTTGAAGCTAGGGCCTCTATTGCTCTAATATACACTCTAGATCTCGGGATATTCAGGAAAAAAACAGGCTCAATTCAAGACCTCTCGGCTCGTGCTTTGTACAGGGATCTGTGTATGGAGGGCGAGAGGACAAGATGCTTCCTGCCCTTTGCAAATAAATACAGGTCAGCCAGTGAAATTTAGGAACACTATAATTGGGTTAGACTTGCCCAGGCAGTGACAGAGAGGGTCACTTGGGAGTTGGGAGATGAAGACTCAAGTGGAAAATCAGAATACTAGAACACTCGGATCACAGGAAAGGAGGCATGTGGTTCTGATGATCGAGGCAAAGAGAGAAATTGGGAGCTAGAAGTAGTCAGTGAGAGCAGAATAGGGCAGGCTGAAAGGAAAGAATCATGAAGGAATCACGACTCCGAATTGATGCGCCAGGGGAGCTGGCCATGGCCACGGTGGCCTAAAGGTGCTGCAGCAGATCGGGCAAACTCTCTTCCCCATACTGTGGGTAGGCAAACTCTGGCTAAAATATTATATCATGGATTAAAAGTTACCTCAAGAAATCTTCTATTCTGACTCCCTCATTTCATATACACGGAAAGTGAAGCCTGTGGCCTAACTAACCCAGAACCATACAGGGAAGGAAATCAGAGAAATTAGCTAAATTGACACAGTTCAGAGTCAGCAGAGATGTCTAATGGCCTTCTCACACTTGGCATGTCCCAAACTCTACCCCTACATCTTCTTTGTCTACAACCTTTCTCCATTAATGGCATCTCTATCTTTCCTGGAACCTCGGGGTCACTCTTGATTTTGCTTTTTCTCTCACACCTACGTTCAATCCTTCAGGAAGTTTAGTCAGTTCTGCCTTCAGAAATATCCCGAATCTGACCATTTGGTTCAAGCCGCCAAAGCTCCGCCCTGGATGATTGCAGGAGGTGCTCTCTCTGCTTGTCATGTGCCCCCTCCATGTATATGTTCAACACAACAGCCGGAATGACGATGTTAAAGCATAAGTCAGATCACATTCCTCTGCTGCACTAAACAAACAAACAAACTGCGAATGAATAAAATATCTCCTTGAGTAGCATTAGGAAAGAAAGAGCCATTATTTATGTGATATGTGTCATTCACCTGGGAAAGGGAAGGAGGGAGGTGAGGGAAACTAGCATTTTTTGAGAGTCTATGATGGAATTTGTGTAAAGGAACTTGTATGGTGCTTTTTGCACATCTGGCACTCATGACATGGTAGCTGTTTTTATTTTATTTAATTTTTACCGACTTCATGAGGTGGATATTATGATCCCTTTTTGGCAGGTAAGGAAACTCTGGCTCAGAGACAGGTTATAGATTTCAGGGTCACTTAACTAGTGATGGTGGAGCAAGGATTCAATCCCAAGGCCACGCACCTTCCCCAATCCTATTGTTCCACTGTGATCTTCAGAAAGGACCCCTAGGAGCATACAGCAGGTGTATATATGCACGCATGTAGGCATTATTCACCATAGACATGGATAAGACGGAAACTGGCAAAAACTCCTCCCTGGTGCCTCTTAACTTCTTTTTATAACCCAGCTGCTGAGCCCTTTGCCTTACTCCTGGACACCCATTCAGTGTCTCATATTTTCAGATGTCCTTAATCTCAGCAATCATCATTCCATTATTCAACCTGTCTGAGTTTCACTTTTCTCATCTGTAAAACTGAAATGATTATATCCCCCTCATGGATTCATTATGAAGATTAAGCAAGAATAAAAGCCAACATTTATTGAGTGCTTGCTGTATACCAGATAGTACTATAGTACTATTTTAAGCACCTTCTACGGATTAATTTATTAATCTTCACAACTACCCTATGGAGTGAGTATAATTACTATCATTGTGATCATTTAATGAGTGGATAAGCTGAATATCAGAGATTAAATGACCTGCCCAAGGTTACCCAGCTAACAGCAAAGATTCAAACTGGGGCAGTCTGACTCTGTGGGCCCTTTGCGCCATTTCCCCTATGCGTCTTCATTTGTAAAACAAGGATAATCTCTAAATAATAAATAATATTAAAATAAGCATAAGATGATAAGAAAGAATAGCTATCATTTACTAAATGCCAGCTTGTACAAAACAGTGTGCTTGCTCCCCTGCATTGGCCCCTCTGGGGGCCTCCAGCACTGCAGAGTTATTACAAGGATAAATGACATGACTAGTGCTTGCACATCACAGAAGATGATTAAATATTGTCTGCTTTCCACTCAGAGATAACCAGTATCAATACTTTTACATAGAAACTTCTAGACACTTTTCTATGCCCACTTACAAATAAATAAGTAAATATGGATTATATTGTACACCCTATTTTCAACATCCAAATTTGTTCATATTTTGCATAGTAAAAAAACAACATGCTTTCTCAGTGAATTTGATGTCACCCCCAAGTCAGAAAACATTCTTGGGGTTCTTGAGGGAGGAAAAAAAATCTAGATATTGCAATGGTTTGTGACTCTCCCTGCCTTTCTAAATATATTTTATTTTTGTTTTTAAGGAAGGTTCTGCATCGTGTGTTGTTAATTTGCAAACTGATTGGGTTATTTTGTTTTTCTCTCTCAAGAATTGAGTCTTTTTAATTTACATGAAGCCTTTAGTTGGTTTCTTTTCTTTTCTTTTAAGATTTTATTTATTTATTTGACAGAGAGAGACAGTGAGAGAGGGAACACAAGCAGGGGGAGTGGGAGAGGGAGAAGCAGGCTTCCTGCTGAGCGGGGAGCCCGAGGTGGGGCTCGATCCCAGGACTCTGGGATCATGACCCAAGCCGAAGGCAGACACTTAATAACGACTGAGCCACCCAGGTGCCCCTAGTTAGTTTCTTTTCAAACACTTGAGTGTAGTCAGTAGACCTTCACAGGGAAAAAAAAATCCCCGCCATTAAAGCAACAGACCACATGCTTGAGCTTCTGAAGCTGCTTGGTTTCTTCTCAGCGTGCCCTCGGCCTGTAGTTTGACTATCCCCACTTATGAAAGCTTTCATCCCCTACTACCTGAATTCTCAAGACTATATAATCTTCACAGGGTGGTAAAATGCTACAATATTTTACAATTTTTATAAAATTTTGTATTTTGCAACTGTTACAAAAAAGTAGACTATGACTCACACAGTTTTACTGGAGCCGTCCTTCAAGCAAGTTCATGAATAATATGATCTCAACAATATTTTGTTGGATGAAGCATCAGCAGAAACTGATAGTTTAGAGTCTGAGAAATCCGTTTAGGAGACGATAGTAAACATAAAGTCCCCCTATAATTTACATCTCATGTTTAGCCTTGCGGTTTGTTCTATCCCATATACATACATATGTCTGAAGGTTTGATAGGGAATTTTTAGGTCACCACGATCTCTGCTCAGTTTTTTTTTTTTTTTTTAAGATTTTATTTATTTATTTGAGAGAGAGAGACAAAGATAGCGACAGCACGAGAGAGATGAGCAAGCAGAATGTGGAGGGGAGGGAGAAGCAGGCTCCTGCTGAGCAGGGAGCCCGATACAAAACTCAATCCCAGGACCCTGGGATCATCCCTGCTCAGTTTTAAACAGGACTAATGAATCGTTGAACACTACATCAAAAACTAATGATGTACTATATGCTGGCTAACTGAACATAATAAAAATAAATAAATAAAAATTAAAATTAAACAGGAGTTTAATATCTTAAACATTTTTAACTTTCAAATGACTTCTCTGGAAAAAAAACAAACATAGATTTCTTAGGCAGAAAATACAGACCAACCATCAAAACAGATAATCAATATTTTTTAAATCACTCTTGAAATGATAATAAGAGCAGCTGACATTTTTTTAAAAAGAGTTTTATTTATTTATTTGACCGAGAGAGACACAAGCAGGAGGAGTGGGAGAGGGAGAAGCAGGCCTCCCGCTGAGCAGGGAGCCCGATGCGGGGCTCGATCCCAGGATCCTGAGATCATGATCTGAGCCTAAGGCAGACCTTAACAACTGAGCCACCCAGGTGCCCCAACAGCTAACATTTTTATAGTACTTGTTTACTTGTGGGCACTTCCCTAAGGGCTTTTATATTACATGTAATTAATTTATATGAAGCATAGTTTTCACAAATATCTTATGAGGTAGGGACTTTAAATAATGATTGGAAATAAAAAGAAATTTATCTCAATAAATAAATTTTGAGAAAAATAAGATTGCTTTAATGTACTCATGTGTGAAAATGGGTATAGTCAACAAATTTGATGGTGGGAAAATAATGGAACGTATAACAAAATAGCTTAATTTATTTTTTTCTAAAAAGATAACTTAAGAAGCCATTGGATAGCTTGGCTAAAAACACTTTTTGGATATTGTTTGATCTCAAAATCATCAGGAAGAAAGCTTGACGCATTTAAGAAGTCTCCACCATTTCACGATCTATGTCAGTCAAATTATAATGCTGTACACCTTAAGCTTATGCAGTACTGTTGTATATCAATTTTATCTCCGTAAAACTGGAAAAGAAAAAAAGAAATCTCTTAGGAGTAAGAGTGTCAAGGTTAAGCAAAGAAATATTGCTTGCAACATACAATTTGAAAATAAAGAAGGGAGGCATTCCCAGGAAGTTAGTAACTTAGTTGCCAGGGCAACTCTTCCATGATAAAACAAAGGAAAGTCAAAGGAAATGTTCTGTATGCTGTGGGGTTTTTGTTGTTGTTTCTTCCTTATTTTGTTCTGCTAGACATAAGGAAGAGAACACTTAGGGTTTTGGAGCAGAGAGGAAGAAAAGTAACTTTCTCCTAGAAAAGAAGATTCAGGGATTTTAGATTCCTTGAATAATTAACACTTAGATACAGATAAAGTCCTACTAATTAGAATAAAGAACAATTAAAGGCCTGATAGGGCAATAAGCTTTCTTGTCTAACAAGATTGTTGCATATATGTAATATACATAATAGACAATTGCCCATGTCTTGGGCAATTTCTGATCTTAAGAAAAGGCTCAGTGAGTCCTTCTTAAAGTCAGAACTATTAAACTTGAATTCTAATTCGGAGTAGCCAAATGTACCTGGATGTTTTGAGTTTCTTTAAATCTTGCTCTGTATCAGCTTATGTAGTTATGCAAGAGTTAATAAATATTTTCCCTCCCTCACTCTATTTTCTAGAAAAGAATAATTGGCCGGATTGTAACTAAGTGTATTACTTCTTAGCTGGAAAGTATACATCACTCATCTGCATCTCCATACTTCATCACTTTTCACCTGGTGGCAGCTCAGCTTCCCTATTGGAAACATAGTTAGTGTTCTGTGATAGTATGTGTGTACTCAAACCTTTTGTGATAGCACACATTTTAGGTTTAATATTTTATAAAGGATTGTACACATATTGGGTCAGTGTCTATATGGTAAGCCGGGTATTTTCCCATTTCTAATAAAACCCTAGCTTAGAGCTTCCTGTTTTCTGAGCTTTGTAGGAAGCAGCCAGAAACCAGTGTATGTTACCTGAGACATGTTTGTTTCCTTTGGCTCTCAACTGAGTTTGGCATCGTCTTCCCTTTTCCTTGGCAGAAGGTAGAAATTAGAACCTTGAAGGGGATTTAAATGCAGCATTTGGGGCAGCACCCTGCCAAGCAAGCCAGCCATTGACACCCGAGGTAAGGTTATGACAAGGTTTCTCAACAGTTATGACTCCAAGAGTGAAGATTAACATTCACCTTGCCTTGGACTGATGTTACTTTTACTCCCCTCTGAAAACAATCAAGATAACCGTGTCCATGTTCAGATTGTCTCAATCAGCTGTGGTTTCTCTTTCAGACAAAAGTGGTGCCAATGAATGTTACTTCTGCTCTGGCCTAAATAGCACCTTTCTCCTTATTTTAAAGTGTCATTTTACCAGGACATGTAGTGAGGGGAGGAAAAAGCTTTAAATAAATAAGCTTTTTCTTTCTCTGTTAAGTTTTGCTCTCTGGAGACCAGTGTCCATAACATCTCTACGTAAACTCAGTTTACTCCTATTTCATCTCCAATAGCCATGCCCGCTCTTGGAGAGAGCTGGCTTCCTAGCTTATTCAGAAAAGAAGCTATGAGGCATATTCATGCCTTAGCTTCCCTCTTGTCTGCTTCTAAAGTAACCATATGTTTACCCATCTTATTCTCCCTCCTATCTTAGAGGAAAAGAAATCCTTCATTTCTTTCCAAAGCCAATTTTTTTCATCTTTGTTAATGATCTTTCTCTTTTCCCACCTTTTCCGGGGTTTAATTTACTGATTTTTCTACTCTCTTTCTCTCTTCTAGCTTTTCTTTCCCCCTGCCTGTAAATGTAGATGAGTCTCAACCTTGCACAAAAACCTTCTCTAAGGTCACACACTCCATCCAGTTACCCCCCTTTTCCTCTGCTTGGTTTCATTGCCAACTTCTTTTTTTTTAAGATTTTTATTTATTTCATTTTGAGAGAGAGAGCAAGAGAGAGAAAGAGCACAAGCAGGGGGAGCAGCAGAGGCAGAGGGAACTGAGCAGGGAGTCCGAAGCAGGACTGGATCCCAGAGACGCTTAACCGACTGAGCCACCCACATGCCCCTCATTGCCAACTTCTTGATAGAGTTTTCTACAATCACTACTTTCTCATCTCTCATGTACTTTTCACCTTGGTTTCCGTCCTCATGACTCAACTGAACTTATCATAGCAAAGGTCATCCTTGGTCTCAAATCCAGTGTCCTTCTGAGTGGTCATCTAACTGGACCTCAGCACAGCCCTCCCTTCCAACACTCCTCCCCTGGGTTTGTAAAGCAGCTCTCTTCTCCCTAACTAGTCTCACCCTTAAATGTCACCCATGGTTCTGTCCTGGGTTGATATTAATTGAGGCTGAGGAGGTGGACTTGGCAATGGCTCCTACCATGTTCTGTCCAGTGACACTTCAAGGCATGGATTAGTCATTGGGTTCCATTTTCTCTTCTTCCCTATAGTATTACAGAAATTAGAATTTTTCAAAATATCTGACACTCAAATCCAGGAGTCGCTATTTTTGTTTTCCTTCTTGCCTCGCCCTAATAGAGGAAGGAATTCACCTTTGGTGACAAAGGCCTTGGTCATTCTCTTTGTCATGTACTGGCTTATTGAAGTAGATCAGAACAAAAGAGGGTCTTTATGAAGGTATGTGAAAACTTGGACAGTTCTTGCATCTGGGCTCTTTGGATTATGTCAAAATGAACATTTTCCCTACATGGTGCTACCATGAGTCCATGTGCCCCTGAGTCTGGTGTCTCAGTGAAAGACATGGCAGCATGGTCCATTCCAGTGGAGACATTGCATAAGGTTTTTTTTTTAAGATTTTATTTATTTGGGGAACCTGGGTGGCTCAGTCGGTTAAGCGGCTGCTTTCAGCTTAGGTCAGGTCATGATCCCAGGGTCCTGGGATGGAGCCCCCGTTGGGCCCCCTGCTCAGCAGGGGGTCTGCTTCTCCCTTTCTTCCTCGCTCATGCTCTCTTTTGCTATCTCTGTTGCTATCTCTCTCTCTCTCTCAAGTAAATAAAATCTTAAAAAAAAATAATAAACTGCAGTTGCTGTGGTATATTGTGAATTTTGAAAAAAAAATTATTTATTTATTTGAGAGAGAGGGAGAGAGCAAGAGCAAGCTATAGCGGGGGGAGGGGCAGAGGGAGAGAGAGAGAAGCAGGCTCCCTGCTGAGCAGGGAGCCCCAACACAGGGCTCGATCCCAGGACCCTGGGATCATGCTCTGAGCTGAGGGCAGTCGCTTAACTGAATGAGCCACCCAGGTGCCCCTGCATAAAGTGTTTTTGATGTACAAGTACTATATCTTTATTTAGAAAATGGCTGTACTTGTTACAAGTTATGCAATATCTCTTTGCCATGGCATTGAGAAATGTCCGGGAAATCACCCAGGGAAGCTTTCCTGTGGTCTCTGGGTATATTCCCTTAAAGGTTTCTCCAAAGTTAGATGATTCACTTATGCTACAGATTTGTTTGTGGAGGCTGTAGTTACTTGCCTACTTCTCATTTCAGCAGAGTCTTACTTTTCTCCTTTTTTTTCTTTTCTGCCCTTCCTTCTTGCTCATGGGACTATTTTACTGGAAACTATTAATAACCCTCCCCAAACTGCACGTTCAACTTTCTTCTAAAGAACAGAGGAAACAGACAACAGAAGTTGTGAACATACCAAACTGTAAGAGAAAAATTTAGAAAGTAGCAAAGAAGCCTGAAATAAAGTGTAAGACGTATCTCATGGCCGCAAAGGAGAAGGAGAGCAGAGAACCTATCGCAGAAGCTCTAGGAATTTCAAAGGCCTTCTCTGGCACCATGGTATCAGTGAAGAGGGAAACTAATCATCCCAGATAGGTAGTTGGGAGTTTTAGAGTTTCAAAATTCACTTAATATTGCACCGTTCACATGTGTAATAGGTGTAATAAAGTTTATTTCTAGCACTTATTAAAAGCCCAGTGTACTGGGGTTTTTTTGGAGGAACTAAACATATCGATTTTCTCAGGCTCAAACAGTCCTTTGGTTTTCCTTTTTTTCAGACATAACTTTTAAAGGAATGTGAACACTTTTGATAATTTTCCAAGGAGCATTTATTTACAGTCACCCTTTTAGGTTGTCAAGAATTATCAGAAGACTCTTTTCTTTACCTTACTTTGTAGTTTTGTATATTCTAGACAGTTCAAAGGTTTACACCAGAATAAAACTGCTTGAATTTAGAGTGGAAGTGCTTGGGTGGGAAAGGATTGATCATGCTAATGATATTGTATATTGTTTGTTCTTTCCTTCCATCTCCCAAATATTTCCATCCATCTATACCCAAACAAAAAGTTGTTTATTCCTTTTTGTTTAGTTTTGCTTCACATTTCTTTTTAATCAAAGTATTCACTAATTACTTTGGGAGTTTAAGTTACCCAGTCTAGTAAAACACCATCCAGAGTCTGAAATTATGTAACACCACCCTTTTGAATAATCTACAATGTTTGTAACTCAGCTGCAAAGTTTTTTTCACGATCTAATGTTTCTTCAGAAGTTGAATGGCAAACAGCAGGGAATCTATCATTTCAGAATTCTCCTTCCGGTAGAATGAATCTAGGATTTATGCTTTAGATACACATGAACACAGCTGCAAAATTATCCATCTTGCTGAAGAGCAGAGTTGAGACCAGACAAAAGAATGTACAATTCAGTGGTTTCCTTTTGCTCAATTTATAATGATTCCACTGTAAGCAGTATAAATAATGATAATTTTTTTCTCAAACCTTGCCTTGAATCAGAATCGGAGGGCCAGCTCCGTACGGATTGCTGGGCTTCACCTCCAGAGTTTCTGATTCAGTGGTCCTGGGGAAGCCTGAGAATTTGCATTCGTAACAAGTTCCCCGGTGATGTTGATGCTACTTGTGCGGAGATTGCACGGTGACAGCCGCTGCTCTAATTATAATGTTACAGCATGATAATTATACATGGTAATTTGAGTTTCTATTTTCATCTCTGCATATACGAGAGAAACTGAAAGATTAATGTGGGAATTGCAATTTTTGGTAAAGAACACACACTGAAAAAAATGATATTTTAAGAACTGGCTATTCCCTATAACCTCAAAAGTATAACATAGTATATATAAAACACCTGAGACAAACCGAGTCATCTTTTTCTCAGTGATTTGCTGCTACGGAACAACTCTCTGGTTTTGCCTTTGCAAACAGACCACAAGATTGACTTCAGATGACTATTGCTGAGGCTGGATCCATTTATACACAAAACCCGTCTCATCAGCAGTCCAGTTACATTTTCAATCCTGTTGGCCTATTTGACACCACAATATGTAATTAATGGTCATCTGCCCCAGTGACAGGATTAAATCAGGACATGCTACTACAGCCAAAGCAAGTGTTTTTCTCTGGTAGGTTTACCTTTGGAATTCAAACACAAATCAAATTCCCTGAGTCGCTATTCAAAGAACAGGTGCAAGAGTGCCCCACAATGTGTTTTTATTGGTTTTGCCTCACTTTTTCAAAAAGTTTAACAATTTATGGTTTTTGAAGACCACGAGTCTTTTCTTTGAATATTCCCTATATTGGATAGTTCAACTTTTTTTAAAGCCCCAAGAGAGAAGAGCTCGAGGAGCTCTGGCAAGCACAACTCACACACTATACAAAAGGCAAGCAAAGATGGCACAGCCATAATTGAGCCACGGCTGTGGCTGTGGATGCCTGTCCACAGAGGCTGGTAGATGCATGCCGCAGGAAGAAGAAAAGCCCCACGGTGCACAAGGACTGTGCTCTTACGGGACTATTAGCTCTGGTGACTGTTGTACAGAGGCTGATGAAGAGCAGTGGAATGGCGTTGAGTATTAAACATGCACGGTAGTAGAAGTGCTTACATATTTTTCTTTCCAAACATTTGGTGTCCTGCAACATGCAGCCTGAGTCTAAAAGAGCTATACAATTGCTATTGTTTAAATCTGGTTCTACGTTAGCAAAATTATCTTAAGGGAAAACATGGGGAAACGAATCAACAACATTGCATTTGGTTATGATTGTCAAGCATATTCTCTCTTTGATCTGCCTCATCTAGATTGCTTCCCCTCAACTTTCAGTGTAAAACTGCCACCAGGGAGAGGCAAAGAGAGTCAGGGAAGTGCTTTTAGCCTTTGCCTCTTTCCTGCTCTTCATTTTTGAACCCTTTTGTCCTACCCCCTTTATCTCTCCCTTTTACCACCCCTTCCTCTTCTAATATAGAAAATGACGATAAAGTCATGAACTGGTTGCCCAGCTGCACACGAGAAACAATTCTTTTCTTTTTAAGATTTTATTCATTCATTTATTTATTTGAGAGAGTGAGTGAGCTTGAGCAGAGAGAGGAGCAGAGGGAGAGGGACAAGTAGATTCTGGGCTGAGCATGGAGCCCGACAAGGGGCTCCATCCCATGCCACTGAGATCATGACATGAGCTGAAACCAAATGTCAGACACTTAGCTGACTGAGCCACCCAGGTGCCCCACAATCCTTTTATTTTATAGCTATGACTAGAATAGATCTAGTCTCAATTATATTTTCCAGCTTATTCAATCTCACTTTTATTTTTATTATGTTATGATAATCACCATACATTACATCATTAGTTTTTGATGTAGTGTTCCATGATTCATTGTTTGCGTATAACATTCAGTGCTCCATTCAATATGTGCCCTTTTTAATACCCATCACCAGGCTAATCCATCCCCCACACCCTCCCCTCTAGAACCTTCAGTTTGTTTCTCAGAGTCCATAGTCTCTCATGGTTCATCTGCCCCTCTGAAGTCCCCCCTTCATTTTTCCCTTCCTACTATCTTCCTCTTTTTTTTTTTAACATATAATGTATTACTTGGTTCAGAGGTACAGGTCTGTGATTCAACAATCTTACACAATACACAGTGCTCACCATAGCAATACCCTCCCCAGTATCTATCACTCAGCCACCCCATCCCTCCAACCCCCCAACAGTCCAGCAACCTTCAGTTTGTTTCCTGAGATTAAGAATTCCTCCTATCAGTGAGATCATATGATACATGTCTTTCTCTGATTGACTTATTTCACTCAGCATAATATCTTCCAGTTCCATCCACGTCATTGCAAATGGCAAGATCTCATTCCTTTTGATGGCTGCATAATATTCCACTGTGTGTGTGTGTGTGTGTGTGTGTGTGTATATATATATATATATATATATACCACATCTTCTTTATCTATTCATCTGTCGATGGACATCTTGGCTTTTTCCACAGTTTGGCTATTGTGGACATTACTGCTATAAACATTGGGGTGCACCTACCCCTTTGGATCACTACATTTGTATATTTGGGGTAAAGACCCAGTAGTGCAATTGCTGAGTCAAAGGGTAGCTCTATTTTCAACTTTTTGAGGAACCTCCATACTGTTTTCCAGAGTGGCTACACAGCTTGCATTCCCACCAACAGTGTAGGAGGGTTCCTCTTTCTCCGCATCCCCGCCAACATCTGTCGTTTCCTGACTTGTTAATTTTAGTCATTCTGACTGGTGTGAGGTGATATCTCATTGAGGTTTTGATTTGGATTTCCCTGATGCTGAGCAATGTTGCGCAATTTTTCATGCGTCTGTTGGCCATTTGGTTGTCTTCTTTGGAAAAATGTCTGTTCATGTCTTCTGCCCATTTCTTGATTGGATCATTTTTTCAGAGAAATGGAGCAAATAATCCTAAAATTTGTATGGAACCAGAAAAGACCCCTGAATAGCTTTGTTCTTTGGGTGTTGAGTTTGATAAGTTCTTTATAGATTTTGGATACTAGCCCTTTATCTGATAGGTCATTTGCAAAGATCTTCTCCATTCTGTTGGTTTTCTTTTGGTTTTGTTGACTGTTTCTTTTGCTGTGCAAAAGCTTTTTATCTTGATGAAGTCCCAGTTGTTCATTTTTGCCCTTGCTTCCCTTGCCTTTGGCGATGTTTCTAGGAAGAAGTTTCTTTCTTCTGTCTTGTTGTTGGTGTATAGGAATGCCACTGATTTCTGTGCATTGATTTTATATCCTGCCACTTGACTGAATTCCTTAATGAGTTCTAGCAGTTTTGGGGTGGAGTCTTTGGGGTTTTCCACATAAACTACCATGTCATCTGCAAAGAGTGAGAGTTTGACTTCTTCTTTGCCGATTTGGATGCCTTTGATTTCTTTTTGTTGTCTGATTGCTGTGGCTAGGACTTCTAATACTATGTTGAATAGCAGTGGTGATAGTGGACATCCCTGCCACGTTCCTGACCTTAGGGGGAAACCTCTCAGTTTGTCCCCATTGAGAATGATATTCGCTGTAGGTTTTTCAGAGATGGCTTTTATGATATTGAGGTATGTACCCTCTATCCCGATACTCTTAAGAGTTTTGATCAAGAAAGGATGCTGTACTTGTCAAATGCCTTTTCTGCATCTTTTGAGAGGATCATATGGTTCTTGTTCTTTCTTTTATTCATGTATTGTATCACATTGATTGATTTGCGGATGTTGAACCAAACTTGGTCGTGGTGAATAATCCGTTCAATGTACTGTTGGATCCTATTGGTTAGTATTTTGGTGAGAATTTTTGCATCCATGTTCATCAGGGATATTAGTCTGTAATTCTCCTTTTTGATGGGGTCTTTGTCTGGTTTTGGGATCAAGGTAATGGTGGCCTCATAAAATGAGTTTGGAAATTTTCCTTCCATTTCTATTTTTTGGAACAGTTTTAGAAGAATAGGTTTAATTCTTCTTTAAATGTTTGTAAGAATTCCCCTGGGAAGCCATCTGGCCCTGGGCTCTTGTTTTTTGGGAGATTTTTGATTACTACTTCAATTTCCTTAGTGATTATAGGTCTGTTGAGGTTTTCTATTTCTTCCTGGTTCAGTTTTGGTAGTTGATACATCTCTAGGAATGCATCCATCTCTTCCAGATTATCTAATTTGCTAGCATATAGTTGCTCATAATATGTTCTTATAATTGTTTGTATGTCTTTGGTGTTGGTTGGGATCTCTCCTCTTTCATTCATGATTTTATTTATTTGGGTCATTTCTCTTTTCTATTTGATAAGTCTGGCCAGGGGTTTATCAATCTTGTTAATTCTTTCAAAAAACCAGCTCCTAGTTTCGTTGATCTGTTCTACTGTTCTTTTAGTTTCTATTTCATTGATTTCTGCTCTGATCTTTATTATTTCTCTTCTCCTGTTGGGTTTAGGTTTTATTTGCTGTTCTTTCTCCAGCTCCTTTAGGTGTAGGGTTAGGTTGTGTACTTGAGACCTTTCTTGTTTCTTGAGAAAGGCTTGTATTGCTATATACTTTCCTCTTAAGACTGCCTTTGCTGCATCCCAAAGATTTTGAACAGTTGTGTTTTCATTTTCATTGGTTTCCATGAATTTTTTTAATTCTTCTTTAATTTCCTGGTTGACCCATTCATTCTTTAGTAGGATGCTCTTTAGCCTCCCTGTATTTGAGTTCTTTCCAACTTTCCTGTTGTGATTGAGTTCTAGTTTCAAAGGATCATGGTCTGAAAATATGCAAGGAATGATCAGAGTCTTCTGCTACCAGTTGAGACCTGATTTGTGACCTAGGATGTGATCTATTCTGGAGAATGTTCCATGGGCACTAGAGAAGAATGTATATTCTGTTGCTTTGGGTTGGAATGTTCTGAATATATCTGTGAAGTCCATTTGGTCCAGTGTGTCATTTAAAGTCTTTATTTCCTTGTTGATCTTTTGTTTAGATGATCTGTCCATTTCAGTGAGGGGGGTGTTAAAGTCCCACACTATTATTGTATTGTTGTTGATGCGTTTCTTTGATTTTGTTATTAATTGGCTTATATAATTGGCTGCTCCCATGTTAGGGGCATAGATATTTACAATTGTTAGATCTTCTTGTTTGATAGACCCTTGAAGTAGGATATAGTGTCCTTCCTCATCTCTTATTACTGTCTTTGGTTTAAAATCTAATTTGTCTGATATAAGGATTGCCACCCCAGCTTTCTTTTGGTGTCCATTAGCATGGTAAATGGCTTTCCACCCCTCACTTTAAATCTGGATGTGTCTTTGGGTCTAAAATGAGTCTCTTGCAGGCAGCATATCAACGGGTCTTGTTTTTTTTTATCCAATCTGATGCCCTGTGTCTTTTGATATGGGCGTTTAGCCCATTTACATCCAGGGTAACTATTGAAAGATAGGAATTTAGTGCCATTGTATTGCCTGCAAGGTGACTGTTACTGTATATTGTCTGTGTTCCTTTCTGGTCTATGTTACTTTTAGGCTCTCTCTTTGCTTAGAGGACCCCTTTCAATATTTCTTGTAGGGCTGGTTTTGTGTTTGCAAATTCCTTTAGTTTTTGTTTGTCCTGGATGCCTTTTATCTCTCCTTCTATTTTCAACAACAGCCTAGCTGGATATAGTATTCTTGGCTGCATATTTTTCTCATTTAGTGCCCTGAATATATCCTTCCAGTCCTTTCTGGCCTGCCAGGTCTCTGTGGATAGGTCTGCTGCCCATCTAATATGTCTACCATTGTAGGTTACAGACCTCTTCTCCAAAGCTGCTTTCAGGATTTTCTCTTTGTCTCTGAAACCTGTAAGTTTTACTATTAAATGTTGGGGTGTTGACCTATTTTTATTGATTTTGAGGGGGGTTCTCTGTGCCTCCTGGATTTTGATGCCTGTTTCCTTCCCCAAATTAGCAAAGTTCTCTGCTATAATTTGCCCCAATAAACCTTCTGCCCCCCTCTCTCTTTCTTCTTCTTCTGGGATCCCAATTATTCTAATATTGTTTTGTCTTATGGTATCACTTATCTCCCGAATTCTGCCCTCGTGATTCAGTAGTTGTTTATCTCTCTTTTTCTCAGCTTCTTTATTTTCCATCATTTGGTCTTCTATATACTAATTCTCTCTTCTGCTTCATTTATCGTAGCAGTTAGAGCCTCCATTTTTGGTTGCACCTCATTAATAGCCTTTTTGATTTCGACTAGGTTAGATTTTAGTGCTTTTATTTCTCCAGAAAGGGTTTCTCTAATATCTTCCATGCTTTTTTTTCAAGCCCAGCTAGTATCTTTATAATCGTCATTCTGAACTCTAGTTCCGACATTTTACTAATGTCTGTATGGATTAGGTCCCTGGCAGTCGGTACTGCCTCTTGTTCTTTTTTTTGAGGTGATTTTTTCCGTCTTGTCATTTTGTCCAGAGGAGAATAGATGAATGAGAGAACAAAATGCTAACAGGGTAACAATGACCCCAGAAAAATATACACTGAACAAATCAAAAGAGACCTGAAACCAGGGGAAAAGAAAGGGAAAGAAAGGAAAAGGAAAAAAGAAAAAGGAAAAGTAAAAGATTAAAAAGAAAAAAAAGAATATGATCAAATATGATCAGTCTGGTGAATAGATCAGTGCCACACACTAGATTTTGGGCATATTTTGGTCTGTTAGAAGAAACTGCCTCCCAAAATTTTAAAGAAAGGAAAGCTTATATATGTACAAAAATAAGAGTAAATACGATGAAGGGATGGAATATGAATGTAAAGATGAAAATTATAAAAGATTTTATAAAAGGAATTGATAAGATATTGGTTGAAAAAGAAAGAAGATAAATTTAAAAAAACAACGACAAAGAAAGGGAGATAATGTGATTAGGCAGGAGACTAGAACAAAGCCATACATTAGAGATTTAGGGTATATTTTGGTCTGTTAGAAGAAACTGTATCCCAAAATTTTAAAGAGAGAACAACTTATATATATATATATATATCAAAAATAAGGTTAACTACTATGAAGGGATAGACTATGACTCTAAAAATGAAAAATAAAAAAGATTTTTAAAAAAGGGATTGATAAGATGTTGGTTGAAAAGGGGAAAAAGAAAAACTCAAAAAAAAGAAAAAGAAAAAGAAAATTAAAAAAATTAACTTTGAAAGGCTAAAGAATCATGGTAAAAAAGCCATGGATTCTCTGTGCAGTATTCCCCTAGCACTGGAGTTCTGCCATTCTCATTGATCGGTAAACTTGGTCTTGGCTGGCTGTTCTCACTGATCTTCTGGGGGAGGGGCCTGTTGCCGTGGTTCCCAAATGTCTTTGCCCGAAGCAGAATTGCCCTGCCCTTGCCTGGTCTGGGCTAAGTAATCTGCTCGGGTTTGCTCTCCGGAGCTTTTGCTCCCTGCAAGCTTTCCATACAGTTTTGGAGGACGAGAGTGAAAATGGCGGCCTCCCAATCTCCGCCCCAGAGGAGCCAAGAACCCAGGGCCCCACTCCTCTGTGCGCCCCCAGAGAAAAGCAGTCAGTCACTCCCGTCTCCCCGGTCTCCGGCCGCACTCCATGCTCACCCGGCCTGTGACCGAGCATTTCTATCTCTGGCACCTGACTCGGTGTGGAGTCTCCAAACGCAGGAGATCCCTGCGGTGCACTCCCGGGCCGCTCCTCCCAGGGGAAGAAGGGGAGTCTCCCCGGATCTGCCGCTTGTTGGGTCCCTGCTGGAGGAGCAGTGGCCCAACTGTGCCGCGGATCACAGTTTATGGCAACCCTGAGCTGAGAGCCCGCGCCTCGGCTCCGTCTTTGCAGCTGGCTTCCCCACTCTGATACCTGGGAGCTCTGCCACACTCAGGCACCCCTGGTCTTTCTGTGACCCTGAGGGTCCTGAGACCACACTGTCCTGCGAGGGTTCCACCCCCTGCTTAGCCACTGGAGCGACGTCCCTCAGCGGAGCCAACTTCTAAAAGTTCCGATTTTGTGCTCCGCAGCTCTATCACTTGCCAGTAGCAGCTGACAGAGGCCCCTCCCCTGCCATCTATCTTCCCGATTATCGCCTCGGATTCACTTCTCTGCACGTCCTACCTTCCAGAAAGTGGTCGCTTTTCTGTTCAGAGAGTTGTTGCTATTCTTTTCTTCGATCTCCTGTTGAATTCATAGGTGTTCAGAATGGTTTGATCCCTATCTAGCTGAATTCCTGGGATCAGATGAAATTTAGGTCGCCTACTCCTCCGCCATCTTGCTCCTCCCCTCAATCTCACTTTTTCTCCCTTTTTTTCTTTATTCTTTTTCTCAGTCTCAAACTGAAGTGTCCTCTACTTTTCCCACAAATTCTCAGGTTACTTTCTCTATTGCCCAGTGGTGTGTGTTCAAAATGATGTAACTCTTAATAATAGTTTCTCCAAAATGTAACTAAAAAATAGTGATCTGCAAACATCATCTGCAAAAGCCAATAAATATATGATTTTTAATATTATCTGTGATTTTGGATTACAAGTGACTGTTCTCCATGGTAATAGATAACACAGTATATTGCCTCATACTTTTAATAGGCATTAAATTATTGACTGATTGATTGTCCTTCTGTCCTATGAGTTTAATGATGCAAAAACTGAAAGATTGTAAGTATATTTTTATAATTGTTCTCAACCCAATGGTTTATTTAGTCAACTGCATTATAATAAAGTTTCTTAGGTTTGACAAAAGGCTACATTGTTTTTCTTTACAATCTTCTAAAGCTGTAGTTTTATAGTTATTTTTTAAAAGATTTTATCTATTTGAGAGAGAGAGAGCACGAGCAGGGGATGGAGCAGAAGGAGAGGGAGAAGCAGACCCCCCACTGAGCAGAGAGCCTGTTGGGGCTTGAGTCGAGGAGCCTGGGATCATGACCTGAGCTGAAGGCAGACGTTTAACTGACTGAGCCACCCAGGGGCCCTTATAGTTGTTTTAAAACAGTGTCTTTTGAGGGTACTAAGATTAAAGACCAGTAAGCAAATCAAGTTGACAACAGAATAACATGGATTCAATCTATTAATGAATAACCTATAGCCACCAGACTCATATACTTGAGCTTGAGGTTAAAAAAAAAAAAAAGCAAGATGAGAAGTTCTCTTTCTTTCTTAAGCATTCATATTTGGAACCATATAAACATCCCATAACAAATTCAACTTGTCTCCACACAATTTGCTACCTTGTTCTCGCTTGACCTCATGTCTAAACAGAGACTGAAAAAGTAATGACTCAGAAAAATGACTAGCCATGAAGTTCTATCCTGTTCTGAAACTAAAGCTAAGCAATTTCTGAAGAGTGGAATGTCCCTCCTGAGACTCACTTCCTTGGGGGACTGTTTAGCTCTACCTCCCATACTCCCTGCTTGGGAAGGACATGTCTCATGCACTTCTGTGGAAAGGGTGCTCTGATTTAGGCACAAAGATTCAGACTAAGACTCTTTTTTGAAAGATCCCATAAGCCCTGAGAGCTCTCAAAGGTGAAGGAGGGAAGGGTCAGAATAGTTGGAATTCTAACAGAAGAGATATTTTAGAGACGTGAGCTTCAGGTAAAGACTCAGGGGCTGAGGTCTTTTGGGCCAGGCTTCTCAAGTCCTGCTGGCTTAATCTGGAAGATAATGCCTATGGTACCAGCCTTTCAGAATGGTGGCTTGTGATCTTCATAACTTTGAATATGACTTGTTGGAATGAGGTAGGATGGCATTAATATATCAATACATGCTTTCCAGTAGAAAGAAAAGTGAAAGGAGCATGAAATCTTGAGTGTTTGGGGTTGGGGGAACACTTAAGACACTCAACAACTACTTATTGATTGATTTAAATGTACCTTTTCAATCCAGAAAAAGAATCTGGTTTTCACTGTTTGATGGCCATTCCAAGAAGGGAATATTAGAAAGTCTATTGTTTTTTTCTCTGGGCTCTAGAATAGGAAAAGATGGGGGCAGGCTGGTGGTGAGGGAGAAGGAAAGGAACCGAGGAAAGCTTAATCCTTCAAAGCATTTGTATCGTATTTTTATTTACTGAAGATGCCGTTTATGATAACTGAGAAATACTGAGGGTAGAGAGGAAAGAGCAGATTTTTTATATGCTCATTATTAGAGAATGCCACAAACACAGGAGCTATGATGCCTGATCTTACAAAGGAAAGTAGCTGAAGATGCAGACCCGAGGGGGAGGCAAGTGAGGCACTCACCTCGGGTACACAGTTTATTGGGGTGCCAAAACCTCAGTCATCAAGATAAATAATGTAATACTCACAAAATACTTAAATTCTGTGCCTGAGGCAAGTGCCTCACTCCCCTCATCCTAGTTCCATTGATGGACTCTCTAAATGAGTTGAACTAATCTGCTGTGAAGAGGGTTACCAGAAAGCAGATTTCTCATGGCAGGGGCCAGGGAAGCAGGCCTCAGTTGGCTTTTAACTTGTAATGGGGACATCTTAGATATACATGCCATCGGGGCACCTGGGTGGCTCAGTCGTTAAGCGTCTGCCTTCGGCTCAGGTCATGATCCCAGGGTCCTGGGATCGAGCCTGGTGTCGGGCTCCCTGCTCAGCAGGGAGTCTGCTTCTCGCTCTCCCACTCCCCCTGCTTGTGTTCCCTCTCTCGCTGTGTCTCTCTCTGTCAAAATAAATAAATAAAATCTAAAAAAAAGATATACATGCCATCATGTCACATATAAGTGATTTAATGGGATCTGTGACAATGTGACCCAGAAATCCCATACTTTAAAAAATACAGTTAGAAAATGTAAGCTTAACTTTAATATGAGTGGTGGGTTGAACGGTGGCCCTCAAAAAGTTCTGTCCATGTGATGATCCCTGAGACCTGTGAATGTGACCTTATTTGAAAAAAACAAAAAACGAGAAAGTCTCTGCAGATGTAATTAAATGAAGGATTTGAGATAAAGAGATCATCCTGTGTTATCCTGGTGGGACCTAGATCTAATGACAAATCGCTGCTAAGGGGGAGACAGGGGGAGACTATGCACACAGGAGAGACAGCAGGGGAGTGATGAGGCTGCAGACCAGGGAACAGCCAGTGGAAGCTGTAAGAGGCAAAGAACGGATTCTCCCCTGGAGCCTTCCAAGGAGGGCATCCTGGCCCGCACTTTGGTTCTGGACTCGTAGCTTCCATAACTGCAAGGGAATAAAATGTCTGCTGGGTAAAGCCATCCAGTGTGTGGAGATGTGTTACAGCACCCACAGGGCATTCACACCCTACGTCAAAGGGCCCAACGACTGCAGAGATACCGCAACTGCTGCGTTGGGGAGTGCTCTCATCTTGAAGATTAGACCGAGGATGGGCCTTTAAGTGTGGTGACCACATAATTTATTGACCAAATCAGAGTACTTTTGAGAAAAGAAGGGGTACTATTAATCACACCTGGACAACGGGCACCAGTCCTGGAACGACCGCCCTTTGAGACTAAGGACTTACCTCGTTAATTTCCAGCAAATTAGTGGTCACCGGTAAGTTTGTTATTGGAGCCACAACCTCACTTCATTAATTATAGACACTCAAGGAGTTCTAGTGTGGGATGCAAACACTTCAGGGTGTTTTTGTTAAATAGATCAATTAGAGAAATGAGTACTGAGTGGTCTTTGAAGCAAGGCATTTTTTTGTTTTTAATTATTTATTTTGAGAGAGAAAGAGAAAATGAGAGAGTGGGGGGAGGGGCAGGGGGAAAGACCCTCAAGCAGACTCCCCACTGTGCAGGGAGCTGGAAGCGGGGCTCGATCTCAGGACCTTGAGATCATGACCTGAGCAGAAACCAAGAGTCAGATGCTTAAGGGATTGAGCCGCGCTGAGGTAAGGGTTTCATGTTGCAGCACCCAGCAGACATATTTATAAAAGCAGAGAATCTGACTTTGGGAAGCTGGAGGACCAGCAGTGCCCGTTCTGGAATGTTGGCAGGCACTGCAGAGAGTTCCTGGGCCAGCTCTCAAGGGCCTTCAGAGGCGGCGTGACTGATACATTTGTGTGTGTTTATCATTGGCTACAGCGTTTGCCATGACGCCTGTTCCATGGTGTTTTAATTATTAAACAGCCGGAGGAGCTTCAGTATTTGGGCAAGAAAGGTAGAACAAAAAATCTATTTTTCTAACAGGGATATATAAGATCTTTAACTGAATCCACTTAGGGAAGAATTACAACTTCAAAGTCATACAATACTGTACCTTGGCTATAACATTCTTAAACCAATTAGTTTTATGTTTTGGTTTAGAAATTTAACTTCATTATGACAACATAACACTTTAAACTTTGATGATGTGTTTGGTATTTCTCTGGTTTAAACTGTAAATACGCTGTAGCAATGCTAAAAAATGTTTTCTATATTTCTAGGATATATCAATGAGCAATATCTAAGATTCAGCAATTCAATAAGAAATATTTCAGTGCACCAACTATATGCTGGGTACTTTGCCACCTGCTGGGGATGCAAAGATGTGAGTGCATTCTCCATCTGTACCACTTTCTGCCCTCTCCTCCCCGTTCTGTGCCCGGGAGACTGACCCTTACCAATGCGCTCCCTTGCCTTCTGGCTTCTGGTTGGTGTTGGGGGCACCTGTGAAGTGCATCTGTCAACAGCTGTGTCCATACGGCTTTTTCTGGTTCTGATTCCAAAAGGATTCCAGTAACTGGTCAGCTCTAGGGCTGGTAAATAAGAGGGTAGGGGGGTAGTGAGAGAAGGGAAGGGAGGATATATTGTCTGATTTCTTTCATTTTCTTTTCATAAACCCTGCTCACATTTTTTAAATAGTCCCTTTGTTAAACTGACTCCAGATTACTAACTTGAGAGCCCAAGATCCTAACTGATGAAAATATGGACTCACCATAAAGGAACTCACTTCTAGCTGGAGAGACAGATGTATAACAGCTAACTGTACCATAAAGTGAAAACTTTACAGTAAAAGCCTGTGCAAACAGATGTCAGGGTCCTGAGAAAAGAATGAAGAAGTGCTCCCTGGCAAGCTAGAGGTGAAGAGAGAGAGAGAATACTCCATCCAGAGCATGCATTTGGGCTGTGGAGGATTCAGAGGTGGTAGATTTCCTGGCATCTTTATGGACCTCAGAGATCTTGGGCTGGTTAGTTGAAGAAGGAAGAGGAAACTCCTCTGGGGTTTTCATTATTACTATTACTATTTTAGAATAATGTTATGTGGTGACATGAGCAATGAGCCCAAGCCAGAAAGCCTTTGGGTCCTAAAGTTGTCGCTAGCTAACTGGATGAACAAAGGAACGTTTCCTAACCTTCTCTCTGTCTCAACTGCTTCATCTACTGAATGGAGAGGATAATTCCTGCCCTTCCTCTTACAGGATTTCTGTGAGGCTCAAAATGAAATAGTGTTTGTAAATATAGCATAGGACTAAAGCACTATACAAATGTGGAACATGTAGGTATAGGTAAGGATGGAACAAGGTTAGCCGTGAGTTGGTAACAACTGAAGCCAGATGATAAGCACCTAGGAATTTATTACACTATTTGTTCTACTTGTGTGTATGTATAACATTGTAACTAGGAATAATTGACTTACAGAAAAATGCAAAAATAATACAAAAAATTTCTGTATACACTCTATCAGATTCCCCAAATGTTGATAACATACCCCTTGTGCTTTATCATTTTCTGTATATATATATGGATGAATGTGTATGCATTTTTTATTAAAATATTTGAGAATAATTTATAGACATGATGCCATTTACTCCTATGAATGTGTATTTCCTACAAACAAATTCATCCTCTTTCATACCCATAGTACAATTATCAAAATCAGGATAGAATTAATATCTATATAGTATTATAAGTATTGTAAGTGTATAATACTTACACACAATGATCTACACTTCATGGCTCATTCGAATGTTACCAAATGTCTCACTAATATCTTTTATAGCTAAAGAAAAATAATTCTTGCTTTCTGGTCCAGGATCCAATCGAGGACCACACTTGCATTTAGCAGGTGTTTGTGTAATGTCTTTAGTCTCTTTAAATCTGGATCATTTCCTGTCTTGTCTCATTTTTTTATCACCTCACATTTAAAAAATATATAGGCCCTTTATTTTGTAAAATGTCCCTCAATCTAGGTTTGTCAGATGTTTCCTTATGATTAGATTCAGGTTATTCATTTTTGACTGGAAAACCATGTTATGGAAACCCAAGTTCAGCTGCCTGTTGCTCTAAAACCTGTTAAGAGACAGGTTTTGACTGGAAAGGAATATGAGCTTTATTCGGGAAGCCAGCCACTTGGGGAGAAGGCAGACTCTTGTCAAAGGCCTATCCGAGGTTTCTGCCTGGCTCAGGGATTTTTAAAGGGGTTTAATCGGTTAAGGGAGTGTAGCAGTCTGTGATGTTTCCTGATTATGGGCAGACTCGAAGATGTCAGCTGCAGAGTTATCTCAGTGCTTGGAGACTGTGCAAGAGGGTCTGGTTCCTTGGCACCCAGGGGTTGTGCAAGAGTGCTCTGTTCTTTCTGCAAAGGAGGACAAGGTCTACAGATATGCAAAGGGAGGCCAGTGAAGTCATTTGTGTGACCTTAAAAAAGAAAAACATTTTGCTAAAAGATCACTGGGCTAACCAGAAAGCTAAGGGAGCTTCAAACAGACTTGTTGCCCTCTACGGCCTGGGAACCTTCTGGTCCTTCATTCCCCAAGGCCAGTGTTCTGCAAATCTCAAAGAAAGTAAATTAGTTCTGGTGAAGGGCCTTAAGTCAGCAAGCAAGGAGTGTGTTAACTTGAAGCAAGTTAACCCTTAAGACCAGCTGCAATGCTGTGACAACCACAGAAGTAATATGTCCTCTCAGGGTGTCCTTTCAAGGGTCACAACATATCTGTTTGTCACATTATTCCTGATTAACTTTACTTGATTAAGGTTATTGATGCCAGTAAAGTTACATTTTCTCTTTGTCATTAATAAACCTCTTGTGAAGAGATAATTTATTTTCATATATTTTTTACATTTTTATAATAAAAATGGGGATGGTGGGGGATCAAGAGTTTAGTTTTAGATAAGTTAAATTTGAGATATCAACTAGGAAGTCAAATATATGAATATGAAGCTCAGAGTAGTGTTTTAAGATAGTGTGGTATAATATAGATGAAGCATTGAGTGGACTGAAGAGAAAATTGTAGGTAAGTAAGGAAGTCAAGAGCCTTTGTAGAAATTTTTTATAAGTTCTGATTGTGAGAAAGAGCAGAAGAATGGGGTTGGTAGCTGATAGGGAATTTAAGGTCAGGGAAGGATTTTTTTAAATGTTGGGAAATAGAAGAACATGATCATATGCTGATAGGAATGATGCAGCAGGCGCCGAGGGGGTTGGGCCTGGGGGGTAAAATGGTGCAGCAGAGAGAGAGGGTATCAGAAGCAGGGAAGTCCCTGCAGTTATTTATCCTCAAGTCAGGAAGCTGGCTTCCCATCGCAGCTCTGCCACTCTGGAGCTCTGAAACTTTGGTAAGTAAATCAAACTCTTAGTACCTCAATTAACCCATTTGAAAAATAAGATTGTTATAAGAATTAAGTAAGATGGTATTTTAAAGAACACAGTACAGTGTCCGCTGAAGAAAGTGCTATGTAAATGTAAACTTCAACATTATCTTGAACTCACAATCATTTAATATCTTAGAATTGTTTTATCTCTCAGCTGCATTCTGAGGTATGTCCTCAGGTCCTTTCTGCTCTTTTGTTTTTTTTTTTGACTATGCAAATTTCTCACGTTTTAGTTTTTTTTAAATTTTTTATTGTTATGTTAATCCATACATTACATCATAGTTTTAGATGTAGTGTTCCATGATTCATTGTTTGTGCATAACACCCAGTGCTCCATGCAGAATGTGCCCTCTTTAATACCCATCACCAGGCTAACCCATCCTCCCACCCTCCTCCCCTCTAGAACCCTCAGTTTGTTTTTCAGAGTCCATCATCTCTCATGGTTCGTCTCCCCCTCTGATTCCCCCCCTTCATTCTTCCCCTCCTGCTATCTTCTTTTTTTTTTTTTAACATATATTGCATTATTTGTTTCAGAGGTACAGATCTGTGATTCAACAGTCTTGCACAATTCACAGCGCTTACCAGAGCACATACCCTCCCCAGTGTCTATCACCCAGTCACCCCATCCCTCCCACCCCACCCCCCACTCCAGCAACCCTCAGTTTGTTTCCTGAGATTAAGAATTCCTCATATCAGTGAGATCATATGATACATGTCTTTCTCTGTTTGACTTATTTCGCTCAGCATAATACCCTCCAGTTCCATCCACATCGTTGCAAATGGCAAGATCTCATTCCTTTTGATGGCTGCATAATATTCCATTGTATATATATACCACCTCTTCTTTATCCATTCATCTGTCGATGGACATCTTGGCTCTTTCCACAGTTTGGCTATTGTGGACATTACTGCTATAAACATCGGGGTGCACGTACCCTTTTGGATCCCTACATTTGTATCTTTGGGGTAAATACCCAGTAGTTCAATTGCTGGATCATATGGTAGCTCTATTTTCAACTTTTTGAGGAACCTCCATACTGTTTTCCAGAGTGGCTACACCAGCTTGCATTCCTACCAACAGTGTAGGAGGGTTCCCCTTTCTCCGCATCCCCACCAACATTTGTGGTTTACTGACTTGTTAATTTTAGCCATTCTGACTGGTGTGAGGTGGTATCTCATTGAGGTTTTGATTTGGATTTCCTTGATGCCAAGCGATGTTGAGCACTTTTTCATGTGTCTGTTGGCCATTTGGATGTCTTCTTTGGAAAAATGTCTCTTCATGTCTTCTGCCCATTTCTTGATTGGATCATTTGTTCTTTGGGTGTTGAGTTTAAGAAGTTCTTTATAGATTTTGGATACTAGCCCTTTATCTGATATGTCATTTGCAAATATCTTCTCCCATTCTGTTGGTTGTCTTCTGGTTTTGTTGACTGTTTCTTTTGCTGTGCAAAAGCTTTTTATGTTGATGAAGTCCCAATCGTTCATTTTTGCCCTTGCTTCCCTTGCCTTTGGCGATATTTCTAGGAAGAAGTTGCTGTGGCTGAGGTCGAAGAGGTTGCTGCCTGTGTTCTCCTTTAGGATTTTGATGGACTCCTGTCTCACATTGAGGTCTTTCAACCATTTGGAGTCTATTTTTGTGTGGGGGGTAAGGAAATGGTCCAGTTTCATTCTTCTGCATGTGGCTGTCCAATTTTCCTAACACCATTTGTTAAAGAGACTGTCTTTTTTCCATTGGACATTCTTTCCTGCTTTGTCAAAGATGAGTTGACCATAGAGTTGAGGGTCCATTTCTGGGCTCTCTATTCTGTTCCACTGATCTATGTGTCTGTTTTTGTGCCAGTACCATACTGTCTTGATGATGACAGCTTTGTAATAGAGCTGGAAGTCTGGAATTGTGATGCCGCCAGCTTTGCTTTTCTTTTTCAACATTCCTTTGGCTATTCGGGGTCTTTTCTGGTTCCATACAAATTTTAGGATGATTTGCTCCATTTCTTTGAAAAAAGTGGATGGTATTTTGATAGAGATTGCATTGAATGTGTAGATTGCTCTAGGTAGCATTGACATCTTCACAATATTGGTTCTTCCAATCCATGAGCATGGAACATTTTTCCATTTCTTTGTGTCTTCCTCAATTTCTTTCATGAGTATTTTATAGTTTTCTGAGTACAGATCCTTTGCCTCTTTGGTTAGATTTATTGCTAGGTATCTTATGGTTTTGGGTGCAATTGTAAATGGGATAGACTCCTTAATTTCTCTTTCTTCTGTCTTGTTGTTGGTGTATAGGAATGCCACTGACTTCTGTGCATTGATTTTATATCCTGCCACTTTACTGAATTCCTGTATGAGTTCTAGCAGTTTTGGGATGGAGTCTTTTGGGTTTTCCACATAAACTACCATGTCATCTGCAAAGAGTGAGAGTTTGACTTCTTCTTTGCCAATTTGGATGCCTTTGATTTCTTTTTGTTGTCTGATTGCTGTGGCTAGGACTTCTAATACTGTGTTGAATAGCAGTGGTGATAGTGGACATCCCTGCTGCATTCCTGATCTTAGAGGGAAAGCTCTCAGTTTGTCCCCATTGAGAATGATATTCGCTGTAGGTTTTTCATAGATGGCTTTTATGATATTGTGGTATGTACCCTCTATGCCTATACTCTGAAGAGTTTTGACCAAGAAAGGATGCTGTACTTTGTCAAATGCTTTTTCTGCATTTACTGAGAGGATCATATGGTTCTTGTTCTTTCTTTTGTTAATGTATTGTATCACGTTGATTGATTTGCGGATGTTGAACCAACCTTGCAGCCCAGGGATAAATCCCACTTGGTCGTGGTGAATAATCCTTTCAATGTACTGTTGGATCCTATTGGCTAGTATTTTGGTGAGAATTTTTGCATCCATGTTCATCAGGGATATTGGTCTGTAATTCTCCATTTTGATGGGGTCTTTGTCTGGTTTGGGGATCAAGGTAATGGTGGCCTCATAAAATGAGCTTGGAAGTTTTCCTTCCATTTCTATTTTTTGGAACAGTTTCAGAAGAATAGGTATTCATTCTTCTTGAAATGTTTGGTAGAATTCCCCTGGGAAGCCATCTGGCCCTGGGCTCTTGTTTGTTCGGAGATTTTTGATGACTGCTTCAATTTCCTTAATGGTTATAGGTCTGTTGAGGTTTTCTATTTCTTCCTGGTTCAGTTTTGGTAGTTGATACATCTCTAGGAATGCATCCATTTCTTCCAGGTTATCTAATTTGCTGGCATAGAGTTGCTCATAATATGTTCTTATAATTGTTTGTATGTCTTTGGTGTTGGTTGGGATCTCCCCTCTTTCATTCATGATTTTGTTGATTTGGGTCATTTCTCTTTTCTTTTTGATAAGTCTGGCCAGGGGTTTATCAATCTTGTTAATTCTTTCAAAGAACCAGCTCCTAGTTTCGTTGACCTGTTCTACTGTTCTTTTAGTTTCTATTTCATTGATTTCTGCTCTGATCTTTATTATTTCTCTTCTCCTGCTGGGTTTAGGCTTTATTTGCTGTTCTTTCTCCAGCTCCTTTAGGTGTAGGGTTAGGTTGTGTACTTGAGACCTTTCTTGTTTCTTGAGAAAGGCTTGTATTGCTATATACTTTCCTCTTAGGACTGCCTTTGCTGCCCAAAGATTTTGAATAGTTGTGTTTCATTTTCATTTATTTCCATGAATTTTTTTAATTCTTCTTTAATTTCCTGGTTGACCCATTCATTCTTCAGTAGGATGCTCTTTAGCCTCCATGTATTTGAGTTCTTTCCAACTTTCCTCTTGTGATTGAGTTCTAGTTTCAAAGCATTGTGGTCTGAAAATAGGCAGGGAATGATCCCAATCTTTTGGTACCAGTTGAGACCTGATTTATGACCTAGGATGTGATCGATTCTGTAGAATGTTCCATGAGCACTAGAGAAGAATGTGTATTCCGTTGCTTTGGGATGGAATGTTCTGAATATGTCTGTGAAGTCCATTTGGTCCAGTGTGTCATTTAAAGTCTTTATTTCCTTGTTGATCTTTTGCTTAGATGATCTGTCCATTTCAGTGAGGGGAGTGTTAAAGTCCCCCACTATTATTGTATTGTTGTCGATGTGTTTCTTTGCTTTTGTTACCAATTGCCTTATATAATTGGCTGCTCCCATGTTAGGGGCATAGATATTTACAATTGTTAGATCTTCTTGTTGGATATATATACAAATTTTAGTTTTTTTATTTCTCCAGAAAGGGTTTCTCTAATAACTTCCATGCTTTTTTCAAGCCCAGCTAGTATCTTTAAAGTGATGATTCTGAACTCTAGATCCGACATTGTACTAATGTCCATATTGAGTAGGTCCCTGGTAGTCGGTACTACCTCTTGTTCTTTTTGTTGAGGTGATTTCTTCCATCTTGTCATTTTTTCCAGAGGAGAATAGATTAATGAGAGAACAAAATGCTAACAGGGTAACAACATCCCCAGAAAATATACTCTAAACAAATCAGAAAAGACCTGAAGCAGGGGGAAAAGAAAGGAAAAGAGAGAAAAAAGAAAAAGAAAAAACAAAAAAGAAAAAGATAAAGATAAAGATAAAAACAAACAAAAACAAAACAAAACAAAACAAAAAAAACAGAATATGATCAAATATGATCAGGCTGGTACACAGATCAGTGCCACACACTAGATTTTGGGTGTATTTTGGTCTGTTAGAAGAAAGTGCCTCCCAAAATTTTAAAGAAAGAAAAAAGTATATATGCACAAAAATAAGGGTTGATATGATGAAGGGATGGAATATGACTGTAAAGATGAAAATTATAAAAAATTTTATAAAAGGAATTGATAAGAAGTTATTTGAAAAAAGAAAGAAGAGGATTTAAAAAAAAAAGAAAAAAGGGAGAGAATGTGATCAGGCAGGAGAGTAGAAAAAAACTATACACTAGAGATTTAGGGTATATTTTGATCTGTTAGAAGAAACTATCTCAAAATTTTAAAGAGGGAACAACTTATATATATATGCCAAAAGTATGGGTAACTACTATGAAGGGATAGAATATGACTCTAAAAATGAAAAATAAAAATGTTTTTTTAAAAAAGGCATGGATAAGATGTTGGTTGAAAAAGGGAAAAAGAAAAATTCAAAAAAAAAAAGAGTTAAAAAAATTAACTTTGAAAGACTAAAGAATCATGGTAAAAAAGCCATGGATTCTATGTGCATTGTTCCCCTAGCCCTGGAGTTCTGCCGTTCTCATTGATCGGTAAACTTGGTCTTGGCTGGCTGTTCTCTCTGATCTTCTGGGGGAGGGGCCTGTTGCCGTGGTTCCCAAATGTCTTTGCCGGAGGCGGAATTGCCCCACTCTTGCCCGGTCCGGGCTAAGTAATCTGCTCGGGTTTGCTCTCCGGAGCTTTTGTTCCCTGCAAGCTTTCCGTACAGCTTTGGAGGCGGAGAGTGAAAATGGCGGCCTCCCAATCTCTGCCCCGGAGGAGCCGAGAACTCGGGGCCCTGCTCCTCAGTGAGCCCCCAGAGAAAAGCCGTCAGTCACTCCCGTCTTCCCGGCCTCCGGCCGCACTCCGTGCTCACCCGCCTGTGACCGAGCATTTCTATCTCTGGCACCTGACCCCGTGTGGAGTCTCCAAACCCAGCAGATCCCTGCGGAGCGCTCCCGGGCCGCTCCTCCCGGGGGAGGAAGGTGAGTCTCCCCGGATCTGCCGCCTGTTGGGTCCCTGCTGGAGGAGCAGTGGCCCGACTGTGCCGCGGATCACGGTTTATGGCAACCCTGACCTGAGAGCCCGCACCTCGGCTCCGTCTCTGCAGCCGGCTTCCCTGCTCCAATACATGGGAGCTCTGCCACACTCAGGCACCCCCCGGTCTTTCTGTGACCCCAAGGGTCCTAGACCACACTGTCCCACGAGGGTTCCACCCCCCGCTTAGCCACCAGAGTGACATCCCTCAGTGGAGCCGACTTCTAAAAGTTCCGATTTTGTGCTCCACGGCTCAATCACTTGCCAGAAGTGGCTGACGGAGGCCGCCTCCCCCGCCGTCTATCCTCCCGAATATCTCCTCGGATTCACTTCTCCGCACGTCCTACCTTCCAGAAAGTGGTCGCTTTCTGATGAGAGAGTTGTTGCTCTTCTTTTCTTCGATCTCCTGTTGAGTTTGTAGGTGTTCAGAATGGTTTGATCCCTATCCAGCTGAATTCCTGAGACCAGACAAAATTCAGGTCTCCTACTCCTCCGCCATCTTGCTCCGCCCCCGTCCTCTGCTCTTTAATTACATCTGATTTGTTATTTAACCCATACTTGGAGTTTTTAACTTCAATAACCATATCTTTCATTTTTAGTTGTGTTTAGATTCTCCTTTCTTGAGATAGTGTCTTGATCTTTCATACAGTTTCTATTTCCTGTTTTAACTTTTAAATTCTTTAAATATACTTATTATATAGTCCCTTTTAATATTTCAATTTGGGGGGAGCACATGTTTTCCTGTATATTTATATCTGCTGACTTTCCCTTATGGTGATTCATTTTCTTTTGTGGTTTCTAACTTCTACCGTGAGTTCATTTTCAGCTGAAGTTGTTTGTTTCTCTGAGTGTCCCATGAGACTTATTTTGCATTTTCTTTTGCCAAGTGTTCTATGAGTTTTACTGGTCTGGAAACCATTTTTGTATTAATTTTGCAGTTTGTTGTCACACAGATTAGGACTCTATACTTGCAAATGGCTCAGGATTGGGATTTCAGTTCTCATATGAGGATTTGTTGTTATTCATTTATATGATTTTTATTTTTAAATCAGAACCCTTTCCAGAATAGCTAATACTAGAATTTTTTAGAACTTCTTTCTAGGGACTTAGCTATATAAAGCATTTCCCAGTTTCAGTTCCCTCTGTTGCAGAGGCTTAAGATCACATCAAAACGCCCTTCTTGGGGCATTAAAACCTCAGTCTTTGGGACCTATATACAGGTATAATGTGCCCCTGGGCCACCAGAGGCAGCTTGTAAGCCTACCACTCTGCCTGAGACATTTCTTGCCATTGCCATTAACAGAAGAAAGTCCATTTGTTCTTTCATTCTTGGCTATGTGTTTACAATTTTTTGTTATGTTTTATGTGTAAAAGGGATAGAATCTATTTTAGTCCAAATGACCCAGTTGTAGGAACCAGAACTCTGCCACTTAATACAGAGAGATATATAGATATTATAAAGAGACCCAGCTTGAAGATTTTCCTGAAGAATACGCAAGCCATCTTTTTCTCTATGGATTCTTTGAACTCAACTCCTGGGGTAAGCTAGACCAAAGATCAAGAGCTGTGTACCAGGAATGCATCTCATCGGGCCTCTTGTAGAATTGCTTTTCCTGAATTGCAGTTTGGCATGATACCCTCACCTTATATAGGCCGATTTTATCAGAAACAGCCTTGTGAAAACCCTCACTGTCTTTACTATAAAGATATTGTTGAAAAGAACTCATTATGCCTTTCTGTACTCCTCCTGAGGAACTGGATTGTTTTTCTTTTATGGAAACTCTCAATTGAGTAACTACTACTGTTCTCCTCTTTGAATGGACTATTAAAAAGCTTAGAGCTAAGTGTGTAGCCAACTTCTAATAAGAGTATAAGGTTCTTGGCATGCATTATTGGATTCTAACCTTACTCTTGACTCCATCTTATTTTACTATGCTTGTTTTCTCTTTTAGTCTCATATATTTGAAATGTACTTTACCTTGCTATATTTTATTTATCTCTGTAAACTATTTTACATCTTTGATAGGGTGGGGTGAATGATGTGTCTATGAATGAATAATATTAATATGCAAGGTACCAAGCCAGTTGCATGAGAGTAAATTGACCTCTATGAGTTAAGGGCAGAAAATAATTTATAATCCAAGTGCAAGAGAGTTAAAATATCACAAAATAATAGGCAACCATTAAAAATTAAAGTTGAAGAATGTTTAAAGAAATGGGACACACACAACAACAAAGTATTTGTCTAATGCTCCCCTTCTCATATATACCAATAGGAGCAATGCAATAATAAGTCGATAATGATTATCTCCCTTAGTAGGATTCTGGTTGGTTTTATTTTATTATTTATGTATTCTTTATTGTCCAAAATTTTGATTACAAACATATATTCCTATTATAATTATAAAATAATTATAAAATGGAAAAGCAGATGAATACACTGTATCTATCAGGGCTGCGAGGAAACAGCATTCACCCCAAATAGTTTAAATAAAGAGAGTTGAATGATGGATATTCTGCAGAGGTGTGTGCTGGGTTAAAAGGATGAGCAAAGATTGTTCAGGCTCCCCAAAGCTAGTTGCACTGGGAGACCCCCTGGGGGAATAGAAGCCTATGAGACAAAATAAATAGAACAGTAGCCTGGGGGGATGGGAGGCTATTCCACCAGAACTGTAGTCGCAGAGAAACACAGACATTTATGGAGACACGGTGCCAAAGCAGGGAGGCAGTAGGAAAGAAATCTTCAGACCTTTCTCTCCATTACCCGCTGTGATGGTCAATTTTATGTCAACTTGACTGAGCCACAGTGTGCCCAGATATGTGATCAAACATCACTCTGGGTGTTTCTGAGGGTGTTTTGGGATGAGATTAACCTTTAAATTGGTAGACCGAGTAGATTACTCTCCATAATGTGGGTGAACCTCATCCAATCAGTTGAAGGCCTTTCCCCCAAGGAAGAGAGAATCTTTCCTGTCTGATTGCTTTTGAACTGGAACACTGGCTTTTTCCTACTTTTGAACTCCTCTGAAACATGAACTTTTCCTGGGTCTCAGGCCTAACAACCCTTGGGAGGGAACCCTACACCATTAGCTCTCCTGGGTCTCCAGCTTACTGCGTGACCCTACAGATCTTGGAACTTGTCAGCCTCCATATTCATGTGAGGCAATTCATTATAATACACCTATAAATTATGCACACGTGCACACACATCCAGTTGGTTCTGTTTATCTGGAGAACCCTAATACCTGACTGATACACACTCTACTCTCCTATTGGTGCTTTCCATTGGCCAAACCCAGCCTGCAGTGATGTTCTGGGGCTCAGAGCAATGCAGAGGACAGTGGGTGATTCCTGGAGTTGTGCATGTTGACAAGGTGGTGGAGGTCCGGGGTGTGAACAAATGGAGACAAATAAAATGCTACGGTGGTTCAGAAAAAAGAGACATTGGAACCAATGGGGAAAATTTCATGTAGAGGTAGATTTTAAGCTATTTATCTGTGGATAAAATGGGATTATGACTAAAAATTATTTAATAACTACAAAGTTCTGTAATATTCCAGCTCTTATGAAGATTAAGCTGCATAGAACTATACACCATAGGATGATACTACCTACACAATAAAATTATAGTAACACTGGGGTGCCTGGGTGGCTCAGTTGGTTGATTGAGCGTCTGACTCTTGGTTTCAGCTCAGGTCATGGTCCCATGGGTTGTGGGATCGGGCCACATGGGGCTCTGCCTCAGTGGGGAGTCTGCTTCAACGTTCTCTCTCTCTGCCCCTCCCCCCACTCACGTGTGTGTTTGTGTGTGTGTGTGCGTGCGCGCACATGCATGTGTGCACTTGCTCTCTCTTTCTCAAATAAATAAATCTTAAAAAAAATCATAATAGCATTTACCATGTGCCAGGCATTACGCTAAATGCTTTACATAAGAAATTGGATATTTCCTTTATGAGGAAGAAATATGAACTCCTTCACAGAGACCTAGCTATGTAAAACCAGCAGGCGGTTGGAGGAATAATTGCAGTTTGCTCAGGCACTCTGCAAGTAAGAGGCCCTATGGTTTGAAGAGACCATGATGCCATTTTGGGTTTCATGTTTTTTCAGTGCAGTCCTAGTTATTGCCAGAAAAACACTGACCTTGTGGTTCAAAACCTCACATCGGGAATGGTTTATGTCCTTACAGGAGGAAAAAAGCTCTTCCCCCTCAGGTGCCCTGCAGGTAATCTGCCCTGGCTATGGCCCACGACCAAACCTAGAAAGTAAGTAAAACAAAGAAGAAAGCTCAGAAGGGCATATGAGTAAACATGTCAGTCGTGGAAAGGAGTTAGGAGGTGCTCAGCTTTCTGCTGATATGAAATTCTATTTCTTCCTGTTTTGTCCATGTCTTGCCAAGCCTTTGGACGAATGAAGGGGAGGGGGGGGTCGTCATGCTGTCAGATAACTATAGATCCCTTGATAGGAAGAGAAAAAAACACAAGTGAAAGGAAGCCAAGTGAAATGGATCAGATCATTCTGGGCAAAGTAATAATGCCGATGGCAAGGCAGGGGAAGTTTCTCCTCATTGTCCCTGGGCCTTTTCTAGGCAGAGCATGTTGAAGGTCAGATGAGGCAGAGTGTGACATCAAGTCTGACTCATATCTGCCCTGAGCTAGCTCTTGTCACTAACAGATGAGACAGAAATGTTGGGGCTTGTTCAGGGTTCTGAAAAAGGTTAAGAACAGGTTAAGAACATCCAGTTTCAGGGTGCCTGGGTGGCTCAGTTGGTTAAGCATCTGCCTTCACCTCAGGTCATGATCTCAGGGTCCTGGAATTGAGCCCTGGAGTCCAGCTCCCTGCTCAACTGGGAGCCTGCTTCTCCTTCTCCCTCTGCCCCTACCCCTGCTTGTGCTCTCTCGCTCTCTCTCAAATAAATAAATAAACTCTTAAAAAAAAAAAAAGTCCAGTTTCATTGCTTACATGACAAAATACACTGTATTCCAGTCTGAGCTTTGACTGGGCATTTTAGGAGCCACAATTATTGACATCTTCTGAATTAAAGTGCACAGTGAGTGACTGGATCCTGAAGAACAAGAGGTCAAACCTGTGACACCAAAATGGAACAGGAACAGAACCCAGGAAGGAAGACGGCCAACAGCCCAGAAATTGACAAGTCCCTCACAGCTTTAAGAGTAATCTGATATGGCCACCCAGGACCTGAGATCAGTGCTGTAGGCTGGGAGTAGGCAAGGGGCCTTCCACTCCCAAAGAACTTCAGGTCACAGGTCTGGGAGTCAGGGAGTGTGGGTTCTGGTCACGACCCTGCCTCTAAGTTGTCCTATGTCTTATGGTGAAATAGCTTCTCTGGCCTCAGCTTCTTCATAGTTAAAATGATATAGTTGTGCAAAAAGATTCCTAAGGACTTTCCCTTAGGGGTATAGCTCAGTAGTATACCCATGAGCTCCAGAACCTAAGGTAGTGGGGCCTAAAACATGGGTTCCTAGTCTTTTTGTGGCTGCAGATAAACTTCAAAGGGAGAACAATCTGAGCTCCAGAACCCTGGTACAGGATGTCCACACCGCCAGGGGTATCTCTTAGCTGGAATCTGAGAGCTTGGCAAATGGCAGACAAATGGTCACTACCTTCTTTTATGCCATAGCAGGCATCATTAATGGATCATATTATTTTCCTAAAACCTTCTCAACTCAGAGCTTCAGGCAAACACACTAACAAATTAGAGTAGGCTTGCTAGATGAAACTTATTTGCCATCCCTGCTCTCCTCTTTCTTTCCAGTTTGACATTCTTCATTGGATAACATCAAAATTAATTGGTTTGCATGGAAAATTCAGTTATTGTATGAGAATACCACATTTTAAAACTTTTTTTTTTTTTTAAGATTTTATTTATTTATTTGACAGAGAGAGACATAGTGAGAGCAGGAACACAGCAGGGGGAGTGGGAGAGGGAGAAGCAGGCTTCCCGCAGAGCGGGGAGCCCGACGTGGGGCTCGATCCGAGGACGCTGGGATCATGACCTGAGCCGAAGGCAGACGCTTAACGACTGAGCCACCCAGGCGCCCCAGAATACCACATTTTAATTAGGGCTTTAAGTAATTGAACTCTTTAGGCACCAGTCTTTGTATTTAAGCATTACGTTAGTGAAGACATTTGTTCTCATAATTTAGCACTATGTAAACAAAGATGCAGTTACCATAGAATCATGGCATGTGGAGAAGAGAAATAGTAAACATGTGTCTGGACATCCCGTTAGTCCCCTGGAAGAAACACAGTGCAGTTACTCATAACACAGTCAGTGATAATATTGTTTTCTCTGTGCTGAGTAATAATATTACTTGTGTCTCCTCTGAGAGATTTCCATAACCTAATGGAGTTTCACAACATTTGGCCCTAATTATCTTTTACTTAATTTAATTCATTTGATTTAACTTAGATTGCTTTCTACCAAGCTAAGTTTTTCATCCTTTTCCTTGTAAATACGCACAGCAATTATTAGAACGTAGCTATCACATCCATTCCCAAATGTCACAACTGGGTTAAAAATTCTTTTGGTTTTGCATTACATCATGTACTCTGATGTTTGATGCATTTCTCAGAATCATTTCCAAGTTATCTACATTATGATAAATAACATCATATACTTGGGAACTTTTTTCTCTTGTTGTCATGATGCAAAGTTGTGTAGGTTCTTTGACTTTTGTCTGATAAAACTTGTGTCTAACTTTTCATATTCTTCAGTCTTTCAAAGATAGTTTCTTCCATAACTCACAGCGAGGACCAGAGAAGACCAGAAGTAAGGAGCTTAGTTGAGGAAGCCTGAGTTATCAGAACAAGCCAAGAGGAGACATGTTTGCATTAAGATGCAGCAGACCATCAGGGAGAAACTGAGACCACTAAAGTATGTGATTAACAGGGCTTCTCCAATCTGATTAATGCTTCTGAATAAAAGGGAGGCAAATGGTTCTCACATCTGGATAAAGAGCACAGTGGATGAGCAATTCTCTTAACCAGAGAATTGAGGTACCTGTCCATGTCCTGGAACACTGGCTCAAGGCTGACATAAGAGTAGAGGCTGATTTATAGTGACGCTAATAAGGCTTATGCTTTAGGGCCCCTGGCTTCTAGGGACCACTTCCAAGAACCCCAGGAGAGGTCTTAGCAATGTGTTCACATTGTCAGATGTTCTTTTAAAATATACCTCCAAAAAGGAAAAGAAAAGAGATTTTATTTTTAAAGATTTATTTATTTATTTGAGAGAGAGAGAGAGAGAGAGAGAGAAAGCGAGCGCCTTGGGAGGAGGGGGGACAGAGGGAGAAGATAATCTTAAGCAGTCTGTGGGCTGAGCACAGAATCTGATGCATGACCCTGAGATCAAGATCTTGAGATCACAACCTGAGCCGAAACCAAGAGTCAGACACTTAACTGAGTGTGCCACCCAGGGGCCCCAAGAAAAGATGTTTTAAACACTGTTGGTCAAGATTTCTGTCTCTGTCCACTTTACTCTGTCCTTCTTTTTCTCATATTGAGTGTTAAGAGAGCCCATGAAGTTTTGAGGCTCCATCTAATGGGAAGTTCACTGGGGATACATTTAGCTGGGTTAGTGGGATATATCCATGAGGCTTACAGTACCTTTTGTGCAGGGTTTAGCGACCATGAGCTGTCCCATGTGGGGGGCCTGCACCCTCATACCTCTATGCCTGCTAGGATGTGATTGTACAGGGCCAGAGGTCATACTGTGATAATGACGGGCCCTGTGACCCCTGCACCGGTACGCGGGACAGTGGAGGAGAAGTGAGGATTTAAACAGGGAGACAGGGCGCCTGGGTGGCTCAGTTGGTTGGGCGACTGCCTTCGGCTCAGGTCATGATGCTGGAGCCCCGGGATCGAGTCCCGCGTCGGGCTCCCTGCTCAGCAGGGAGTCTGCTTCTCCCTCTGACCCTCCACCCTCTCATGTGCTCTCTCTCATTCTCTCTCTCTCAAATAAATAAATAAAATCTTTAAAAAAATAAAAAAATAAATAAACAGGGAGACACAACCTGGTCTGTGGAAAATTCTTCTATTATCAGATATTTAAAAAGATAGGTAAAGGATTCTATTGTCAATAATATCTAGTCAAAATGGAGGTGATCTTCACCCCGGAAGAGACTCAATAATCTAATGTATAAAAATAATAAAATTTCTGTATAATATTTTTATTTGTTGACAGAAATCAGTGGAATGAATCAGTGGGGCTTCTTGTGCATGAAGAGCACAAACTTATACCAGCACTAGATACAGAGGAAATGTCTGTGTGTGAAGTTATGTGCTTTATGCATCTTAACATATTGCCCCATGGAGAGTATCTTACTCTATCTTCTCCTAACGAAATCTGGTGGCTCCAGAGGAAATGATGTGCCAAATAATTACTGACACTAGCAATCCAGGGACAAAACCCCTGAACTCATCATCCAAAACTCAGTGTATGGATGCTCAGAGCAGAATGATTTGATTAAATGGCAACGCAGCTAACACAACAAGGCAGCATCAAAAACATTTAAAATTGCCTTTGAATTGCTCTATGTATGCCTCAGTTTCAAATTAATTTGATGTATTTCTTCATATTTATTGTTCATGCTAAAATTCAAATACAATAAGAAAGAAGTAGTCTAGTGGAAGCCCAAATTGGTAAGCTAAAAGACTGACAGAGCTTCAAATGTCAAAAACTCTCCTGTATGTCATAATAGAAACTAAAAAAATAAGGAAACAAAAAATACTAATGGTTAAAACTCATAAAGGATAAGATGAGTTGACAAAGCCCAGAAAATAAGGATAATGAAAATGACATAGAAAATTTTAAAAAAAAAATTTTTTTATTTAATTTTTTTTTTTTTAGAGAGAAACAAAGCAGGCAGGGGGTAGGGGCAGAGGGCGAGGGAGAGAGAGAATCTTAAGCAAGCTCCACGCCCAGTGCGGAGCTCAATGTGGGGCTCAGTCTCACCACCCTGAGTTCATGACCTGAGCCTAAATCAAGAGTCTGATGCTTAACTGACTGAGCCACCCAGGAGCCCTGACATAGAAGAATTTTAAAAGATCATGAAGATCAGGACTCTCTTTCAATGGACAAAAAAATGCAGGAGGAGTAATATAAGAATGAAAGTAAAACAATTTGTGTAGTCAAATAGTACATAAGGCTAATAGCTTCATTTTGATGAATTGGCTGACTTGACCTCTCTTTTGAGCTTGTTACAATGAGCAATAATTTTATTTGACACCATTTAATGAATATATAGTTTTCTTTTTTTCTCAAAATAATTGCCCCAATAATATTTACAGAAAATCAAACAACACACAAGTGCACACACACACAAAAGATGTTTTGAAAATAGACACTCTGGAAAAAACTTTCAGTGATCGAACTGTCCTGAGATTCTGACTGGCCTATTCCAAAACTGTATGTATCATTTTGTTTATGAACTATTATCAGAAGCAGACATTTCTTATATCAGGTTAGTTTTTAGACTGGATGACTATTTTGAGAACCTTCAAAAGTCATAAAGATTCTACAGAGCACTAGAAGGCTATGTTTACTTGGATCACATATTGATCAAATAAAAATGTACTATGTCTCAAAGAACAAAGAAGTAGTATATTTTTGATTGCTAAAAAGAGTTGTGTGTATTTTTTAATAGTATTTAAGTATAATTGACACACTATGTTATATTTGTTTCAGATGTACAACATACTGATTTGATGATTCTATACATTATTCATTGCTCACCGTTAAGTGTAGTTGCCATCTGTCATCATACAACATTATTACAACATTATTAAATATATTCCCTATGTATTTTATAACTGAAAGTTGTACCTCTTAGTCCGCTTTATCTATTTTTCACATCCCACCACCTACCTCCCCTCTGGCAATCACCAGTTTGTTCTCTGTATTTGAGTTTGGTTTTTTTGTTCATTTATTTGCTCATTTATTTTGTTTTTTAGATCCTACATATAAGTGCAGTCACATGGTATTTGTCTTTTTCTAACTTATTTCACTTAGCATTATACCCTGTAGGTTGTTCCATAAAACCACAAATGGCAAGCTCTCATGCTTTTTTATGGTTGAGTAATATTCCACTGCATATCTATACCACATCTTCTTCATCCATTAATCTATCAATGGACACTTGGGTTGCTTCCATATCTGGGATATTGTAAATAATACTGCAGTAAACAGGGGTACACATATCTTTTCAAACTAATGTTTTCATTTTCTTTGGGTAAATACCCAGTAGTAGAATTACTGGATCATATGGTATTTTAATTTTTAATTAATTAATTAATTTGACAGAGAGAGCAAGAGAGCACAAGCAGGGGGAGCAGCAGAGGGAGAGGGAGAAGCAGGCTCCCCACTGAGCAGGGAGCCTGATGCGGGGCTTGATCCCAGGACCCTGGGATGGTGACCTGAGCTGAAAGCAGATGCTGAACTGACTGAGCCACCCAGGCGCCCCTATTTTTAATTTTTTTGAGGAAACTCCATACTGCTTTCCAGAGTGGTTGCACCAATTTACACCCCCACCAACAGTGCATGAGCATTCCCTTTTTCCCCCACATCTTCACCAACACTTGTTATTCCTTGTCTTTTTGATAATAGCCATTCTGACTAGTGTAAGGTGATTTCTCATAGTGGCTTTGATTTGTATTTCCCTGATGCTGAATGATGTTGAGCATCTCTTCCTGTGTCTGTTGGCCATCTGTGTGTCTTCTTTGGAAAAATGTCTATTCAGGTCTTTTGCCCATTTTTTGATCTAATCGTTTGGATTTTGGTGTTGAGTTGTGTAAGTTCTTTATATATTTTGGATATTAATGCCTTATCGGATATATCATTTGTAAATATCTTTTCCCACTTGGTAGGTTGTCTTATTTTGTTGATGGTTTCCTTTGGTGTTTAAAAGCTTTTTATTTTGTTTAGTTCCAAGGGTTTATTTTTACTTTTGTTTCATTTGCCTGAGGAGACAGATCCATAAATATGTTATTAAGGCCAATGTTCAGAACATTATTGCCTATGTTTTCTTTTAGGACTTTTATGGTTTCAGGTATTACATTTAGGTCCTCAATCAATTTTGAATTTATTTTTGTGTATGGTGTGAAAAAGTTATTCAGTTTCATTCTTTTACATGTAGCTGTCCAATTTTCCTGACATCATTTATTGAAAAGACTGTCTTTTCTCCATTATATATTCTTGCCTCCTAGATTAATTGACATAGGTTTATTTCTGGGTCTTATCCTGTTCTAGTGATCTCTTTGTTTTTTGTGCCAGTACCATACTGTTTTGATTACTACAGCTTTGTAATATAACTTAAAGTCCAGAATTGTGAAACAGCCAACTTTGTTCTTCTTTCTGAAGATTGCTTTGGCTATTTAGGGTCTTTTGTGGTTCCATATACATTTTAGGATTATTTTGTTATAGTTCTGTGAAAAATGCTATTGGTATTTTGATGGGGATTGCATTGAATATGTGGATTGCTTTGGGTAGCATGGACATTTTAACAACATTAATTCTCTCAATCCATGAGCATCGTATACATTTTTATTTGTTTGTATCTTCTTCAAGAACTTTCACTAATGCCTTATAGTTTTCAGAGTATAGGTCTTTCACCTCCTTAGTTAAATTTATTCTGAAGTATCTTAGTCTTTATGGTGCAATTGTAAATGGGGTTGTTTTCTTAAAATCTCCTTCTGCTACTTCATTATTAGTGTACAGAAATGCAACCAGTTTCTGTAGATTAATTTTTTATCTTGCAACTAAATTCATTTATTAGTTCTAAAATTTTTTGGTGGAGTCTTTAAAGTTTTCTACATATAATATGTCATCTGCAAATAGTGACAGTTTTACTTCTTCCTTACCAATTTGGATGTCTTTTATGTCTTTTTTCTTGACTGATTGCTGCAGCTAGGACTTCCACTACTTGGGCTGAAGAAAAGTGGTGAGAGTGGACAGCCTTATTTTATTCCTTATCTTAGAAGAAAAGCTTTCAGTTTTTTACCATTAAGTATGATGTTAATTGTGGGTTTTTCTATAAATGACCTTTATTTTGTTGAGGTATGTTACCTTTGAACCCACTTTGTTGAGAGTTTTTATCATGAACATATGTTGTATTTTATCAAATGCTTTTTATCTATTGAGACAAGCATATGTTTTTTATCCTTCCTCTTGTTAATGTGACATCACATTGATTGATTTGTGAATATTGAACCATCCTTATATCCTTGGAATAAATCCCACTTGATCATATGAATGACCCTTTAATATATTGTTGAATTTGGTTTGGTACTATTTTGTTGAGAATTTTGTATTTCTGTTCATCAGAGATGTTGGCTTGTAGTGTCCTATTTTTGTAATGTCTTTGTCTGGTTTTGGTATCAGGGTAATGCTTGGCCTTGGTGAATGGATTTGGAACTTTTTCTTCCTCTTCTATTTTTTGGAATAGTCTGAGAATATGCATTAACTTTTTAAAAAATGTTTGGTAGAATTCACTTGTGAAGCCATCTGGTCCTGGATATTTGTTTTTTGGGGAGTTTTTGATTACCAATTCAATTTTATTACTAGTAATCTGTTCAAATTTTCTATTTCTTCCTGATTCAGTTTTGGATGTTTCTAGGAATTTATCCATTTCTTCTAGATTGTCCAATTTATTGGCATATAATTTTCATAATATTTTCTTATAGCTATTTGTATTTCTGTGATGTTGGTTATTAGTTCTCCTTCTTCATTTCTGATTATTTATTTATTTTTTTTTTATTTGAGTGTTCTCTCTTTTTTTCTTTTTTTAAAAGATTTTATTTATTTATTTGACATAGAGAGTGAGAGAGCGAGAGAGCACAAGCACGGGGAGCAGCAGAGGGAGAGGGAGAAGCAGGCTCCCTCTGAGCAGAGAGCCCAATGTGGGGCTCAATCCCAGGACCCAGATGCCCCTCTCTCTTTTTTTCTTGATGAGTCTGGCTAAAGGTTTATCATCTTTGTTTATCTTTTCAAAGATTAAAAAAATATAAAAAAGATCTTGGTTTCATTGATCTTTTCTATTACTATTTTAATTTCTATTTCATTTCTGTTCTAATCTTTTATTATTTCCCTTTTTCTACCAGTTTTGGCCTTTGTTTGTTTCCTTTTTCTTGCTCCTTTATGTGTGGGGTTAGGTTGCTTATTTAAGATTTTTCTTGGGCACCTGGATGGCTCAGTCATTAAGCGTCTGCCTTCAGCTCAGGTCATGATCCCAGGGTCTTGGGATCGAGTCCCACATCAGGCTCCCTGCTCCGTGGGAAACCTGCTTCTCCCTCTCCCACTCCCCCTGCTTGTGTCCCCTCTCTCTCTGTTGAAATATAAATACAATCTTTTAAAAATAATTAAAAATTAAAAAAATTAATATAATAATAATTAAATATTATATAATTATTTATATATAATAATTAAAAAATTAAAAAAAATAAACTTTTTTCTTAGAACTGCTTTTGCTGTGTCCCAAAGATTTTGGACCATAGTGTTTTCATTTTCATTTGACACCATGTATTTTTCAATTTCCTCTTTGATTTCTTCACTGGCCCATTTTGTTTATTTTTTTAGATGAAAAATTATCCTGATGTTGCAATGAGAAGTGGTTTTCTTCAAATACTGGAACTTTCATGGGAATCATTAAGCTGATTATTGAATTTGATGCATTTTTGTGTGATCAACTGATAATTTTTAAAAAGTGACTTGCTTATGCAAAATAGTTTACATTACATTAATCTAAATAACTGGAAATCCTTTACAAAATGAGTTAGGCAATCAAATAAATAAACCAGGAAAGAAATACCACTCCATAATTGTAAATTCTTCATAGGATATGACAAATGTTTTATCAGTTGATGATTATTGTGCATTAGTCTTATAACAGAAAAATCTATGCATGATTTTAACTTTTTTACCAGATGAAAACCATTTATCTGTGGTCATCATATGACAATATATGAAAGACAACTACAAAGGGCAGCAAACACCCTTTCAAATATTAATAATTGCATAGGGCATATGACATACACAGCTCATCCCCTAATCACTTTAGAGGCAAAGCTGCCCCAATAGTACTGAAGTTGTTGGTTACTGTAGTATTTCCACAATAGTTAATAAGTTTGCTTTTCAGGCTTGTCTAGTACAGTGCTACCCAATAGGAATATAATGTGAGCCATATTAAAATTTTCTAGTAATCACATGTAAACAAGTAAAAAGAAATAGTTGAAATATATTTTAATGATATATTTTATTAAACCCAATGTATCTTAATATGCAATCAATAAAAATATATTTAAACATTAAAAAAAATTTTGTGTGCTAAACTTTGAAATCTCATGTGTACTTTATGTCACAGCACCCATGTGACTAGCCACACTTCAAGTGTTCCATAGCCACGTGTGGCTAGTGGTTACCAAATTGGACAGTGCAGATATTGTTGTTGGTGTGTTTTAAACACATATGACAACTCAGATTTTTCTTTAAAGGGTCTGAATACAATTAAATAGTTTGTCTATTATAAAGTGTTCAAGCCTTGCGACAGGGGTGCAAGCTAGGAACAAGCTAAAGTTAACTGCAGGTCTAGATCAGATAAGGCTAACTTCTGGGACTGAACTCCTCCCAGGTGATAAACATTTAGAAGTGCAGATCAGTAGGGCCCTCAGAAGAGTAACCAGGCAAGTACTGCAACAGTTGGGCCACGAGTGAGAGCTGGTGACCAAGCAGTTGAGCCACAGGACCTCAGAGGGCTAGCTTGGGCAAAGCTTACAGGCTATGGAGGAGACACGCAAGGATCAAGGGTGATAGAAGGGGACCCTGGGGGAATGTTATGATTAACCTTCTTGAATGCCAATGAGGGTATGCCAGGGCCCCGGAACTTTTTATAAATATGACAACGTGGAGCCTCAGAACAATCTACAGTTAGGCATTATTATCCTGAATTTACAGGTAACACCAGTAGAGCTGAGAAAGGTGGACAGTTTGCCTGACATCACACAGTAGGGAGTGGAATCAGAATTCGTGTTGTTTCAAAGCCTCCGCGTGCCACACTGCCATAATGTCCCTGTCAGAAAGAATGGTATTCCAAAAATGGTACGGGAGGTTTGAGGAATCAAAAACAAACATTACTCTTACACCTTGATTACTTTATCCCCAATTGTAGCATTGCCTAAAAAGTCAAGAGTTTTCTTACTATTACCACAGTGTCTTTCAGCAAAAATGGCCTGGGAAAATAAAGATTGCCCGCTGGCCAGATGGAAGCCAGTGCAACAGCAGCTGCTGAGAGGGCTTTCTGAAGATGGCTCTTACACTGTGGTTTCTAGAAATACATTATGGCACAGGAGCAGAGACCGCCTATGTCATTCAGTATTTCTAAATTCCATTTGAACTAGTACAACTCTTATTTCCCTCTGACTTTTTGTTTCCTGGAGCTCTTCTTCTGAAAAATTGAATGCATGGAGTTTACTCCTTCTTACCTTTTCTCTCTCATAGATGTAACTTTTAAGCAGGAAAATTCTTCTAAAGGAAGAGAGAGTAAAAGCATATGAAGTGAATCTCAAGCTGAATGAACATCCTCCAAGTAATGGAAAGCTGATTGTCTCCTCCTAAACCCTTTAGTTTCTGCCTAAGGAGTGCAAGGTTTAGGTGTGATTGAGGGCTCAAATAGCTTGAAAGGCAACCTAGATTAACTGTCTGTTGCTTTGAGCTCTTCACTTACTGACTGCATGTCTGTAGGGAGAGGCGTGAATAACTTTGGAGCACCCTCATGCTTAAGTACTGATAAAAACATTAAAAACTATAGGCATTAGTTCTGCCTTTGGCTGTATAACTTTTGTAAAGGTGGGTAACTGCCTAGCCTCAGTTCTTCCTCTGTAAAATGAGAAGAGATTGCTCTCACGAGCACGCTATGAAGGCACACACACGAGTTGTGTCTTTCCACAGGGTCAGCTTTATTCAGTCCTAAAGCAAAGTTAAATCACAATTAGAAAGCAGGTTCGGGATTCCAGGCTCGGTTCACCATGTGATTAAACCTGGCTTCTTACACAGCACCCAGAGCAGGAGAGAAGACAAGCCACACACCGAACAAGGTAACAGAAGGTGCAGGAAGTGAACGAACCAAACTCAGTCAGGCTGTGGGCGTGTGGTGGAGCCAAGGCCTCGGCCTGGTCCGGGTCAGCTCTCCGCACTCGGCTTCTGGTGTTCTGGCGGCGAAGACCTCGGTTCTGCTCGGAGACCCCGGGGATCAGCGGGGCAGAGCCTTCCGTGGCCATTGCCTTTCTCGAGTGGCGAGACCGAGGGGCCAGGTCTGAAGAGTCTGCCAGTTCGCTGCCCCAATCCTTCCCTTTTTAAAGGGATTTACTCCGTTTGGGGTCTCTGCAGACCTCCTCTGGTTCTTCGTGATCAGTTGTGGGGTGTCGGCTGACGTGGGTCCGGGCGATACCTCCTGGCTGCCGGACCTTGACGCAGGCTCCTGCTTGACGTGACAGACTCCATTTTGCTCTCTACAGTTGACCATTTCGTGGGATTAGTGGGCATATTGAATGAGATTAAATGAGACAATATGTGAAAGTGACTCACACAGTTACTGGGTCATGGTAAATAAAATGTTGAATGAATGAACAAATGAACATTTTAAGCTTTTTTAAAAAATCATTGACAGAATAATTATACTAATTTATCACAGAAAATACTTAGCTCATTTCTCACACAGCTTTCATTCTTAAAATTCATGGTTTATTTTCCTTAGTAGACTACACATGATTATACATCTTTTTATTTTATTTATTTGTTTTTTAAAGATTTATTTATTTGAGAGGGAGAGAGAGAAAGTGCACATGGGGGTGGGGGTGGGTGGAGGAGGGGGCAGAGGGAGAGATTCTTTAAGATTCTCCAGCCCACATGACCCATGAGATTGTGACCCCAGCCCAAACCAAGAGTCAGACACCCAACCAACCGAACCACCCAGGCCCCCCATACGTCTTTTTTTAAATCACAAATTTCACATAACCAAACAACTTCCACCTCTATTTTCTTTATACATTGATTTTAAAGTTAAGTCAGAAATCTATATAGCATGACACATCATTATTTGCATTGTCCAGAGATGGAGTCAAAAGGCTCTGAGAGGCCCTGCTGTTTGCACAGCCAAGAATTGACTTGGGTCTGGACACCTAATTTGACAGTGCCTCTGCTGAGTGCTGCCCAGTTCTCAGTGCACTGAGGGGAATGTTGGGCTCACAGATAGCTCACGGATGGCCCTCATTCTAGCTGACCCTATTAATGAGAGGAGAACATTTTAATACCCGCACACTTTCTCCTATAGTAATGATAATGCATAAGAAAAATAGTGAGCAGTAGTGAGCACTAGGTCCCTTGTTAGGTCTCTAATGTGCATCATCTCACACAATCCTTACACCACCATATAAGGTAAGTCTAGTATTTTCCCCCATTTTCTACTGAGGAAATGGCGGGGGGGGGGGGGAAGAGAGGTTAAATAACTTGCAAGGGTCACTTTGTTGCAGGAATTCTCTGCCTTTAGTGCCCATGGTTCTTGGTCATGCTGCTTTGAAGAATGAAGAGGTAGACCAGATGAAGACTCCTGGAGAAGGAGGGGACCCGAGAGGGTTGCCCTAGGAGTTCCTAAGTTTAGGGGTTTTTATGAGCTCTTTTGTGGAACTACCTTCAGCAATCAGGGTGTACTGAGTTGTACCAATCAGGGCTTTGGTCACCTATCTATCTACTTATTAGGTTAATGTCTACGTGTGGATGGTCTTCTTTGCTGACATCTGGGGGCTTATGTCTTAATTGCCCCTTGCCTGTGATTGTGACAAATGCATTGTGGTTAATTATCTTATTTTAGGATGTTTTGCAGGAATCAGTTCTGCAAAGGTGCAAAGCAGAATGCTAGTGTGGTCCTGTCTAAGCTGCAAAACATGTGTCAGTGCTGTTTTATTTTAGCTGTCCTGACTCCAAATTTTCTTGTTGAGGACTCTGGCCCTGACTACCTAACTGTCCAACTAACTCTTAACAACTTGACTGGTAAGCAGCAGAGCTGAGACCAGATCTAGTTCCGTAGACAGCAAAGCTTTAACGACCGTGCCATACCAGCGAGAGCCGTAAAACACAACATGCCGACACCAGTGTGACCATTTGAAAATGGCAAATGTGTCTGTTACAGACAATTGTGTATTTGGGGCCCATCACACCATCCATAAAGACCTGACTCCTGAATAGAATTTTTCCCAGGAGGTGATTTTCATGCTTACGTGCTATTGTTTGGGATAATAAGAATCAACTCCGAGTGCTACTTAATTAATGAATACAAAGACTGTGAAGATGGAGAACTTGGGTTTATTTTTTTTCCCCACACAAACCAATTATTTATTATATATATTCATATGTTTATAATTAAATTTTTTAAATTTTATTTTATTATGTTATGTTAGTCACCATACAATACATCATTAGTTTTTGATGTGCTGATCCACGATTCATTGTTTTCGTATAACACCCTGTGCTCCGTGCAGTATGTACCCTCCTTAATACCCATAACCGGGCTAACCCATCCCCCCTCACCCTCCCCTCTAAAACCTTCAGTTTGTTTCTCAGAATCCATAGTCTCTAGAACTTGGGTTTAAATCTAGCTCTGCCACTTACCAGCCACAGCAACCTGAGCATAATCAATACAACAGTGCATATAAATATTTAGTTTATTGCCTAACACACAGTGAGTGCTCTATAACCATTAGCTATTTTTCTTTTTATTATCAGCACATTTTTGGTAAGCATCTATTATGGATAGATGTTGTTATAGTGGTACTAAGTATTGGCTCTAAAATTTTGATGTAGGAGAGATTCAGGGATAACGTCTGGTTAGGGGAAGAAGAGTAGGCAAAGGACTTATCTTAAAGCTGCTTTCCATAACAATGGGCTTGAGAAATTCAGTTTTATATACCAGTGATTAGGGAGGGTAGATTGACAAAAAAAAAAACCTTACAGGAGCTAATGCTGCTCCTAAACCACCCTTGTGGCCACAACTGTAGGTTCTACAGAGAATACATATTCATATCTATCTAGCTGCCATTGTGCTAGAAAAGAATATCTTATGCCACCACCTTTAAGAAAACCATCTTGTTGGAAAAGTGGACATGTAAATAAATCATGTGGTAGGAAACCTTCTAAAGGAGAGATTTCACCAAGCACTGTAGCAATTTGGAAGAAGGAACTGACCATGCTTTGTGGAGTTGGGTTCAACTTCACAGATATATTTGAGCTGGGTCTTATAGGATATGTAACAATATACCAGATAGAGAAACACAAGAGCCAGCTAAGCAAAGAAAACAGCATGAACAAAGATCCGATAACATTTAAAGGACTGGGATAGTCAGGAAAAGGCATCTTGAGGAATGGTGTAGGAATTAGTGTGGCTACAATTTAGGATGTAGGTTAAGGGGCGTAACACCAGGAGATCAGCCCCCAAGGATAGGTTGGCCAGATAATCTTTTAGGTAATGATTAGACCCTGGTAATTTTTTTTTCAAATATTTAATTTATTTATTCATTTGACAGAGAGAGAGAGACAGCGAGAGAGGGAACACAAGCAGGGGGAGTGGGAGAGGGAGAAGCAGGCTTCCCCCTGAGCAGGGAGCCCAATACGGGGCTCGATCCCAGGACCCTGGGATCATGACCTGAGCCGAAAGCAGTTGCTTAACGACTGAGCCACCCAAGCGCCCTGAGACCCTGATAATTTTTAAAGAAGGAAACACTGGGGCACCTGGGTGGCTCAGTTAGTTAAGCGTCTGCCTTCAGCTTGGGTCGTGATCCCAGGGTCCTGGGATCAAGCCCCACATCGGGTTCCCTGCTCATTGGGGAACCTGATTCTCTCTCTCCCTCTGTCTGTGTTCTCTCTCTCTCTCACTCACTCTCTCTCTCTTAAAAAATTAAATCTTAAAAAAAGAAGGAAATACTATGATCAAATCCTTATTTTAAGTATATAGAAACATCAAAGTATATTGTCAACTAAGACTCCAGTTGTTTTAGTGAGAATGTGCTAGATTGTGCTACAATAATAAACCCCAAATTTTAAGGACTTAAAACACATTTATTTTTCTCTCCCACACAATGTGTCCCACATGGGTCAGCAGGGTTTTATAACACATAATCCCTCAATATTCCATCTTGGAGCTGCACCATCTGGATAGAGCACAAGTCCTCCTCGTCAGCAAGGGAAGAGAAAATTAATCACACAGCCTTGCCTAACTGAAGAAGAGCTAGAATTGTTGATGAGAGAATGGAATGTTTGATGAGCCTTAACTGTCTCTGCCATGCCAGGAGAAAAAGAATTTTAAAACTATCTGGATATGACAAATAAGAGTCATTGGAGGGGTGGGAGGTAGGGTTAGATGCAGCACCTAGAATTTGTAGGGCAGGGACCAAGTAGCCATGGAAAAATTGGTCCTTCTGTATTCTGTCCACATGCTTCCACCCTTTATCCCATCCCTGCTTGCAGATGGTTATCCACTAACCTCTATTGAGATAGTTGTAGGTCATTAAGAAGTAAGCTGAAGCCATCAAAAAAATGAAATCTTGGGGCACCTGGGTGCTCAATCGGTTAAGTGCCTGCCTTTGTAGGTCCCGCTAGATTCTGGTGTCCTGAGATTAAGCCCCACATAGGGCTCCTGGCTCATCAGGGAGCCTGTTTCTCCCTCTCCCTCTGCCCCTCTGCTTTTGCTCTCTCTCACTTGCATTCATTCTCTCTAAATAAAATAAATAAAAATCTTTAAAAAAAAAAAAGAAGTAAGCTGATAAATATTCTAGGTCTAGTGGGGGCTGGAAAGACATGGTATGTGGAGATCCAAGGCCATGGTGAATTATTAACCCCAACAATGTTTCAGGAGTGTGGGTCCCATTGTACCCATTTCCCTTTTCACCTCTCTGCCCTATTTGTGATAAAAAATAAAGTAGGCAACCTGTAGATGAGATGCGGGAGAATAGAGAAAAGAGAAAGAGAATAAAATGCTATATACTGGATAAACACAACACAATGTTAATAGTGGTTGTTTGGAGGTAGTAAGCTTATGGATTACCTTTTCTCTCTCTTTTGTCTCCTTTCTTTTCTGTATTTTCACATTTCAAAAATAAGTAGTATTAGTTTTCATCATTGGGCAACTTGTTTTATTTAAAACAGATATAGGGGCGCCTGGGTGGCTCAGTCAGTTAAGCATCTGCCTTCTGCTCAGGTCGTGGTCCCAGGGCCCTGGGATCGAGCCCCATATCAGGGCTCCCTGCTCCGCAGGGAGTCTGCTTCTTCTTTCCCTCTGCCTCTCCCCCTGCTTGTACTCTCTCTCTTTCTCTCTCAAATAGATAAATAAAATCTTAAAAAAAAAAAATAAAACATGATACAGAAGTTGTACTGTTTATTCTGCCAATGGTTCTGTGAGGTTGACACTTAAATTTTTGATTTAATTTTCTACATTATGCAATGAAGAATAGAAAAGGTTAGCAAAAAATCCTCCGGCTTCTCGGTGAAACTAGTCTTGGACTCAGTCAAGGATCTGAGGACAGAGTTGGGCCACTGCCTGGAAAGAAGATCTCCAGGAAAGGGGCTGGAGCCAGGCTTGAGGTATGGGGGGGCCATGGGGGCACTATTGCCCTGAGGCTGAATTGTTAGCAACAGAACCGGGTTCTGCTCTCCCAGGAGCACATTTCTTCAGGGTAGGGTAACGTCGGAGTCTTCCATCCGTCTAGAGAAAATTCGCCCCTCTCTGTCCATGGTTAGATAATGAAAATAATTACTATTGATTGTTAAGAATCTTATATTGATAGGAATACTTAAAAAAACCCTTTGCAAAGACAAAAAGAGCATTAATTATGTCATAATTCGCACGCGTGACAGCGGCAGGGGGACACTATTAATCTGAACAGACATAAAGATGAACACTGAAAGGACAAGAAGTTTGGGGTTTGTAATTTAAGCAATGCGAATTGTTCTCCTGTGTGAATCAAGCCAGGATGGTAACTTGTGGTTATGTCACTGTGAACATTCTTTCCCTCTGCATCATGGGAGAAGTTATGCAGTCATTCTGATTCTCCAGCTGTTTCTAATCAGATTAAATGAAAACCAGGAAAAAGACTCTGAACTGAACCCACACCATCTACAGACAGTTCTTGCCTCAAGCAACACTGGGGGAGTGGAATATTCCTGTTGCCTACTTATAGCTTATTTATCTCATTCCTCACAGAGAAACCTACTAAGAGTCATGAATCAAACAGAAGATCTCTTCTATTCTCTCTCTGGACCACTTGTCCTTTGTAGGTCCCACTAGAGAGACTGTCTGCCAAGCCCAGGCATTTAGTAGTATCTTTGAAAGAGGCCACGTATGATAACTGAGGCCTTGGAAGACACCATGGATTCTGAATACCAGGCAGAGCCACCAGGTAGTTTAAATACCAAGGTTAGGAAATGCATCTGTAAGTAAAAATGCACAACATTCTGGGGCGCCTGGGTGGCTCAGTTGGTTAAGCGACTGCCTTTGGCTCAGGACATGATCCTGGAGTCCCGGGATCGAGTCCCGGGATCGAGTCCCACATCGGGCTCCCTGCTCAGCGGGGAGTCTGCTTCTCCCTCTGATCCTCCCCCTCTCATGCTCTCTGTCTCCCATTCTCTCTCTCAGATAAATAAATAAAATCTTTAAAAAAAAAAAAAAAAAGCACAACATTCTTTCTTTTGGTGATAGCTGCAAACATCTCAAAAAAAAAAAAAATGCTAGCAAAACATATCCTATAATGTTGTAAAGGAATAAAATGATAATGATTTGTGTGAATTGGTGTAACATAAGTGAAATGAGTGAGAGTACAGGTGAATCGGTGTTTGGTTACAGTTCCCATTTAATGCATCTATCCATGCCAGTAATCGGCCTCTCTAAATACCAGTTTTCCCATCAGCATAATCGGGACAGTATTTCTCTCGTCGGAGTTCTGAGTGCCTGGCTCACAGTAAGTGAGGAAACAGAAGGACGGAAAATTCTCACAGCCAGAGAACGGCAGAGTAAGGATTTAGCTTCACCTTCTTTGGACTCAGAATCTGGGCTCCTAATCTCTAAGTTGTAATGGAACCAAGAAGCCAATCTAAGAAAATATAGGACTATTTTTCTGAACTAGAGTAAGAAAGAATTTTTTAGTAATATAAACAAATGAATAAACCATAAAGGAAAATGTATAGATTTGACCACATGAAATTTTAAAACTTTTACATAAAAAACACTTTCTAAAAGTTTAAGAGGTAAAGAACAACCGAGCAAAATGTTCACAACCTGTATCGATTAATATTCTAAGTATATAAAAAAGCCAAGTGTTTAAGAAGATGAATAGTCAATTTTTAAAAAAGGACAAAATACATATACTAAAAATGTACAAAATAAGAAATACAAATGGCCGATAAACATGTAGGGAAATACTCTAAGCCAGAAAAATTATCCAGAACGCTTCATAGGTTGAGAGAACGTCCATGCTCCTAGACTCCTTCTCTGCTTCCCTTTTCTCCTCAGGCTCTCAGCTTGTCATGAGCTGGGAAGGTGAGGGCTCAGGATCCAGCCACTGCTGAGCTCCAGCACCCTCTCCTGCCACTCTCCTCCACACTGGGTAGTCCAGCCTGTGGGACACCGTAGACTTACGGCATCCTCAGATTTAACTTTCCTGGTGTTGACTATTTGTTAGCTACTCTGCTGAGGCTTGAATTTTAATCATAGGCGGATGATCAATTAGCTAGTGAGTGAACCTAACTGACTGAGAAACGTTCCCAATTAACTGTTCTTCCTTGAATGCATGTTGCTTTAGGATTTGGTGCCTTTGCCTTCTCTGTTTTTTACCTTCTTTGCTTCCCTTCTTCCCCACAAGGCCAAGTCCCAGCCCTTTCCTCTGAGAAGACTGCGCTGCAAATGGGCAGAGTACCTCACATCATCTTTGTACTCTCTTCACACTTTGTGTATGCAAAGCATAACATGGAGGTTAACAGCATAGACTCATGAGCCAGACCGTCTGGGTTCAATCCCAGTTCTGCCACTCATAGACGACCTTAAGCCAGTTACTTCTCTGTGCCTCAGTGTCCTCATCTGCAAAATGGGGATAAAAATAGCAACAACTCATAGGAATGTTGTAAGCCGTAAGGTAGTCAACAGGGTGCTTAGGACAGTGTCTGACACATGGTAAGTGCCTTTTTATCATTCTTTTATAAAACTTCCCACACTTAATTGTAGTTAACTGTTTATATGCAGAGCAGGATTGAAAAAGAAAAAAAGAGGACTACCAAAACTCAGTTTTGCAGATAAAGTGTAGTTTCTTCAATTTGTTTATAGATTTTCTGGAATTCCTCTTGACCGACAACTGCCACCTCTTCTCCTCTTGCTCTGGGACATAAAGCCACCAAATGTACTCCAGCTTTGTAAACTGGGTTTGATCCAATAATTTAAATAGCCCATTGATAACGCTGTCTTTGAAATTGCTTAGACTCTTCTTTGCAGTTCTCCAAACCCCACCCAACTCCTTGGGGTTGGCCTCTGAGTTTTTGGAGGGCGAGAGAATGTCCTGCCTCGGACGGGGGAAGGTGAGGACCTCCAGTACTCGTAGTACTTGCTGCTCCGCTCGTCTCCCAGCTCACAGGGGCTGTGCTGGCCCGCCTTGCGCTGGGGCCTGCTACTGCTGAGCTCACATTCCCCTCTTGTTTGGCTCAGGAAGACCTCCTGGCCTCTCCCTGCTGACTTACTCTGCTGGCTGTGGCTTCCTCCAAGTCCCTGTCATGCCTCCCATCCTGCCCACTGCTCCATGGGCTGCACCCCAGCTCTCTTGCTGTTGGTGACCTCTCTACTTAGCACCCCCACCACACCAGGTGCGTGAGGGGCTCAGGAGAGCAAACCAGGCCCTTCGTCTGCCTGAACGTGCTGCTTTGCCCTGATTTACCCCAGAACAACCAGGCTCCAAAACTCTCCTGCCCCCAGCATTTCCAAATTCTATAAAACATACAACTACTTCTTTTGACCATCTTATTCCCACAATCCCTGGGGCTAGAACGGGGACTTTCCTCCATTTCTTGTGGATTGGTTGTCCCCTCCCCCCGCCCTGATCCCCCTTACATGAAACTCTGGTCTGGACATCTGGCCTGGAACTTAATATAGCTTTCTTCCTTTCCTATCATATCTGAATAGTGCCTGCCTTTCAAGCTTATTTTGTAATTGAAAAATCTAATACAAAAATTAGATTCATTCTAAATGCTAATGTGTTCTTTTCCCTTTGGCATTCATACTGCAACAATTTAAATCCCCTCAAGGCTGACAAAGAAAGAAGGTTAAATACAGTGAACACACACACACACACACACACACACACGCAGAGCCCCTGGAAACTGGAAACATCAGCCCCATTGTTTGACATTGTTTCTCAGCCCCCTGAGCTCTGCAGAGACAGACTTCATCATATTCACTGAGCTGGGTTCTGTCTCAATTTGAACACTGGCCCTACCACTTACCCTGTGACCTTAGGCAAGTTACTTGGCCTATCCGAGTCTGTTTTTTCATCTGTAAAATCCAGTTAAGAATATAACTTTGGGGGTGCCTGGGTGGCTCAGTCGGGTAAGCATCTGCCTTCGGCTCAGGTCATGATCCCAGGGTCCTGGGATCGAGCCCCGCACTGGGGAGCCTGCTTCTTCCTCTCCCTATGCTACTCCCCCCTGCTTGTTCTCTCTCTTGCTCACTCTCTCTCAAATAGATAAATAAAATCTTAAAAATATATATATATAACTTTGTGGGATTGTTTTGAAGGTTAAATAATTTAATACATGGAAATTTTTCAAAACAGTGCCTGGCATACAATAACTGCTCAAAAAGTGAGAATCATTGTTGCTATTAGCTCAGCGCTTCTCCAGAGCGGCTTGCTCAATAAATATTAATTGAAAGATCATACAATGAGGTAGTAACTAAACTTGGGGTATAGCTCAGGAGTTCTGATTATCAGACAGAAATATGAGTTTAATTGCACTGTGTCCTTAAAAAGAAGCTGTTAGTAAGGCAGGTGCAATACTGCATATGTTTTGCAATCATGTGTCTAATCCTTACAGGGAAAACTGCAATTAGCCTTTCTTTCACCTAATGTCGTGCATTTAAATATTTAAGACTTTTTCCCAAAGCTACTTTTAAAAAATTGGGCTTAGAGAAAGTAAAGAAAAATAATAGCACAGGGAAGTGAAAAGAGCAGGGCTCTAAAAATCAAAAGATGGGCATCCCGTTTGTAGCTCTGGTTCATAGGAGACAAATGACCAAGGATAAGCCATCTCCTTTCCACTCCTCCTCTGTTGCTGCACTACATGTCTAAGTTCTTTCCAATAAACAATGCTATTCCTTACTTCTCTGAAGAAAGACCACAAAGCATTACGAACTAGATCTGCAGCACTGAATTTGCTCACATAGCCCTTTAGTTTGGTTCAGGATTCCATCAAAGTCCTCTTGCAAAGAAAGGCATTTGAATAGTATCCACTGACAACCTGCCTTGGACTGCAGGAGTCTTGCTTGAAAATGGGTCTTTTGTACAACCCGAAAAATTAAAGCATCCCTTATCTCAAATTACCTTATTGATTTAAAGACATTGATGAATTTAAATGTAAATTATTTATGAATTAAGCAGTAACAGCAAAATTTAAACACTCTTTGAGAAAGAACTTCCTAAGAAAAAAATTAAAGTGAAAAAATTAATTTATTATACTCTTTTGAAGATATTTCTGGTCATACTTCTCAACTTTTCTTCAAAATATTTAATATAACCTGGGTTTTATTTATTATTTATTTATTTATTTTAATTTATTTGTCAGAGAGAGAGAGAAAGAGCACAAGCAGGGGGAGTGGCAGGCAGAGGGAGAAGCAGAGGGGGAAGCAGGCTCTCTGCGGAGCAGGGAGCCTGATGCAGGACTTGATCCCAGGACTCTGGGATCATGATCTGAGCCGAAGGCAGACGCTCAACTGAAGGCAGACGCTCAACCGACTGATTCACCCAGGCATCCCCCCATAACCTGGGTTTTAATGCTGTAAGAATCTTGGCATAATTTTTGATTATCATTTAAAAATATTTTATAATTGTAAATGCTGATGGCAAATCTTTGATATTATATGCATAAGAATTTGTGTTTAATGTGAATACTCTTTTTTAAAAAAAGATTTTATTTATTTATTGAGAGAGAGAGAGTGAGGAGAGAGAGAACATAAGCGGGGAGGGGCAGAGGGAGAGGGAAAAGTAGAGTACCTCCTGAGCAGGGAGCCCAATATGGGGCTCGATCCCAGGACTCCAGGATCATGACCTGAGCTGAAGGCAGATGTTTAACCAACTAAGCCACCCAGGTGCCCCTAATGTGCGTACTCTTTTTGAATGGACCTAAGAAAAATAATACTTTGGAGAAAAGTTAAAGAATTGTTTTTAGCTCCACCTCAATTATCTTAACCTTCAGTTAATTAATGTATATGTATATATGTAGTCTAATGACTGTTCACTTGTTTATTTACCTGTCTGAAGTTTAAGAGTATATTAATAACATACTTAAATACCCTATAACAACATAGTCATGGGTTAAATAAACCACCAAGATGAGAATAAACACAGTGATATGAATTATTTTCACCTTATTTTTCTGGAGTACTAGTTCTTCACTCAGACTAGTAACTTTTCATTTTCCACTGTTTACTTTTAGTTCTCCAAATCCATCCTTTTTTATTTTCTGTTTACTTTTTATTTTTTCCAGAGAGAAAGAAAGAGAGAGATGGGGGTGGGGGAGGTGAGAGGGAGCAGGGGAGGGGCAAAGGAGAAATCGTCTTTTTTTTTTTTTTAAAGATTTTATTTATTTGACAGAGAGAGACACAGCGAGAGAGGGAACACAAGCAGGGGGAGTGGGAGAGGGAGAAGCAGGCTCCCCGCGGAGCAGGGAGCCGGGATGCGGGCTCGATCCCAAGACCCTGGGATCATGACCTGAGCCAAAGGCAGATGCTTAACCACTGAGCCACCCAGGCGCCCAGGGAGAATCTTAAGCATGTTTCATGCTCAGCATGGGGCCCAATGCAGAGTTTGATCTCACAACCCTGATAGCAGGACCTGAGCCGAAATCAAGAGTTGGATGCTTAACCTATTGAGCCACCCAGGCGCCCCAGTTTACTTTTTATTTTTATATTATATTCTACTGTTAACTGAATATCTTTCCCCATTCAGACTTTAGATGCTGTTAAATTTCTTTTCTGGGACCTTTAAAATTATCTTATTTTTCTTCCTGGTTCTCCCTTTCTTCTCTTTAATCTTGTGGCACTCCTTCCCAACTTGTCATACTTTTTACACAATTACATTGATTGCTATTGTTTCTGAGCTTTATATATAGCAAAATTGTGTTTGAAAGCAAACTATCAATACTGTTAACTGCTCCCAAACTCAATTCTACCCTTGAATCTGCCAATAAAGCTGTATGGGAATATAGGGATTGGGCAATAGTTTGTATTGAACAATCTCTGCTGAGATATAACTGGTTCTCTTCCTAATGGAAAATCATGCTCACTTTCTCTTTTTGTGGGGTAATACTTTTCCTCACTGAGTGATATACAATTACTTGCAATCAACAAGGGAGAGATAATTGATCTGAGATTAAAAGATACATAGGAGGGTACATTTCCTCAGCATTAACACCCTCTCCATATGTGTAGATATAAAGAAAAAATCTGAATCAACTTTTAGAAAGATGAATAAAATTAGCTCCAATGGACTTTGAATAAAACATATATTATTGGGAGAAAAAAATTAAAATTCTAAGGGATTCATTTGTCAATCCATAAGTCTAAAAGTTTTATGAAAAAAGAAGTAGAATCAAAGAATGTGACAGCTGGAAAAGGCCTAGAGATGATCTAGGGGCCCACTCATTTTATGGCTCACTCTAGTGCTCCCACTGGACTTTGTTGGAGATGCCAAAATCTGTCTCCTGCAAACCATTGCTATAAGAGATTGGACTGAAACCTACTGGAGACCTAGTGATTATTCTAAATTGACTGAAAAAAATTAAAGATACGTTTTCCTATTCTTTTGATTGATTTCACAAAAATATACTGAAGTCAAATTTAAAATTCAGACTACCAAAAATGTTTGTGTAATTTCACCATGGTTTTGAGTCCTTTTAGTGTATTGATGGTCCATTTTTGTATATTATTATAATAAGGGACATTGAGGTTTCCCTTATTATAAATGTATTTTTTAAACAAATTGGAATTTTTGAGTGGGAATGGCTTAATAGAAACATTTGGGAGGAAATTCCACATTTCCAAAGCATGGCTTCAGTATAGAAAAAGAGCAAATGTGTTGATTTTTCTTTTGGGTGTGTTGGTTTTGGTTAGGTCTTAGTCATAGCACAATATATGGAAAATTCATAGGACTTTATGTTAGCAAAGGGAATGGAATGGAACAGTTATTTAAAGGAACAAGACTTTTGGGCAAGAACCCAAGCACCTGGATATCTAAGATATATAGCCTTGTTTAGAATAGCTGTTCCCTTCCTGTGTGTATTACTTTCATAGTCACAGACTGAAGTTTACAGAACCCTAACTGCCTATATGTTTCTATAACTAAACCTAAAGTCTAATAAGGTCTTATTCTTCCTGAAGATAAAAAAAATCAAAGATATTTGCAAATGACTTATCCCATAAAGGGTTAGCATCCAAAATATATAAAGTACTTATAAAACTCAACACACCAAAAAATAATAATCCAATTAAAAAATTTGCAGAGGACATGAATAGACATTTACCCAAATAAGACATCCAGATGTCAACAGACACATGAAAAGATGCTCAACGTCACTTATCATCAGGGAAATGCATATCAAAACCACTATAAGATATCACCTCACCCCTGTCAGAATGGCTAAAATCAACACAAGAAACAACAGGTGTTGGGTGAGGATGTGGAGGAAGGGGAACCCTCTTGTACTGTTAGTGGGGATGCAAACAGTGCAGCCACTGTGGAAAACAGGATGGAGGCTCCTCAAAAAATTAAAAAATTAAAAATAGAGCTACCCTATGATCCAGTAAACACACTACTGGGTATTTACCCCCGAAAAGAAAAATGCCAATTCAAAGGAATTCATGTACCTGTATGTTTATAGTAGCATTATTTATAATAGCCCAGTTATGGAAGCAGCCCAAGTGTCCATCAATGGATGGATGGATAAAGAGGGCGTGGTATATGTATATACAATGGAATATTACTCAGCCATAATGAAGAATGAAATCTTGCCATTTGCAATGACATGGCTGGAACTAGAAGGTATAATGAATGGTAAGTGAAATAAGTCAGTCAGAGAAAGACAAATACCGTTATGATTTCACTCATGTGTGGGATTTAAGAAATAAAACAAATGAGCAAAGGAGAAAAGAGAGAAAGAGAAACTGACTCTCTTTAAAAATCTTTTTGTGATGTAATTTTTAAAATCACATTCCATTTTTTTAGGTTTTTATTTAAATTCCAGTTAGTTAACATATAGCATAATATTAGTTTCAGATGTACAATATGGTGATTCAACACTTCCATACAACACCCGGTATTCATTACAAGCGCACTCTTTAAACCCATCACCTATTTAACCCATCCCTCCACCCACCTCCCTTCTGGTAACCATCAGTTTATTCTCTATAGTTTATGAGTCTGTTTCTTGGTTTGCCTCTCTGTCTCTTTTTTCCCCCTTTGTTCATTTGTTCATTTTGCTTAGCATAATACTCTCTAGCCTCTATCCATATACATATGTGTATATATATATATATACACACACATATACGTATATGTACATCCATATACATAGGTATATACATATATACCTATGTATATATATATGTATATACCACTCCTTTATCCATTCATCAGTTAATGGACACTTGGGCTGTTTTCATAATTTGGTTATTATAGATAATGCTGCTATAAACATTGGGGTTCATGTATCCCTTTGAATTAATATTTTTGTATTCTTTGGGTAAATACCCCATAGTGGGATTGCTGGATCCCAGGGTAGTTCTATTTTTAACTTTTTGAGGAAACTCCATACTGTTTTCCACAGTGGCTGCATTCCTATCAACAGTGTTAGACAGTTTCCCTTTCTCTGCATCCCTGCCAACAGCTGTTGTTTCCTGTGTTGTTGATTTTAGCCATTCTGACAAGTGTGAGATGATATCTCATTGTGGTTTTGATTTGCATTTCCCTGTTGATGAGTGATATTGAGCATCTTTTCATGTGTCTGTTGGCATCTGGATGTCTTCTTTGGAAAAATGTCTTCTCATGTCTTCTGCCCATTTTTAATTGGATTATTAATTTTTGGTGTGTTGAGTTTTATAAGTTCTTTATATATTTTGGATACTAACCCTTTATCAGATATGTCATTTGCAAATTTCTTCTCATATTCCATAGGTTTCCTGTTAGTTTTGTTGATTATTTCTTTCTCTGTGCAGAAGCTTTTTATTTTGGTGTAGTCCCAATTGTTTATTTTTGCTTTTGTTTCCCTTGCTTCAGGAGACATATCCAGAAAAAAAGTTGCTTTGGTCAATTCAGAGAAATTACTGCCTGTGGTTTTTTTTTAAAGTACTTTTATGGTTTCAGGTCTCAAATTTAGGTCTTTCATCCATTTTGAATTTATTTTTGTGTATAGTGACAGAAAGTGGGCCAGTTTCATTCTTCTGCATGTGGCTGTCCAGTTTTCCCAACACCATTTGTTGGAGAGACTGTTTTTTCTCATTGGATATTCTTTCCTGCTGTGTTGAAGACTAATTGACTATAGAGTTGTGGCTTTTTCTGGATACTCTATTCTGCTCCATTGATCTATGTGTCTATTTTTGTGCCAGTATCATACTGTTTTGATCACTACAGCTTTGTAATATAACTTGAAGTCTGGAATTATGAAGACTCCAGTTTTGCTTTTCTTTTTCAAGGTAATTTTGGCTATTTTGGGGTCTTTTGTGAGTTCATGCAAATTTTAGGATTGTTTGTTCTAGCTCTGTGAAAAATGCTGATGATATTTTGATAGGGATTGCATTAAATGTGTAGATTGCTTTGGGAAGTGTAGACATTTTAATAATGTTTGTTAAAATATTCCAATCCATGACATTGGAATGTTTTTATATTTCTTTGTGTCCTCTTCAATTTCTTTCTTTCTCTCTCTCTCTCTTTCTCTCTCTCTCTCTTTCTTTCTTTCTTTCTTTCTTTCTTTCTTTCTTTCTTTCTTTCT
>NW_023270320.1:770396-840354 GCF_011800145.1 Mirounga leonina | reverse complement strand
TCTTTCTTTCTTTCTTTCTTTCTTTCTTTCTTTCTTTCTTTCTTTCTTTCTTCTTTCTTTTCTTTCTTTCTTTTCTTTCTTTCTTCTCCTGGCTTAATCTTCATTTGTTGTTCTTCTTCTAGTTTCTTTAGGTGTAAAATTAAGTTGTTTATTTGAGATTTTTCTTGATTCTTGAGGTAGGCCTATATTGCTATATACTTCCCTCTTTGGACTGCTTTTGCTGCATCCCAAAGGGTTTGGACTGTATGTTTTCATTTTCATTTCTTTCCATGTATTTTTTTTTTAATTTCTTCTTTGATTTCCTGGTTGACCCATTCATCTTTTAGTAGCATGTTGTTTAACTTCCATGTATTTGTGGTCTTTCCAGATTTTTTCTTATGGTTGATTTCTAGTTTCATAGTGTTGTGGTCAGAAACGGTGCATGTTAGGGTGCCTAGGGGGCTTAGTCAGTTGGACAGCCAGCTCTTGATTTCAGCTCAGGTCATGATCTCAGGGTCATGAGATTGAACCCCACTTTGGGGTCCACACTTAGTGTGGAGTCTGCTTAAGACTCTCTCTCTCTCACTTTGCCCCTCCCCCCCTCTTGCTCTCTAAAATAAATAAATAAATCTTTTTAAAAATGGTGCATGGTATGACTTCAATCTTTTTGTATTTGTGGAGGCCTGTTTTGTGACCTAATATATGATCTATTCTGGGGAATGTTCCATGTGCACTTGAAAAGATTGTTTTAGGATGGAATGTTCTGAATATCTGTTAAGTCCATCTAGTTAGTGTGTCATTCAAGCCATTGTTTCCTTGTTGATTTTCTGCTTAGATGATCTGTCTGTTGATGGAAGTGGGGTATTAAAGTCCCCTAATATTACTGTATTATTATCAGTGAGTTACTTTATGTTTGTTATTAATTTTTTTTTATATATTTGGGTGCTCCCATGTTGGAGGCATAAATATTTACAAATGTTATATCTTCTTGTTGGATTGTCCCTTTCTTTATCTTCTGTTACAGTCTTTGTTTTAAAATCCAGTTTGTCTGATATAAATATTTCTGCTCTGGCTTTCTTTTGACATCCATTTACATGATAAATATTTCCCCATTTCCTCACTTTCAATCTTGAGATGTCTTCAGGTCTAAAATGAGTCTCTTGTAGGCAGCATATAGGTGTGTCTTGTTTCTTAATCGATTCTGACACCCTACATCTTTTGATTGGAGCATTTAGTGCATTTACATTCAAAGTAATTGTTAATAGATATGTATTTATTGTCATTTTATTACTTGTTTTGTAATTGTTTCTGGAGATTTTCTCTGATCCTTTCTTGTCTTTGTCACTTTTGGTTTCTCTTTTCCACTCAAAGAGTTCCCTTTAATATTTCTTGCAGGACTGTTTTAGTGGTCATGAACTCCTGTAGGTTTTGTTTGTCTGGGAAACTCTTTATCTCTCCTTGTATTCTGAATGATAGCCTTGCTGGGTAGAGTATTCTTGGCTGCATATTTTTCTTATTTAGCACACTGAATATATCATGCCACTCCTTTCTGGCTTGCCATGTTTCTATTGAGAAATCTCCAGGTAACCTTATGGGTTTTCCCTCGTAAGTTAAGGACTTCTTTTGCCTTGCTGCTTTTAGGATTTTTTTCTTTATCACTATATTTTGCAAATTTAATTACAATATGTCTTGGTGTTGGCCTGCTTTTGTTGATTTTGATAGGAGTTCTCTGTGCCTCCTGGAGCTGAATGCCTGTTTCCTTTCCCAGATTAGGGAAGTTTTCAGCTATTATTAACTCAAATACATTTTCTGTCCCCTTTTCTCTCTCATCTTCTGGAACTCCTATAATACAAATGTTATTATGTTTGATGAAGTTACTGAGTTCTCTAAGTCTATTCTTGTGTTGTATAATTCTTCTTTCTCTCTTTTGTTCAGCTTCATTCTTTTCCATTATTTTATCTGCTAGGTCACTAATTCCTCTGCTTCTTCCAACCTGCTGTTCATTCCATCAAGTGTTTCTGATCTTGTTTGTTACTTTATTCATCTCTGATTAATTCTTTTTAACTCTTTTATCTTTGTTGTAAGGGTCTCACTGGTGTCTTCTATTCCTTTCTCAAGCCCAGTGTGTATCTTTACGATGCCTGCTTTAAATTCTCCCTCAGGCATCAGGGTTCCTGATTGGCTCAGTCAGTTGAGTGTCTGTCTCTTGATTTTGGCACAGGTTGTAGTCTCAGGGTTGTGAGATCAAACCCTGTGTCATTCTGCATTGGACATGGAGCCTGCTTGGGATTGTCTCTCTCCCTCTCCCTTTCCAAAAAAAAAAAAAATAATAATTCTCCATCAGGCATATTACTTATATCTGTTACTTAGATCTCTGGCTGTGACCTTATCTTGTTCTCTCATTTGGTATAAATTCCTCCATGTTCTCATTTTGTCTAAGTCCCTGCCTTCTTCTGAGTGTTAGAAAAGCCAGTAGCCAGAAAAGCCAGCTCTTTCTCCTAAAAGTAATTGCCTTATGAAGGAGAGGTCATAGAGTCCCCAGGGCTTGGCACTTCAGGGAGCGTCTGCCATGTGTGCTGCCTGAGCTGTGGTATTATGTTCTGACTATTCTCTCCTTCTGGCCAGTTGTCTGCAGAGGCTCTCCTTGCCTGCAGTGGGCAGTGTTTGGTCCCTGGCCTGAATGTGGTGAGTTTTAACTAAATGTGCTCTAGTCTGCTTGTTAAATAAGACTGGATACTCCTTCCACTAGAACTGAAGCCCTGTAGAACTCTTTGGACAGGAGACATGGTGTGGCCAGGGGTTTATGCTGGTCTTCTGTGGAAGGGGCCCACTGCACTGGGATTGGTAAGCTTTTCTGAAAAAGGCAGTCCCACCAGAGTGCAGAGGTGTGGCACTTGGTGTAAAGTTAGGTAGCCAGGGTCGGTGCTACAGTGCTTCCCACAGGTGGCTCTGTGTTTATGCTGAGAAGCCAGGGAGGGAAATGGCACCAGCCAGCTTATTTGTCCCTGGAGAGGTGTCTCCATGAATGCTGCCTCTCAGGGATATGCTCCAAGAAGAGCGAATAATCTCTCCACTGTGTGCCCTAGGTGCTCTTCAGATCGCTATTTCCATGCTGTACAACTGTGGTTGGTTGCCTGCCTCTCTCTAGGAGTTGGTCAGTGCCCTCCAGGCTCTATCTAAGCCAATCCCACTGACCTTTAAAACTTCAGGCTTTAAGCCCCACTGGTTGCAATAACTCGTATAATTCAGCTCCTCTCATTTTTCAAGCCAATGGCTTTGGGGAAATATTCTCTTTGTGTGTTCCCCTGTGTGCTCCTCTCTCTCTTGCCCTTCTCTGCAACCATGGCTCTCTCTCCCCTCTGCAAAGCTCAAGATCAATTTCTCTCCTAAACTACATCTCCACACTTCCTATCTTCTTCAGTGTGGCTTCTTCTCTCCCTTTAGTTGTGGATTTTGTTCTGTCAGTCTTCAGGTTGATTTCTGGGTTATTTAAGATGATTTGATCATTATCTAGTAGTGTTCATGGGACAAGACGAGTATAGGGTCATTCTACTCTGCTGCCACCTTCCTCTACCTTAACAGACTCTTACCTACAGAGAACAAACTGATGGTTACCAGAGGGGAGGTGGGGGGAAGGGGCAGGCATGGGTGAAATAGGTAATGGGGATTAAGGAGTGCATTGTGATGAGCACAAGATGATGTATGAAATTGTTGAAGCACTGTATTGTACATCCAAAACTAATAGAACACTGTATGTTAACTACAATGGATTAAAATAAAAAATGAGAATGTGATTTTTAATGTAGTCAGTTTCAAGTAAACCTATTGCCATAAGGCTTTTTTAGTCATTTTAGGGTTTTCCCTGCCCACTTCTTCCTACTTTGAGGGATAATGTAAATTCCAGAGGCTTGTCTAGCATCATAGTCCGGGCAGAAGTAGCATTCGGGGAAAGCACAAGAGCTCTAGTTTTTCTCTGTCCTACAGTGGCACCTAGTGAGAAGAACAATTTGCTTAGTCCTTGGGTGTGGACCTCTCAGCACACTTGTGCTTGCTTGGGTGAATTCATCCCTATCTCAGTATGGGCTATAGGATCCACATTCTTATCTCGACTAAGAGACACTCTTCGTATGTCCTCAAATAAGACCACTGGTTTTTCTTTAAGTACATATCCGCATTTCTCTGTTTTTACCCACACTATCCCCTCTATTTGTAAAGGTCTTCCCCACTCAATAATCTTGTCTCAGAACATTATCCAATCTTGAAAAAATTTGTAAGTTCTGGCCACAGTGGGCCCTTATGCCTGTATGACTGCAGTCCACCCATGTGAAGTCACAGTTGCCCTCTTTCTTCCAGGCTTATGTAAACTGTCCAGAGCCTGTAGGTACTTGTGACTTGTGCCTCAAACTACTAACTTTTACATTCAGTTTTTAAATTGAACTCACCACAGGCAAGGTGAAAAAAAAAAAAATCTGACTGGGGTTATGACAAATAAATGTAAGAACAGAATGGAGAATCAAGAGGCCTGCTCCCAGGTCCCACGGCTGCCATGTAACAGGCTGTGTGACTGAATGAATCCCTCAGCTTGTCTGTGCCTCTGTTCCTCACCTGTACAATGATGGAGTGGGATTAAAGTAGTAAAGGCCTCTTCCAATACTAAAATCAGTGGAGACAGCTTTCTGATGGTCCCTGCTCTCCTCTGAACTCTTCCCTCAAGTGGGGTTGTCATCTCTATGCAAGTGAACTTGATTTATGTACTCTCCATGAAGCACCTCTGTGCTCAGGGAAAAGTAATTCCCTCACCTCTGGAAGTATTCTGTGGTGTGAGTGTGCCTTAAATAATTGAATGAGAGAGAGAGGGAGAGAAGAAAGAAAGAAAAGGAAAGAGAAAGTAGTTTACCTACAAAAAAAATTAAGAAGAAAATATTTGTAAACAACTGGAAATCTACAGTGTATTAAGGTTCATTCTATGACATTAAATCAGCATATTAAATTACCTTCACCTTAGTCTTCATTGTATTTTACCTTTATGCTGATCTATGCTGATAAGTAAATATATTATGTTAAGTTATATATATATATATATATATATTTATATATGTAAAATCTTTTGCTTTCAATCTATATACAATTGAATTTTCATCTCCTAAAATAACCGATTATGGAGATGCCACCTCTTGCAAGAAGCTCTGTGATCTCTCTGAGTCAGAAATAATCTCTTACAGGGGCGCCTGGGTGGCTCAGTTGGTTAAGTGTCTGCCTTCAGCTCAGGTCATGATCCTAGGGTCTTGGGATCGAGCCCCACATTGGGCTCCCTGCTCAGCAGAGAGTCTGTTTCTCCCTTTCTCTCTCCCTCTGCCTCTCCCCCCTGCTTGTGCTCTTTTTCAAAAAAAAAAATCTTTCTGCTCAAAACCTCTTATTATGTTTTATATCTCTCATATCACTCACTACATATTTTGTATTTTGTTTATTTGTGTCCTTTTGTATTTTACCTTCCAGCCTATAAGGTGCTTGACAATAGAAGAGACAAAATTTTGTATATTAAAGAATAGCCACAGAATCTAATGCATGGTAGTGCTCGAAATATGTTTTCTCAATGAATAAAATGACAATTGCGTTAGTCAGCTTTCATGATGATAAGCTGTGTAAAACAAAAAATCAGTGGAATGCAAACATTTATTTCTCCCTTGAAGGTCATGGACAGTCAGGTAGCTGTGCTTCGGGCTGATGTTCACTTCAGTTCTGTTCCATGTGTTTTTCCTCTGGGACTCAAGCTGAAAGAGACACTTTTTCTCTGGAATGCTCACTTCCATTGTTGGAAAGTTACTAGAAGGTTGGCAGAAAATCTCGAAGCTTCTTCAAGCACCCATTTGAAACTAGCAGGAGTCACTACTTCCCTCACTACCAAGCCAAAGCAAGTCACCCAAGCAAACCCAATTTCATTGGGAAATACACTTCTCCTAGGAGTGAGGTGGGACAGGTTTGGAAGTGAGGCAATATTTACTGAAAAATAATATTATCCACCACAAAGACAATGAAAGATACAGAACAGAAAATAAGCAGATCCACAGATCTTCAGTGTTATGGCAACAATATCATCAAGCTAAGTAAGTGTCCTCAAAAAGCTCTTCTGCATTCATTTCCTATCCTTATATACTTTCTAGTTAGGAAGTTGTTGTTTATATAGCTCTAGCCTGCATGAAAAATATACATAGATGAACTAAAATTCAGATCAGCTATAGAATAACATGCAGGTTTTCCCCCCAGGAGACTAAGAATGAATGGCTCCTCTCCATTTGTGACCTAAGCTTAGAGAAAAAATGGATAGAGCAGTCTTAATGAAGTTAATTTAAAAAATTTTTTTGTATCTTCTTGAGATATAATTTTGCATATCATAAAATTCACCCATTTAGAGTAAACAATTCAATTCAATGGTTTTAATATATTGAAAGATTTGTGCAACCACCATCACAATCTAAATTTAGAAAATTTTCCTCCTCAAAAAGAAACAGATATTCATTAGCATTCTCTGCTTATTACCCATCCCCTAGCCCTAGGCAACCACTGATCTACTTTCTGTCTCATTAGATTTGCTCACTATGAACATTTCATAGAAATGGAATCATATAGTATGTTGTCATTTATTTTTTTTTAATTTTATTTATTTATTTGACAGAGAGAGACACAGTGAGAGAAGGAACACAAGCAGGGGGAGTGGGAGAGGGAGAAGCAGGCTTCCCCCTGAGCAGGGAGCCTGATGCGGGGCTCGATCCCAGGACCCTGGGATCATGACCTGAGCCAAAGGCAGACCCTTAACGACTGAACCACCCAGGGGCCCCTATGTTGTCATTTATGACTGCATTCTTTCACCGAGCATCTGTTTTCAAGGTTTGTGCATGCTGTATCAGTACTTCATAATTTTTTTTATGGCTAAATAGTATTTCATTGTGTGGATATACCACATTTTGCTTATCCATTCATCAGTTAATAGACATTTAGGTTGTTTTCACTTTTTGACTATTATAAACATTTGTGTATAGGTGTTGGTGTGGACATATGTTTTCATTTCTCTTGGGTACATATGAAGGAGTAGAGTTGATGGGTCTGATGGTAATTCGATCAACCTTTTGAAGAACTGCCACAATGCTTCCTAAAGCCACAGCACCATTTTCTATTTTAATCAGCAATATACAGGGCTCCCAATTTCTCCACATCCTCACCAACATTTGTTATATCTGTCTTCTTGATTCTACCGTCCTAGTGATAGCTCACTGTGGTTTTGATGTGCATTTTCTAAATGACTAATGATGTTGAACATCTTTTCATGTGTTTATTGGCCATTCACATACGTTTTCTGAAGAAGTATCTACTGAAAGATGTTGCTCATTTTTAATTAGGTTATTTGTTTCTTTACTATGGAATTCTAAGAGTTCTTTGTATATTCTGGTTATCAGTCCCTTATCCAATAAGTGATTTGCAAATATTTTCTTCTGTTCTATGGTTGTTTTTTCACTTTCATGATGGTTTCATAGAATGAAGTCCTTTTGCCTTAGCTCTTAAGCTTTACTCTTTTCATGCCAATGCATCTGTACTGCTTTAACTATAATAAGATGTTAGACTGGGTGCTGAAGACTATGACTTCACATGACTTTGTCCCCATATCTTGACTTCTTTGTTCATTTTGTGGGCATAAAGGAAGTTAAATTAGCACTGGCTGAGACTAACTCCTTAAACAAACATAAATCCCACTTCCTCTGTTTGTGTACCAGCTACACTTGGATGCATCCTGAACAACTGGATGAGCCACAATTCAGTTGTGGCTTGAGTGGAAGCCCCTGGAGCAATGTCTGCTCTCACTTAGGTGGAGCTCTTTCTGCCTTAACTGAAATTCAAGGTCATCAGTGACTTTCAGCTTAAAGAAGCATCACTGCTAGTTCTTCTCTGGGTCATATCACCATGAGAATTTGTTTTCTGTTGTAGTAAGAATTATTTAACTCTTCACATTTAGTCTCAAATAATCTAATTTGGAAAGAAACAGCGTACTTTGCATGGACTTTAAATCAAGTATCTCCCTTGGAATGGTGCAGAGGTACTCAAGAAAGCTTCATTATTTCCAGTTAATGTTCCATGACCATGCCTGCGTATTCTCAATCCTCTGATCTAAAACCTAAAGATATGAAATGACCTAATGGAAAATGCTAAACCTATAAATTTCCAAGCATGAATGTGACTTTCTAAACCTGAAATCCCTTGAGAGCCCTTTGTTTCCAATATGCAAGAAGGCTGTGGTGTGCAAAGCCTGCTTTTAGTTTCAGGCAGTCTTTCAATTAGCAAATTGTAAGCTTGTGTGGATCTATAACAGGTGAAATATTCTTAAATTCATTAATAAAACTGGAAGCCCAGAGAATTTAAGACAATTTATGGAGATTTCAGAGCTGTCAGATCTGCTGTGGACAAAGTTAGAGATATTAGTTTCACCACCCTTGCTTCCCAATTTCCTCTTTTAATACATTGAAACTTATTTAAAAACATGAAGTTGTATGCAAATAGCCAAACCCTGGGATGGTGACAATAAGTTATTGTCTTGGTAGAATTTCCCAGAAGAGGTCCTGAGACAGAAATTGACTTCCTGGAGGTTTATTGGGTGTGCTGTCAGGAATCACTCCTGTAAGAAAGTGAGGGATGTGGGCTCACACTGTATTCTCAACATCTGGGATGTGCTGAAGCTTAACCCTAGTTATAGGCTGAGGTCAATAGGTGAGGTAGGGGTAGGTTCTGATGGGGATACATACCTTGTGGGTAGAGATCTCAACACTGTCTTCAAGTAAGGGGGTTGCTGCTATTAATAGGGAGGGGTGGCCCGCTTCTGTAGGCCCAGAGAGCTTGGGGAGTTAGGAATTGGAAGGGGGAGCTGAAATCAACTCAGATGTCCTTAGCTGAAAGTTTCCTCTTTTTTGGAGGTTTGCTGTTCTCACAATTAGGTCCTGAGCCTGGTAGTCAGCTTTCTCTGCCTTCTCTATCTAGCATTTGAGACCCTCTTGGTATGCTTCAGGGAGGTCCTCTTGCTTCCACATTTGGCTCTCATTTGCCTGTAAATTGCTTTCAGGTTTTCATTATCTTTTCCAGAGTGTCAACCTATCTTAGTAATAGCTACTGAATTACATTATAGTTACTATTTTCTCCAAACTTTGGACACATCTGGTATTTAATACCAGCTACTGCATGTCCTTCCACTGGTGTACCATTTCAATTTGCTACTGGTGAAAGTTTTAACAGCCAGACCAAGTATTAGTTTCCTATGGCTGTCATAATAAACTGGGTGGCTTAAACAGCAGAAATTTATTTTCTCATAGTTCTGGACACTGGGAAGTCTGAAATCAAGGTTCAGTAGAGCCATGCTTCTTCTGAATGCTCTAGGGGAGAATTCTTCCTTCTTCTTACTGTTTCTGGTGGCTCCTGACATCCCTTGACTTGTGGTTTTATGACTTCACGCTCTGCCTCCATCTTCATGTGGCTATTTCCCTATTTCTTTCTATCTGCATGTTTCCCCTTTTCTCATAAGGATGCCAGTCATTGGATTTAAAGAAATCCTAAATCTAAGATAATTATATCTTGAAATCCTTAATTAATTACATCTTCAAAGACCCTGTTTCCTTTTTTTTTTTTTAATTTGACAGAGAGAGAGACAGTGAGAGCAGGAACACAGGCAGGGGGAATGGGAAAGGGAGAAGCAGGCTTCCTGCGGAGCAGAGAGCCCGATATGGGGCTCGATCTCTGGACCCTGGGATCATGACCCGAGCTGAAGGCAGATGCTTAACGACTGAGTCACCCAGGCACCCCAACCCTATTTCCTTTAAAAAAAAAAAAATTTAATGTTTCAAGTCTTTATTTAAATTCTCGTTAGTTAACATACAGGGTAATATTAGCTTCAGGAGTAGAAGTTAGTGATTCGTCCTTACATGTAACACCCAGTGCTCATCATAACAAGTGCACTCCTTAATACCCATCACCCATTTAGCCCATCCCCCACCCAGCTCCCTCCATCAACCCTCAGTTTGTTTTCTATAGTTACCTGTCTCTCTTATGGTTTGCCTCCGTCTATTTTTTTTTTAAGATTTTATTTATTTGCGAGAGAGAATGAGAGACAGAGAGCATGAGAGGGAGGAGGGTCAGAGGGAGAAGCAGACTCCCTGCTGAGCAGGGAGCCTGATGTGGGACTCAATCCCGGGACTCCAGGATCATGACCTGAGCCGAAGGCAGTCGCCCAACCAACTGAGCCACCCAGGCACCCCGCCTCCCTCTATTTTTTTTCTTTATCCAATGTTCATCTGTTTTGTTTCTTAAATTCCGCATATGAGTGAAATTATATGGTATTAGTCTTTTCTCTGACTGACTTATCTCACTTAGCATAATGCACTCTAGTTCCATCCATGTCATTGTAAATGACAAGATTCCATTCTTTCTGATGGCTGAATAATATTCCACTGTGTGTATGTGTGTATGTGTGTGTGTATGTATATATGTATGTACATACCATATCTTCTTTTTTTTTTTTTTAAAGATTTTTATTTATTTATTCATGAGAGACAGAGAGAGAGAGGCAGAGGGAGAAGCAGGCTCCCAAGGAGCAGAGAGCCCGATGCGGGGCTCGATCCCAGGACCCTGGGATCATGACCTGAGCCGAAGACAGACGCTTAACCATCTGAGCCACCCAGGCGCCCCATACCATATCTTCTTTATCCATTCATCAGTCAGTGGACATTTGGTCTCTTTCTGTAATTTGACTATTCTTGATAATACTGCTATAAACATTGGGCTGCATGTATCCCTTCAAATTAGTATTTTTGTATCCTTTGGTTAAGTACCTAGAAGTGCAATTGCTAGGTCATAAGGTAGTTCTATTTTTAACTATTTGAGGAACCTCCATACTGTTTTCCAGAGTGGCTGAACCAGTCTGCATTCTGACCAACAGTGTAAGAGGGTTCCCTTTTCTCTTTATCCTCACCAACATCTGTTGTTTCTTATGTTGTTAATTTTAGCCATTTTGACAGGTGTGAGGTTGTATCTCATTGTAGCTTTGATTTGTATTTCCCTGATGATGAGTGATTTTGAGCATCTTTTCATGTGTCTGTTAGCCATCTGGATGTCTTCTTTGGAAAAATGTCTGTTTGTGTCTTCTGCCCATTTCTTAACTGGATTATTTGTTTTTTGGGTGTTGAGTTTGATAAGGTCTTTATATATTTTGGATACTAACCCTTAATCAGATATGTCGTTTGCAAGTATCTTCTCCCATTCTATAGGATGCCTTTTAGTTTTGTTGATTGTTTCCTTCACTGTGCAGAAGCTTTTTATCTTGGTGAAGTCCCAATAGTTCATTTTTGCTTTTGTTTCCCTTCCATTCAGAGACATGTCTAGTAAGAAGTTGTTATGGCTGATATCAAAGAGGTTGCTGCCTGTGTTCTCCTCTAGGGTTTTGATGGTTTCCTGTCTCACATTTAAGTCTTTCATCCATTTTGAATTTTTTTGTGTGTATGGTGTCAAAAAGTCAAAGACCAAATTTCCAAATAAGGTCATCTTTTGAGGTTCTAGATGGACATGAACATGGGTGGTGGGGGAGAACACTATTCAGTCCACTATAGGTAGCCAGTTTGGCCAGGGACTATTTGTGCTCAATTTATCACTGATGAGGAGCTCCTCACTGCTAGCCAGGTGGCAAGTGACTCATTTCCAAAACCCCATATTACCTTTGTCATCTCACTCCTGATACCAACCTCATAGTTTGGATTCTCCAGGAAACAGACCCTGAATCTGAGTTCAGGCTGCAGAATGTTAATTAGGGAATGCTCTTGGTACCTGTGGAAGGGAAGAGGAAGTCAAGCTGCATCAGCCTCAACCAACCCTACAGGGAACTTTGGAGCTAACTAAAATCACCTGTCAGAGTCAACCAGGGTTGGACCAAAATGGTTAAATGTTTATATATCCACTTCTCTTAGTCACTGGATATGAGCAACTGTGGGAAAGGCTTGACCTTGAATGAGGTGGCTCTTTGTAGCTTTCATAAATATCACCAAATTGCTCCTCCATATGTTTGAACCAATTTACTTTCTCATTGGCAATATGTGAGTCCCAGTTATATCACATTCTTGTTAAATTTGATGTCAGACTTTAAAATTTTTGCCACTCTGATGGATGTGATCCAGTTTGTTAGTTTAATTTACATTTTGTTTATTACCAGTAAATTTGAGCTCATCTCCTAAGTTTATTAACCATTCAGATTCCCTTTCTTTTTGACTTGCCTTTCGTATTCTCTACCCATTTTTCTACTGTATTGCTTATATTTTTCCTTTTATAAGTGTTCTTATGTTCTGGATCCCAACTCTTTTGTATTCTATAGGTTGCAGACATTTTCTCCCAGTCTGTCCTTTGTCTTTTATAGTGTCTTTTGTTTTACAAGAGTTTTACATTTTAATATACTGAAAAGTATTTATTATTACATTTGTTGATTGTATTATTCTCTTTTCCCGAACCTGATGTTATAAAAGGTATTTTCATAAATCTTACTCTAAGATCAAAAGTTTTACTTTTTACATTTGTCTTTAATATACTTGAAATGTATTTCTGTGTAAAATATAAAGTTTCTACATGAATAACCACTTTTCATAAAGATAATAAGCAAAACATGTTTGAAGAGTATTCATAATTTTTGACTTGGAATTACATGATTAAGATTTATCCCAAAGAAAGGAACAGAGATATGTGCAAAGATTTACTAGGATGATGACCACATCATTGTTTACTATATGGAAGAATTGCAGACAATCCAAATATTTAACAGTGGGAGAATGAGTGAAATTAATCTGATTACAGGTATATAATGTTATATAGCTACAAAAATAACACATTTGAAGAAAATTAAATTACAGTGAAATAAATTAATGATAGGGTCTCATGTGGAAAAGACCAGTTAAAACAGTGTATATGTATGGAATGAATAAATTACAGGGATGGAAGGCACAGCATAGGGAATATAGTCAATGATACTGTAATAGCATTGTATGGTGACAGATGGTAGCTACACTTGTGGTGAGCATAGAATAAAATATAGACTTGTCAAATCACTATGTTGTACACCTGAAACTAATTTAACATTGTGTGCCAACTATACCTCATTAAAAATCCAGTGTATATGATCAAATATTATTTTGAAAAGAAAATGTAAATACCCACAAAAAAACTAAAAAGTTATTTGTTGAACTGTTAGTGTCTGTGTCGTGAAGTTATGGATGGATAATCTTATTTACTTATTTCTTCACATCTATTTATATTTTACTTTTTAATAAAAAATTGGAAGTTATTTTAAAATAATCATTCCAAGGATTAAGGTTAACAGAGCATTCTTATGTGATTAATGAAGAAAAAGTAGTCTTTGTTGCCTGGTACAGTGGTTAGAATGATAGAAAGCCCGGAATCTTAATGACAGAACTGAAGTCAAACATCCTGATCCGATGGTCTTCCATATTTGTATGACCACATATCCTGATTTGGAGATGCACAAAATTCACTCTTCCTGGTGTGATCCAGATCCAGCACACCACTGATTGTACCCAATAGCCATAATTAACAAATATTAACAGTTTTTGCATGACATTTTCCACAAAAGAAATAAAACATTATGAACAGTGTTGAAGTTCTCCTTGTTTCTCTCCACAGATCCATCTCCTTATCTTCCTTCCCCAGAGACACCACTATCAAGAATCTGGTATGTATTCTTCCAGACTGCATCTTCATACTTTTATTACAATATATATCCAGTGAAAACAATAATTATGTTTTGCATATTTTGAATTTTACTTAATGCTGTCATATTGTTCATATTCTTCAGCTTCCTTTTCTCTCACATTATGAAGTTTATTTATACTGATTCATATAGATGTGGTTCATTCATTTTAACTGCTGATTGTGCTCAATTATATGAAAATATCACAACTTATTTATCCATCCTCTTATTAATAGACTTTTAAGTTGTTTCCAATTTTTGCTAATATAAGTGATGTTGTAACCACTCTAGGTATGTCTCAGTATGTAAAGTTACAATGCCTAGAAGTGAAACAAATGAGTTTTAGGGGATGGTTATTTTCTACTTTAGTAATATTGACAAACTGTTCCCTAAGTGGTTGTACCAATTTATACTCCTGGTAGATGTATTTGAGAATTTCTCATTTTCATATTGCCAATTTTTAGTATCACAGGACTTTTTAAATATCACCAAAACCTTAGGGTATGAAATGGTATCTTGTTTTAATTTGCATTTCATAGATTACAGGGTAGGTTGAACATTGTATTAGTTAGCTAGTGTAAAGGCTAAACTGCTGTAACAAATAGCCTGTCCCCCCCTACCCCCACCCCACTCCCAATATAGTAGTTTAAAAGAGAAAGACATTTCTTTCTTGCATAACAATCTTATGTAGGGTAGTCCAGACTGGTAAGGTGGCTTGGCTCCACACAGTTATTCAGGGATCTTTCCATCTGTTATACTGCTGTCTCTTAGGCCATCATTCTTGTCTTCATGGTTAGTTAGGTTGTTGCCACATACCAACTTTTGGGGAAAGATTAGAGAATTTTTGGGAAAGCAATTTTCTTATAGGCATGTAAGGCAGAAGCTGCACACATCCCTTCCACTCACGTTCCATTAGCACTACTTAGTTTTATAGGGGCATCCTTAGAAGGATACTGGGAAATGTAGTCCTTGGCTGGACAACCATGTGTCCAGTAGGAAGGGAAGAAGGTGGGGACTAGTATTCCTTCTTAAGCACCTGTTTATTGACCTTTGGGGCTTCATCTTCTATGACTCAGCTGGCAATATATTTTGTCCATTTTTGTTTTGTTTGCTTTTTCTTATTTATTTATAGGAATTCTTTATATATTCTAGTTTGCTTATTTACAATAAATTTGATTACTTAAAATGTACCAGTATACATACGTCAATAAAGATATCTTAAAATATTCTATTGTACATATAAAGGAGTTACTTAAACAAGTCATGTCACATTCTTTTGATAAATTAAGATTTCCTTTATAAAGTGAATAATTCCCACCCATTCCAATTTTCTCTTTTCTGGAAATATGGAATCTCACCTACTCATTTTATTTAAAATGAGGTAGACCTATATACTCCATTGACTTCTTAAAAATCAAAGTTTTATGGCAAGTTTTTAGGTTAATATAAGTTTCTCAAAATTAACACTTAGAAAAATGTCGTTTCTTAGATTCAGTTGAACTTACTGAACCTATAAGGGACCCTGACAACATGTCTGATGTTGTGGTAATTTTCTTAACCACACTGAGTTTCAATTATCTCAATTGAATTAAGGATGATATTATTTGCTCTAACTGCTATATGAGATTGTTGTAAGGACCAAGGAAGATAATGTAGGGAAATGCTCTATAGAATCCAAAATTTATTCAATTGTTAGGAATTAGAATTACAAATAGGATTTAAGTAGCATGCATTAGATTTTATTTGAAGTTTCATAAATCTTGTTTCCAGTTCCACTGACATACTCTATATATTATCTACACACATAATCTATACTCCATATCAAGGCCTGACTTTTGACAGTCACTACCATCTCTGGGTGTGTGTATATGTGCAGGTTGGAATAACAGCCATGTGGTTGAGCACATCTATGTGAGATAAGACTCTTCTGAGAATTGCTTTTATTCAGAGCTGCTCCTTTCCTAATGGCAACCTAGGAGACCCTTTTCAGATTGTTTTCAAGCTGTTCTCAGCTAAACCTCATCATTTCTAGTTGTGCCTTGGAGTTTCTATCACTGATTCAGGCCAACCCAGCTTGTCATTTATCACTGTCTTCACTGGGGAAAATTCTCAGTTTCCTGGAATTTTGTGTCCAGCCTGTCACACACAATTAAAGCTCATTACAGTTAGTTGGGCAGTACATAAATGGCACCTCCTTATCTTAGCCTGATCCATCAGCTCCTCTCCCCAGTATCTCTGTGCCACCACAACTCTGCATGGCAGTCCTCAGGCATGGCCAAGGAAAAAGAGGGCTGGTGGGGGCAGAGAGGAAAGAAACAAGAATGCCCTGGAATGTGATTTTTGCTTTATTGGTGATAAACTGATTTTAAAAAGTTGGAAAGAATTATATCAATGTGTTGAAGAAGTGACTATATAGTAGAAGTCTCATTATTTTATTGATATACTTGAATTTTGTTTTAAAAATTAGAACAACAGTGTTCTTGTGACAAAATGCAGGACAATTATTATATGCTGTGTAGCTTACACCTGCAGATGTTAGGTATACTCAGTGGGAAATAAAGTGAGAACCAAGGTGATTATGTGATGACCAAGGTGGGGGAATTAGCAGAGTGAGGGTCTCTGTCCTCCCTCCTACCCAAAATGGGGTTAACATTCATTCACTTGTTAAGCATTTATTGAGGAACTCCTATATATTAAGAGACATCCTAGGTGCTGGGACACAGCAGAGGCAGAAAAAGGTGAGGTCCTGCTCTCATGAAGCTTGAATGGTAGGGCATGGAAGAGGTTAAAAGACAAGACTTAGACAAAGAGGCACATGATAATGAAAATAAATAAATACAAGCATATCAGTTAGTGACAAATGCTATGTAAAGATTTTTAAAAATGATGTGAAAGAGATTGGGGTCATCAAGAAAGATCTTTCTGAAAACGTAACAAGTAAACAAATCTGAATGATAAGGAGCAAATCATTTAAAATCAGGTGGGAAGAACACATAGCTGGAAGGCTTAGCTAATGCAAAGGACCAAAAGTAGGACCAAGTTTAACAAGTCCCAGTGGGACAAAGAAGAAGGCCAATGGGCATGTAGTGAGATGGTGAGGGCAGATGGCAAGGAGGTGCGTGTGGATAGGTAGGTTGGATCATGCAGAGCTCTGTCAGACAAGGCCTGAGTCACAAGTCCAGAGGTTTAGTCCAGAATGAGGTCCATTTGGGAGCTTTTGCGGCAATGAGGAAGCCAAGGTTCTCAGAATCAGGTAACTACCAGGTCTAGGAAGTTTATCTGGGTTGATTCAAGGATAGTCTTTAGGGGTAAAGAGCAGACATTGGGAAGATGGAAGCCATTACAGAAATAGTATCTTGCCCTGAAGGAATAATCTAGTAGGTATTGGGTGAGTTGGTGGTGGTCTCAGCTGATGGAAATGAAACACCAGAACAAGGTAAGACAGACAGACATCCTTTAGGTAAAAATTTAGTAGGGGTACAGTGCCTCTTAACCCATGCAAGCATCCCATAAGCACCCGTTCAGCCCCTTGTATCCCATACTAGAGACATGGGGCAGCAAATAAGCTCCTAAACCCACTCACTTGTGTGTGGGAGCTCCAAATGTACTGCAAGGTCTGACTGTTGTTGGCTAACAGCCTCACCAGGTCCAAGCCTAAAGTTGGCAGATCATTTTGGCAGGGACAGGGAATGTGTACCTATATAGTACTAGAGCAGACTGGGAATGACAACCAAGAAGGCAAAATTTTGCTTTTAAAGATTCAGGATCAAATTCAAGGTTCTTCACCTTTGAGTTCAGGCACCACTCAAGTCAATCAAGCCTTTCAAGTTTTTTTGACATTGTAAGGCAACCATCTGGTAAAGGAACAGGTAAAAGTTCACTGTGAATAAGACTTAATTATGCATCCCATAGGCAGATATGCCCTGGGTTAGGTCAGGCACAAGTTGAGGCTTTATGTGTCAAGAAATATCTCAGGATAGCAGAAAGTGTCCCTCCTTCGAAGGTGGCACCATGTCTAACAACAAGTTCCTTAATTTTCGTAGCCAGGAAAATCTCCTGATAGCCTAAAACCCCATACTATTCTTACTAGACCATCCTGTCTTCCGAGTAAACACATCCCTAAACTTTTTATTTATTGTAGTAAAATTAAACAATAATCATGAGGAATTGAAATGAGGCATATTTCATAGAGATAATACATAATATTAAATTAAAATGTGTGTGCCTGTTTGCTCAGTGGAAACAAGAGATAGATAATACACATGACTGTGTACATCACATGAGGATCTTTCTATAAAAAGTTAACAACAGGGCGCCTGGGTGGCTCAGTTGGTTAAGCGACTGCCTTCGGCTCAGGTCATGATCCTGGAGTCCCTGGATCGAGTCCCGCATCGGGCTCCCTGCTCGGCAGGGAGTCCGCTTCTCCCTCTCCCACTCCCCGTTTGTGTTCCCTCTCTCGCTGTGTCTTTCTCTGTCAAATAAATAAATAAAATCTTAAATTAAAAAAAAATAATAAAATAAAAAAAATAAAAAGTTAACAACAAAATCATTTTTTTTTATTAGAAGCTTTCATTTCTTGGTGCCTGACTGTGTTCTAGGCACTGTGCTGAGCACATTTTACATGATTTCATGTAACCTCGGTTATGCTATTGTTTCTAACTAAAAGTAATGTACTCAGGGAATCCCAGGGTTTGGAGGGTCGTCTGATCTGATTTATACCATTTGACTTACAGCAGCTTTTCCATTAATGTAATCTTCTTCACCTTATGGGACTTGTACTCACTTATTTGTACTTCTCTCTCTCTCTTTTTAAAGATTTTATTTATTTATTTGATGAGACAGCGAGAGAGCACAAGCAGGGGGAGGAGGCAGAGGGAGAGGAGAAGCAGACTCCCCGCTGAGCAAGGAGTTCCTCACAGGGCTCAATCCCAGGACCCTGGGATCATGACCTGAGCCAAAGACAGATGCTTAACCAACTGAGCCACCCTGGTGCCCCTGTACTTGTCTCTTTTTGAGGGGAGGATGAGGGCAACAACAAATTAACTAAACTAAGTGCTTGGATCATATATATTAGAGAAAGAAGGACCTTATGAGGCTTGAGCTAGCCTTCTGCCTTCAGATGATTATGCACAGGAAGGCAGGAGAGGTTAAATCCCCTTCTCAATGCCACCAGCTAAAAACTGGTAGAATGAAAACCACAGTCCAGATCTTCTATTAAGATCCTGTCACCTGGGTGCCTGGGTGGCTCAGTCAGTTAAGTGTCTGCCTTCGACTCATCATGATCCCAGGGTCCTGGGATTGAGCCCCAAGAGGGGCTCCCTGCTCAATGGAGAGCCTTTTTCTCCCTCTCCTTCTGCCCCTCCACCCCACTCATGTGCTGTCTCTATCTCAAATAAATAAATAAAATCTTAAGAAAAAAAAGATCCTGTCACCTGTTAAGATCTCCCTCTCCTAAACTGAGCTTTGTTGTGAAAGCAAGAGTAAATATGTATTGAGATATGGCACATTTGTGCCATTGGTTCTCCTTGACAAATTGCACTTTCAAAACATAGAATGAAGAGGTGAGGGTAGAATAAAAAATGGTTACTGCAAATGGTATATTGTGCTTCTAACTGCTCAATTTGGAAGAATTTAGGAAAGGCAAAAAACTAAAATCTGTAGCTCAGAATAAGCACTACCCCAAGCAACAAGATCATAGCCTTATCCCAGCCCAAGCTGTAACAACATTCTACCCAGATGATGAAACAAATATGCCTCCCTCCTGCCCACCTCCTCTACCCAAGCATGTCTGTTCCATTCCATCCCTCCCATTTGCTGATGTCCCAAACCCCAGGAGAGCCCGAGGATGCAGTACAGGATTAACAAGGGAAGGTGCTAAGGGGAACTTTCTGACAATCTCAAGTGTTTTTTAAAATGCAGAAATGGTAATTAGCATCAAGAAGGCTCATTTTAGTGTGTGTGTGTGTGTGAGTGTGAGTGTGTGTGTTGGGGAGATGAGCACTCTTCCTGCTGACTGTGCCTGAATGCTGGTCTTTCCTGACCTACTAATGAGATTTCCTGCATGGCAGAGAAATAGCCTCTCACTCCATGAAAAGAGCCAGTCCCAGACAAATCTCTGGAAAGACAGAAAGATCTAAACAAACATAGACCAGACATTGATTTAATGCAGATGCTGACACTACCAGGAAAATGAGAGAAAAAGGGAATATTTGGGGAGAAGGAACAGCATATCTTGAAAGGCGAAAGCAAAGTAACACATTAAAAGACCAAGAATTGGCAGCAAGAAAATTATCTTGTAATGTAACCATGTCAACCAGAACATGTCAAGAAGTGACTCTGGGGCGCCTGGGTGGCTCAGTTGGTTACGCAACTGCCTTCAGCTCAGGTCATGATCCTGGAGTCCGGGGATCGAGTCCCACATCGGGCTCCCTGCTCAGCAGGGAGTCTGCTTCTCCCTCTGACCCTCCCCCATCTCATGTTCTCTCTCTCTCATTCTCTCTCTCAAATAAATAAATAAAATCTTTAAAAAAAAAAAGAAAGAAGTGACTCTGGAAGCAATAGAGAAAACGTGGAGCTTTAGCAGAGGATAAAGAACCCAATCAAAGCATGAAACTTGCTCATATCCAAGCTATGAAACTATCATCTCCCTAGTAAAGAGGGATAGAGGCTCAAATTGCACTCGCCCTAGCATGATTTATTTACAGATAAATTATATATCTATAATTAAGCACATAGATTTAACTGAAATGTTTAGCCATAATATTATACATACCATGTTTGTTGAATTATACTTAAATGACCCCTTTGCCTTTAAAGTGCCATTAGGGAACTGGGTAGTGGGGGTGAGGTGGGGAAAAGAGGAAAGGATGGAGAACTCCAAGAATAAGCTGTATTTTGCATAACAAAAGATGATCCTAGATTAGGGCTCTCTCTACCTTTACCTACTTGCTGGAAAGGGGGGTATGTTGGAGTTAATGTCCCCATGTGGAAGTTCCATCAGCAGATTTGAGGGTGTGCTGGTGGACTGAGTCAGTGAGTGAGTCAAATCCCTGCTCCACCCAGGAGCAAAATGACAATAGCGTCTTTCAGGGCATAGGTGTGAGTCATGTTTGAGCATCAACCTCTGCAATGCAACACCATGACATCACCTCTACAGACTACTATTTGGCCCACAGAACAGCTGTGGAAGCAGTGATTGAATCTGAATCAAATTCAACTCTATTAAGTTAACCTTTGCAAGGTCAACATCTGCTACTTGCTTTTTGACCAGCCAGCAATCTAGAAAATGAGCATAGATGACTTGGTTAATGAAGCTTTAATAATAGAAATCTGGGTCCTGATTAAGTTTCGTGCAGCATGTCTTTGTGGATGCTAGTGTATCTTACAGGGTTTCTCAGGGTTGTCAATTATATATAAAAAATTATAACAGCAAATGCTCTTTTAAAAAGTATCCTATATATAATTAGAATTAATTATGTATATGAACAACTTTGTGTATATATACACATATATCCATATATACATTTACATACATATACATACTATAAGTACTTAATTCTATTGTATCTGTATATATATGTATACATAGGCATACGTGTGTGTGTGTATACACAAAGTTGTTCACTATAGCATTTTTTTATTGCAACAATAAATCCAACAATAAATGCCCAACAATAAGATATTTTTAATTAGATTATGGCCTATATATACAGCAGGATGTTATGGAGTTATTGACAAGAAAAAAAGTGTATTAGCACACATGATATTATTATAAGCTATTATGAAAGAAAGCTATGTGATAGAAAAAAGTATGCAGTAGGATCCCATTTACGCAAAAAAAAAGGATATATGTAAATGTAAATGTATATCAAGGCTTAGACAGTCTCTGAAAAAATAGGGGAAAATAGCTATTAACTGGATTAGGCTTTGGAAAGGGTCCAGATGAAGTAGAGAGGTGTGAGGGAGAATTTGTTAAATGAGTTTTTTTCTTAATGTATCTTCTAAAATACAACAAACATTAAAGAAAAGCACAAGAATTGCATCCAATATTCAGAGGCCAAACTGTCATTAGTAGGATACTGGCTGCTGAATATATACTGTAAAAATGGTTCCAAGTTTTCATGCATAAGGATTCAAGTGCCCTGAAAGCAATTTCACTATTAATGTTTTTATTCTGCCATGTTTTTTCTTTAGCACCATTTTCAAGGAATTGGGACATTGTTTTTTTAGGTATTTTCTTTCTCAATTATTCAGACAATCATTGATCTAATAACAAAAGGAAGCTTTTAGAGATACTGTGTGCCAGATATTACTTATACTTGATAAATTGCATGCCCAAGGGAATATGAAAAGAAGCACATCAACAAAAATAGAATATAATTCACATTGATTAAAACAATATGTGCCAAACACTTCTTTTTGTGGGAGAGGAAAAATAGCAACATATATTAAAAAAATCTAACAAGTGAACATAGGAGATTATGGCCCTCATAGGTTTTAGTTATTCAGTGTACTTTTCCTGATTGTTTATTTTGCATTAGGCATTATGCTGAGAATGAGTAGTGGGATACTTTGGTGAAAGGAACAGATAAGTTAAAACAGTAATTACAATACAATGGAATAAGTGGTAAAGTGGAGGTCAAGAGGAAAGTACATTTAAGCAAATGCAAAACAGCATATAAACATGAAAGAATGAGGTATTGAAGGAAAGGCAAGAATACTGCTATTCTGGGGTGTGGAGGATACATATCTCACTGTCTATTCAACATGTCCACTTGGATACCTAATAAGCATCTCAAACTTAATACACCCCAAACTGAGCTTCTTATTCCTCCACTCTTCACCTCCACCAGCTTCTCCATGGTCTTCCTCTTCTTAGTTTATGGCAACTGCATCCTTCAGCTGCTCAAGCCAAATGTCTAGGAGTCACTATTGAATCCTCTCTATGCTCCATATACAAAGTGTCAGCAAATCTTTCTGGATCCCCTGAAAGGATCCAGAACCTGATCACAACTCACCAGCTCTACTGCATCCATCCTGGTCCAAGCCACCATCATCTCTGGCAGCACTGCCCCACTTCAACCTATCTACACAGCAGACAGAGTGATCTGTTTATACAGTAAGACAGATCAAACCCACCTTGACTCTCATCTCACTATGAGTAAAAAGCTAAAGTCCTCACTGTTGATTGATCAAGGTCCTGAATAATCTGACACTTCCTCTCTCCTCATTCTGCTTACCTCACCTCTACTTCCTCTTTTTGCCCTCCCCTCTCCACCCACAGGAGTCCAGTTCTTCCCGCAGCCTCCCCCAGGCATACCTGTTCTACCACCTCCAGTTTTTATTCAATGACCCTTCTCAGTAAGTCTTTCTAATCCCCCTACATAAATTGCAACCTCTACTCTCATACTCTATCTTCTTTTTAATTTTTCATATCACATGTAACTATCAAACACATTATTTATTCTATGTATTTATTTTGTTTATTATCTGCCATCTAAAACCCATCCCCAGAATATAAGTTCCAGAACGACAGAGATTTTTGTCTGTTTTTGTTCACTGCTGTATCCTTAGAACCTAGAATAACATTCAGAATATTATAGACATTCAACAAATATTTGTAAAATTCATGAATGAATGAGTGGGGTGAATGAGATATGAAATGATCAAAGTTGAGACTGAAGGGAACACAAGGGCCCAGCTCTTGAAGGTGCCATGGTAAGAACTTTGAAACTTGGGCACCTGGGTGGCTCAGATGGTTGAACGTCTGCCTTCGGCTCAGGTCATGATCCCAGGGTATTGGGATCAAGTCCCGCATTGGGCTTCCTGCTCCTTGGGAGCCTGCTTCTCCCTCTACCTCGCTCTCTCTCTCTCTCATGAATAAATAAGTAAGATCTTTAAAAAAAAAAAAAAGAACTTTGAAACTCATCAAACAATAGAAAACCACAGGAACAAGAGAGGTGTGTATGTGTGTGTATGATATATAAACACATATATGGTATAAAGAATGCAATGGGTGGGGGGAAGACAGGAAAAAATGGACAAAGGACTTGAATAGACATTTCTCCAAAAAGATATCTAAATGGCCAACAAGCACATTAAAAGATGCTCAATATCATCAGTCATTAGGGAAATGCAAATCAAAACCACGATGAAATATCACCTCACTAGGATGACTATAATCAAAAAGAGAGGTAATGGCAGGTATTGATGAGGCTGTGGAGAAACTGGAACTCTCATACATTTCTGCTGGGATTGTAAAATGGTGCAGCTACTGTAGAAAAGTTCTGCATTTGTTCAAAAAGTTAAATGTATAGTTACCATAAGACTCAGCAATTGTGGCTTGATAGTTCATTTCTTCTTGTCACTGAATAATATTCCATTGTATAGATGTCCCAAAATTTGCCTGTTTACCTATTGAAGAACATCTTTGTTGTTTCCAAGTTTGGGTAATTATGAATAAAGATTCTATAAACATTCATGTGCAGGTTTTTGTATGGGCCTAAGTTTGCAACTCATTTGGGTAAATATCAAAGAGTATGATTGCTGGATCATAGGGTAGACTATGTTTAGCATTGTAAGAAACTGCCAAACTGTCTTCTGAAGTGGTTGTACCATTTTGCCTTCTCACCAGCAATTAATGAGTGTTCCTGCTGCTCCATATCCTCATCAGCATTTGGTGTCAGCAGTGTTTTGGATTCTAACCATTCTAATGGCTGTAGAGTTTGTTTCAATTTGCAATTTCCTGGGGCACCTGGGCGACTCAGTCGGTTGGGTGTCTGCCTTTGGCTCAGGTCATAATCCCAGGGTCCTGGGATCGAGGCCCACATTGGATTCCCTTCTCAGTGGAGAGCCTGCTTCTCCCTTTCCCTCTCTCGCTCCCCCTGCTTGTGTTCTCTCTCTCAAATATATAAATAAAATCATTAAAAAATAATTTGTAATTTCCTGTAATTTCCAATGAAAGCATTGATGAAAAATGTTGACTATTTTGGATCCTTATTTGTCATCTTTGTATTTATGTTATAGTATTATATAATAAGTTTTCCAGTGTCTCCAATCTAAGTATGAATTGCTTATCTTTAGTCTTCCCACATTTCTAGATCCCAGTTCATATTGAGGAAAGTGAATCTAAGGAATTTAAGGACAGACAATATCTAGTACGCCCATTATCTGTTATAGGAAATCACTTGTGTAATACGTAAAAATTGACTCATAGTATGAGACTGATTATAAAGCCCAGAAGTCAGTCAGTTTGCATTTCCTCCTGGAAGATACCACTATTGGTTTTTACTACCTTCCTTCCAGGTCATATATTCTAACTTAATTTAATGGCATTTAAACATGCCCAAACACCCAGACTAGAAACTCAGAGCTACGTTTGGGTTTTCCTTCTGCTTCACCTTGCACATTAATATAGCTACTATATCTCATGAATTCTACTTTAAAATGTTTCTGGAATCAGTGTCATTTTTTTCATCCTGACTGACAAATATTGCAATAACTTTAAAATTTTTTTTTCCTGCTATAGAGGCCTGATGTGGCAGCAGGAGGCTTCCTATTGTGATCAGAGATCTAAGATCTCCACTTCCACTTCACCAGAGTACCTTCACTTTTTGTCTGTTTTATATACTGGATTCCATAGATTTAATTTTTTTGAAAAAATTTTTTTCCAAACACAAGCAACCAAAAATAATTTGATAAATTGAACCTTATCAAAATTAAAACCTTATGTGGATCAAAAGACACAACAAAGAAATGAACAGAACAAGAGAAAATACTTGCAAATTATGTATCTATTAAGAGTCTTACAACCAGAATATATAAAGAACTCTTCAACTCAATAAAAATAAGACAAATATTCCAATTTTTAAATGAACTCAGCAATTCCACTCCCAGGTATATATTCAAGAGAATTAAAAACATATGTTCACACAAAAACTTGTACATACATTTTCATAGCAGCAATATTTCAAAATATCCCAAAGTGGAAACAACCCACATGTCCATCGACTGATAAACAGATAAACGGAATGTTTTTCAGCTGTGTAAAGGGATGAAGTACTGATTCATGCTACAACATGGATGAACCTTGAAAACATCATACTAAGTGAAAAAGCCAGAACCAAAAGGCCACGTATTGTATGATTCCATTTATATGAAATATCCAAAGTGGACAAATAGACACAGAGAGAAAGGAAGTTAGTGGTTGCTAGTAGATGGGTAGATGGGAGAATAGTGAGTGACTGCTAAAACAGGTATGGAGGTTCTTTTTGGAGTCATGAAAATGTTCTGGAATTATATAATAGTGACAGTTGCACAACATTGTGGATATACTGAAAACCACTGGAGGTACTAAAAAACCACTTTAAAATGGTGAATTTTGTGTTATATGAATTATATCCCAAATAAACATTGCAAAAAAAAGGGTGTCTTCCAGAAATTATTATCTGGAGCTTTAGAGACAACTTTGTGATCCAGAAAATAAGCAGGTGGATCGAGGAGACTACTGTGGATTTCTGCTGAGGAGGAATTTGTGGAGAATTCTTACTGCCAGATTGAGTGATCCTGCCAGATAAGCAGAGTTGGGCTTAGTTCTCAGGTCACTGTACTCCCAGGGTAACTGCTGTCATGTGCAAAATTTGAAAATGAATTGTTCAAACTGAGTGAACACAATGCTGGTGGGGCACATGAAAGCCCACAAGAAATTATAGATAGGCTAGTTTAAGGGCTGCTGACCAATGCCCTTAGCCTGAGGTAGGGCAGAACTTTCATACGTTCTTGTAAAACTCAGGTAGAAATGAAACTAACTACTAGAAATAAGGAAACAATGACAAAACTAAAAACACCACTATAACTATAAAAGCACATGGGTTTCATACATCATGGGAAAATAATCTATTTGTGCATTGAATGCTTTTTCTCTCATCACCTGTGGAGGTGAGGATAGATGATCCAATCAAATCGGCACTTGTTTGACTTCATTCCCAAAAGAACACAAAAGTACAAGGTTTGAGTTTAATGGCAAAAGACAAATATTTTTTTAAAATACGAACCAATTAAAAGCTCATTACCCAGAAATACATTTGATGGTGTATGTCTTGGGAGGAAATGGTCTGACGAACCTTTTCTTGAAGGCACTCCCTGATCTACAGCTGGAGTAAGAGCAACAGGAGAGAGAGAAGAAGCAGTGCAAGACTCAGGCTCCAAGTAGTTGTTGAGGCAAACCTGCAATAAGATAGAGGAACTCTGAGGAAAAGAATTCAAGGGCGGTTCTCAACATACCAAGCAATGGGATACAGCCTGCTATACCTGGAGCAGTTTCCAAGTGTCAACTTCCTTAGGAGACCTGGGATTGTTGAGGGGCCCTGATTGGTAGGTAGCGTTGTCTGGATTTTCAAGTTAAGACTAAGATGACCCGGGCAGGCAGGATGGTCCCAAATAGACTGGCATGTAGTAGTTCTGTGTAGTGCCCAAGTCTGAAAGGTACGTTATATCTTGTGTGTTATGTAGACTGACGACACTAGAGTTCTTAATTTATACTAGAGCAATAGTACTCAAAAGCAAACAAATAGTAATTTGACAGATATTTGACTATAATCACTGCCTATTGTAAGCTATATAGAGAGTTACACATTTAACTCACTCCCAAAGAGAGAGAAATGGAAGGATTTTTTTTTAAGACAAGAAAAAGATGCATCCTTTTGATTAGTTTTCTCATGTTCTGTCATTGTGCAAAATGAAATTCAGGTCCGAAGGGCAGTAAGCAGTCACAAATATGCAACATCCATCTGGAGTGGTACATGAGTAGTCACTAAGGAAACGATTCCAAAAAGGAAACCAGAAATGCCTTCACCAAAGCCAGATAATTAGAAGTGCTATTAAAGAAACAGTGTAGGATTTTTCTTAACTTCCTGGTTAAGGTAAATCAGATCTAATTATATTTTAGTTGCTGATTACTACCCAAATCATTGAAATCTTTCATGAAAATAATTAAACTGATAATTCTTAATAGGAAATTTGAGAACAATCAAGCTCTCTCAATGTTGCATAGTTTCTCAAAATAATTTATAATCTTAACAGGAGTACAACATATTCATGCATTACTCTCTTCTCATAACTCATGGGATTCTTTTTCTCTTTGTAGTTATACTAAATAGATCCTATAGAACCTTTGTCTGTTTTAGTAAGTTTAGAGAAGGCAAATTTAATTACTTCAATTTCATATAGGCTTGGGAACACAGACTGACCCACGTCATAAAGAGACAGCATGCACGTTATCACAGCCTACCTGAAACATAGCTGGCAGCCATTAAGTCATCTGCTAAATTGCCTTCAAGTTTGAGCAGGAAACTGAATGAGGGAGCACGGGAGAGATAACTTTTGGGTAAGTGAGAGTCAGAAGGAAAATCAAGGAGGTGGAGAGTTCTGTTACTCGCCTTGCCTTCTGAGCCGTGGTATCCCCCCAGTAGTCTCACAGCCCCTTATCTGAAATTTGTGGGGTCAGAGGTGTTTCAAAATTCCGAATGTTTTGGACTTCATGAAGGTAATCTGTTTTGGATACGTTGCATATGCCATGACACCCCCAGGGTGGCCAGGGCAGCAGCTTATAACCAAACATATTGGCATGTCTGCGGTTTAATGTATGAACATCACTAAGTAGAATAAAAAAACAACTGAAAAAGCCTCTTGTCAGTTCAGATCAAGGTTGACTTTCAAATTAAGTCTGAAAAATCCTTTGGTTTTCAGAGATGATTTTGGAATTGTGGATAAAAGATCGTGAACCTGTAATGAAATTAAAGAGATTGCCCTCTTTGTCCTGGTTGTAGGTGGAAAACCCTCTCGGGTGTCTTTTTCACACCCTGTGTCCCCCTGACCCTTCATAATAGAACTTGAGCAAAAGAGCAGAACCGCAGGCCCCAGTGTGATCCTCGCTTCGACAGGTCAGAGTGTCTTGGGAAAGAAATTTGACGTTCAGTCAAATAAAGAGATCCTTGTTAGTTACACCCTCAGCTGAAGAATTCTGTAATTGCTTGATTTGGTGAATCATAATGAGTATGTGAATTTCCAAATAATTATCTTGGAAATCTCTCACTCTCTCATTCACCATTACCTAAATTTTGTGCATCATTTATCTCAGCAGTCCAGATGATCTGATGATGAAAAAATGTTTACCTTCCCTGCGAATTTAAATGTATGAGGTATCCCTGCCTATTCTTCTGTTTCCTCTCTCTCCCCACTGAATCCTCTGCCCCCAATCCAAGTTAAATGGGACTAAAAGTATGAGCAAATTCTGAAAAACCTTATTTTGATAACTAGCACGAGCATAACAACTATAGTCAATGTGAATCTTTTTGGCTGGCAATCAATTTTCATGTTTGAACTGGCAGAGCTGTCAGTTTAGGAACTGAAAATGCCATTTTCTTGGTCTTCAGACCTACTCAGTGAAGGAAAGTTCTTAACTGGGAGGACTAAGGGCTGTGTCAGAAAGGATCCACTGTGGCTATGCAGACCAGTGCCATCCAAAAGAAGCATAATGTGATCCATACTTGTCATTTAAAATTTTCTAGTACCCACATTTAAAAAGAAACAAGTGAAGTTAATTTTACTAATATATTTTATATAAGCTCATATATCTAAAACATTAACTTTCTGATATGTAATCAATAGGAAAATTAATGATAAAAAATATTTTACATTTTTCCCACCAAGTCTTTGAAATCTTGTGTATATTTTATACTTAAAGAACATCTCAATTTGCACAAGTCACATTTCAAGTGCTCAAGAGCCACCATTTTGGACAGTAAAAGGAATGTGAAAGTTTAGAAAGTGAAGCTGGCACCCAATCCCTCAGAAGTTTGTGATTCTTCTGGGAAAAGGATGGCTCCTACTTTGACTTTTCTTTCACATTAATTCTACTATATATTATAAACAAAAATAAAGACCATCAACTAGTGAAAATAATGTTTAGTACCTCCAGTAAACTAATGAAATACTCGGGATTCATGCTAAGAATTGGATGTCATTCCTTGGCTAAGTAGAAGTCACAGTTTGAATCCAAAATTGGAGTAACACTGCAATCAGAAAGGTGTTGCCCACTGATCTTTTTGCAAAGAAATTTACAGAACAAGTATCTCTATTGACTTTAACTCTGAACTTCTGCTGGTAGCAATTTAAACTGCCCTAAGGAAAACATGAACATGGTAAATGCTAACAAGTGAATGTTGAAATGATTTAAAAATAAAATTCAAACATGTTAGGCAGTTAGACTTCTTCCCTTCTGGAACTAAGGAATTTAGATCTTACAATCTTATTGTGCAGTAACGAGCTGCATCTAGATTTTCACAACTATGAAATGAGAATAATGTCTAGTGTTTATTACAGGCACTGTTCTCAGTGTATTACATGTACTGATTTGCTTAATCCTCACACTAATCGTATATGGAAGACACTGTATTTTATTCCCATTTGAAGGATGAAGAAACTGAGACCAAAAAGGTAATTTATCCAAAATCACACAGCTAAGAAGAAATGAAATAGTATTCAAACTCATGTTAGTAATCATTACTCTGTAACCTATTAGATTTATAAGATGAGGTGAAAATAAAATGAAACCTGATTATCTTAGAAATCACAGTATAAGCACAATATATTAATATTAAAAAATATCTCTTAGTGAAAATACCTTTGTTAAAGGAAATCCTATTTGGTTTTGTTTTTAAATATGTGTATTTTTATGTCCCTCTTTTAATACAAATGGTAGCATAATATGTAGATTGCTATGAATTTCACTTTTTTAAAACTAATAACTTTTTTTTATCTTTTCACCTAAGCATTGATATAGTATTGATTAGTATTTCTTTTTTTTAACTCCCAAATTTGTTTTATTTTTTCATCATTTTATTTTGTTTTTTTCATCATGATGAGTGTACTCTTTAATCCCCATCCATTATTTCCTCCAGTGCCCCCACCTACCTCCCCTCTAGTAATCATGTTTGTTCTCTAGGGTTAAGAGTCTGTTTCTTGGTTTATCTCTCTCTCTTTTTTTCCTTTGTTCATTTGTTTTGTTTCTTAAATTCCACATATGATTGAGATCATATAGTATTTGCCTTTCTCTGACTTATTTTGCTTAGCATTATACTCTCTAGTTCTGTCCATGTTGCTTTATGTTTAAATTATATATGCAGTTTGTCTCATGTTGTACCAAAGCAGCTAAAATTTAAACTCATTCATTCATTTATTTCATTCAAATAATCATCTATTAGTGATACTTTCCCTGATGCTTTAAAGTAAAATAGCAATAAACTTTTCTAGCCCTTGGCAATCTCAATCTTCCTTAATTATAAATTTATACATATTATTCCTTATTATAAATATATAGTTATAAATTTATGTATAAATTCATTATTCCAAATTTACTTATGTGTTTGTATTCTCTCTGTCCTTAATAATGTAAGGTCCATACAGGCTAAATTTTTTTCTGTTTTGTTCACTCCTATATCCCCAGTACTTGACAACAATGTTGGGATCTTAGTAAATCCTCAATAAATATTTATCAATTGAACAAATGATTGACTTTTTAATATTTATTCATTTGTTGATGCTGAAACAACACATATAGCAATTATGTACATAGACTTTGGAACAAAAAAGACTTGGATTAGAATCACAGCTGCCATTTACTATTTGTAAAGTATTTATTTATAAATTTATTTATTTATTTATTTATTATTTATTTATTTAAGATTTTATTTATTTATTTGTCAGAGAGAGAGAGCCCAAGCATGGGGGAGCAGCAGGCATAGGGAGAAGCAGGCTCCCCGCTGAGTGGGGAGCCCGATGCAGGGCTCGATCCCAGGACCTGAGATCATGACCTGAGCCGAAGGCAGACGCTTGACCCACTGAGCCACCCAGGCTTTTAAATATTGTAAAATATTTAAAAAATAATAAATACATTGATCTTGTAAGATTATTGGGAAGATTAAATAGGATACTTCTTTCTAAAAGTAGCATAGGGCTGGCACAAGGCTGTGCTCCATGAATGTTGTTGTTGTTGTTGAATTTGTATTACTTATGCACACATTAAATAAACACAGTGCCAAACACTGTGCTAGGTGCCAAGGGAGTTTGAGTTAAAGACATCTCTTTTGAGATAAATCATAGCTTTTAATACACTACTGGACTCATAAGAAGTAAAGGAGCTCTTTTAGGCTTCCTCACCCCACAAGCTCCAGCCCACACCCCCCACTCCCCAACCCTAAGGTGAGCTGAAAGCAGAGTCAGGCGCTGGGAGCAGCAAGCAAACAGAAGTGTATGTTTTCCTGAGGGCAAACGCTACAAGCCGAACGGCCTTTAGGCGCTCAGGCCTCAGACCGGACCGGGCAGATAGGTAAGCCTGCCAGTCGGACAGAAGAGAGGACTAAAGTCGTACCTGTTTCAGTAGCAGCAAAAGCAGACAGAAATTCTCTCTGAAGAAATCTGCATGATTCCCATGATTTAAGATCATGCAAGTATGACTTCAAAAAGATCACCAAAAACACAAATAAATAAGCCATCATGTTGCCGAAAAAGGAAATAAACAGGTTTAGATCCCCAAGGATTTCACATTTTTAAATTATTAGATAAACAATATAGAATATAGAAATAAAGGATAGGATTATAAATTTGATGAACAAAATGACAGGTACATTTACAAAAGAATCTAATAGAACTCTTTAAATTGAAAAATATAATTGTGGAAATAAAAAACTCAATGGAGAGGCGAAACGGGATGAATAGCAGCTGCAGAGGGAATCTAAGAGGGCGTACATGGAAACTACGAGAAAGACATAGAGGCTTGTGGAGGAGGGAGTGAGAAGCCTGCCGTAGGCCTAACCAGGGTCCCAGAAGTAGACAATAGAAAATATGGAGGAGAGGTGAGGATTGAAGAGAAAAATGGGTTTCTGATGAGACCAGACTCACCAAACAGGATAAATAAAAATAAAACTACACTTAGATAAATCACAGTGAAACTGCAAAATATCCAAGCAAAGAGATGTTATAAGTAGCCAAAGAGAAAATGCAAATCACCCACAAAGGTATGACAAACTTCCAGCACACTTCTGAACACACCATAAAAACAGCCAGAAACTGTGGAATAATGTCATGAATAGTTGAATGAAAACTTAGAAAAGCTGTTTACAGAATAAGTCTGAAATAACAACCATTTTAGACCATCAAGCCTGGGAGAGTTGCCCCCAGCAGATCTTTACTAAAGAAACTTCTACAGAGGAGCGCCTGGGTGGCTCAGTCGTTAAGCATCTGCCTTCGGCTCAGGTCATGATCCCAGGGTCCTGGGATCGAGCCCCACATCGGGCTCCCTGCTCAGCGGGAAGCCTGCTTCTCCCTCTTTCACTCCCCCTGCCTGTGTTCCCTCTCTTGCTGTGTCTCTCCCTGTCAAATAAATAAATAAAATCTTAAAAAAAAAGGAAAAGAAAAGAAAAGAAATTCCTACAGAATCCACTTCAAAATAGAGAAAAGTGATTCCAGAAGGAAGGTCTGAGATGCAGGAAGGAATGGTAAGCAGATCGATTAGAAAACATGTGCTTTATGACAAAAACGATGTCTAATTGTGAAATAAAGCATTCCAAACCCTTGCATTTTGGGGAGAAGATGAAGATAATGGATTACAATTTGACTTTGTTTACTCAAGAAAGATCACTGAAAAAAATAGTAATAGAAAATTTTAGTTTCAAAAACCAGAAGCAAAAAGAAGATGAGAAAAACAAGTGAATAGAAGTCATGTTAAACTTTTTTAAAGGCAAAGAAGAGGTGTAGAAAACATAAAACAAACAAAAATAATAAAATAAGGTGGAGTAAACAAGTCTAAATGTATCAGTAATCACAATGAATATAAATGTTACCATCTTACGAGTTAAAAACAAAGTAGATCAAAGAGAGAGAAAAAATTCCAGCTATATACTATTTATGAGATATGCCTAAAACACAAAAACACCAAAATGTTGAAGTAAAAGAACAGATAAATATTAAAGTATTAAATAACTTTTTTAATAAAAAAACCAAAAACCACCCAAAATCTTAACCATAATTATTTTTCATTTTTGTAAATTCCTCCTTTTGTCCCAAACTTCCATATTTGGATATTACTATATTTATGATACACATTTAACTTCAATTCAGCTTTTTTCTTTTTAAAATTATAGTATAATATAATATCCCGAATTTTTAGGTGGTCTGTATCAAACATATTTGACCTTTTTATAATTCAATTCTATTTCCTGCACGACCTTTCCAGTAGTGAATTTTATAAGCTTATTACCAACTGTGTGAGGTAAAAACTCATTTTATTTGTCCTAAATGCTTAGAAATTCAGAATCTGTTTATCGTCTGAATACTTCTCGATTTAGGGTCCGCCCGTGTTCATTTTACGCATGCCACTCAGATTTTATAGATTGGGAACATAAGCCTACTTGGTCTTTGCGAGCTGAAGCGTTGCCCTCTTTTGCACATCCTCACATAGCACCGCCCATCTTGCGGATCATTTTATCTGACTCTTCGGTCTTTCTGAAGAGGGCAGAAGGCTGCTCGGTCGGTTGGGAGTTGGAGCTGAGGATACAGCACCTTTGTACGAAGTCTCAGGATGGAGTACAAGACTGAAATAGAGGTGCTCAGAAACACCAACAAGCGACGACAACAGTAACAAACTTCCTACGTGCCACATACTGTTTAATCATATTCCATGCGGTAGGGTTTACTGATGAGTCCAGGAAGGCCTCAAATACCTGTCTAATTCTCCTCTTTCTCCTTCTCCCTTCTTTGTTTCCAAACAAATTAGAGGCAAGTGAGTAGGCATTCAGGCCTCTTGCCTGTTTGCAGAAGCTGTAGATAGGCATCAATGCTTCCATTCATCTGCCTCTCTTCTGGGTCAAGAGGGCACAATGACAGTATGGATTCTGAAACAAAGGGGTGTGAACTTGGGAGCAGGAGGCCAAAAAAAAAAAAAAAAATCCAAATAAACAAACCGTAGAGGTCAATGCTAATGAGCAGACAACCAGCTTACAACTAAGACTTTCCAAGCCTTTAAGGAACTAAATAAAATTAGATTATGTTTCAGTGACTGACATCACAGCATAGCTGAATAGTAATAATACAGTAGTGCAGGACATAGAAATTACGTACGTACATAATTATGGCTTTACGCAAACTAATGAACCAGATGAACTTCTCTGTTGCCTCTGACACAAACCTTGGTTTTTCTCCTGGGAGTTGGAAAAAAGTCAACGTGTCAGCAATTCATCTATTTCTGCCTGTTGGTACATCATGCAGAAATTAAATGAGGTGCATAATATGAATTTAGATGTCAACATTCTGTTGAATTCTAGAAAGATGTACTAAAATGTTTAGTTTGCATTATAACAAATTTGTGTCATTCTGAGTTTGTTAAATTTGGATTATGGAAAATTGAAGATTTGCATAAATCTAAATTCTGCTAAGGACCCTGTGTTAATACATTCTTCACATTATTTTTCCAAAAGATAACTTTGATCTGTTCAATCCAATCTTTAAAGTCTTCATTGTATACTTTGGGAAGCAATATTTCCTTCAACCTCAAGTATTCAGCCATTAAATTAATCTTTTGAGCAGGTCCTAAAATATTTAGTAGTTTTATCTGACAGGGTAATCATCTGACATAAACATCATCGTGATGTATTAAAAACCAAAACAAACCAAAATAAAACAACAAGAAAAGGTTCATGTTGCCAATCGTTCGGCTAGAGTCACCCGTAGGCCCTCACTGGGTCTCCCTGACAAATGGCACCTATCTGGGAATAGAGGCTGGTCGGGCCCAGAGCTCTGAGCTCAACCATGGAGCTGAGCACGTCTAAGTGGGTTCTCCTGGGCCTGCCCACGGATAACGACAAGAATTATAATTACTACTTAAGTGAAGCGAGTTTTAATATTGTGTGACCCAACATTAAATATCAGCTTATGTAAAACAGCCTGTAGCATATGCTACATATCGGTTCATTTATGTGATAGCTTATCTGGAAACTGGCTCCTTTTAGAGCTAATGGCCCCGCAACCCTCTTACATATCATCACTGTGGATACCGATCTAACCCGAGCCCTCATCACCCAGGCTGAAGCCACTGTCACTCTTTCCCCGTTTTCTTGCCTCAGCCTCATTCCACTTAGACTGCTCTCCACGGTCGAGCTAATCGTCCTGTAACAAAGCTAGTGTCGTGTCTTACCACGACTGGACAAGCTAGAGCGGTGCCCAACTGCTCCTCTCTCTGGCTTTACCATCAGTCTCCCCTGGCTGCCTTCCTTCCTCCCTTCTTTGTTTCCTCCCTCCTTCTTCCTTCTTTCCTTTTGACTTTTGACTGAATTATAATATCCATCTAGAAGAGTGCATATATCAGTGGGGTTTCACACAACTGACTAGCAACTCAGAAATTCCTTCTTGCTCCTTCCCAGGCTCCACCCACACACCCTAAAGGTAATCAGTATCCCACGGTCTAAGAGCAGGAGTTAATTTAGTCGGCCTTTACTTTTATTAACCTCCTACATGCAGGGCTCCGGGAAAGGCTCTAACTCGGGGTGCAAGAGGATGCCTTGGGCCCCCCAGACCTTGAACCTATGGCAGCAAGTCTAATTTGAGTCCCTACACTGATGGATCTGAATGTCCTGAGATGTCATCTGCCTTCATCAGGATTTGCTCAGGAGCTGCCAGCTGGAGGTGTCCAGGTGACAGCTAATGAGAGTTCCGTAGGGAGAGGTAGAGACAGGCTATGGGTAGCGTTTGCTGACGATGTTCTAAAGCTAACATTTGCATTTCGCTTCCCTCCCATGTTCTCCATTCTCTTGCTCCTTAACCATCTCCTCTGCTTCCTACTCAATTGCTTTTCAATTAACAAAGCCACAAAAGGCACCTGCGACCTGTGGCGTTCAATCATAGAGTCCCCAACTAATACCCAGGGCCTCTTGCATCTCAAGTGGAATGCTTCCAGGGTGCGAGAGCCTTTGATGCTGCTCTGACCGACAGAACATTCTCCTTGTCTTCCAGGAGCAAAGACATGGAAATAATTTTTATCTGTGATTCTTTTTAACAGCAATTCAACAAATGCTATTTGTTGTTGCCTTATTGTGAAGTTGAGATTTTCTTAAGCATACCTCTTGAAAACATAACATAAAAACAGTATATTCGGGGCGCCTGGGTGGCTCGGTCGTTAAGCGTCTGCCTTCAGCTCGGGTCATGATCCCAGGGTCCTGGGATTGAGTCCCACATCGGGCTCCCTGCTCAGCGGGAAGCCTGCTTCTCCCTCTCCCACTCCCCCTGCTTGTGTTCCTGCTCTCGCTGTCTCTCTCTGTCAAATAAATAAAATCTTTAAAAAAAAAACCCCAAAAAACAGTATATTCAATATTGAAGAAAAGTCAGTGGGTGTTAGTCATCATCCCAACCTAACTCTACAACTAGTTTAATTTTGTATATCGTCTCTTTTGCATATTGTCTCTCAGATCCTGTCCACACTCAGAATTTGTACACTTGCTATTGTAGTGCTCATGTCAGGAGACTACCTTTAAGTAGCCTCTTGTTTATGCAAACAAAAGGAGTAAGTTTCACGGAGTCCCCCTATAAAATAATTTGAATACAGAATCACAAAGTTCTGCCTTTCTTTTCTGATGTATCCTAATTCTTTTCATTCAGGGGAGCTATGTAGCTCAGCTACAACAGATGGCAGCCATGCCAGGACGTGAGGAGCCTGGTTCTTGCTCCCGCTCTGTCAGTCACTGTTTAAGTAAACATATGGGTGTCATTGTAACTTTGGTATGCCTCAGAATCTTCAGGAGTAAAGTGCAGAGACTAAGACCTATCCCACCTACCTCACAGGATGTCTTATTATCTCAATAAACCGAGCACCTACTACGCATGCACGGGGCCCCTGCTGGGGGCTGTGGACAGTAGAAGAGCTGGCAACTGAGCCTACCTGGGTGGCTACCTGGGCAGTGGACAGGTGAAGGTTCTGGTACAGAAGAGGCGATGGCCCCACTCAGGAGGGTACGCCAGTCAGGCCTCGGTCTAGGCTCCGGTTCTTGCAGTGCCGCTCTCTTCCCCTCATCCTCGTACTCTCTGACAGCAGGTTCCCAAGGTCCCCAGGATGGTCACAGGGTTTTGACCTCTCTGCATCCCCCCCTTGTCCCTCTCTCCCAGCTCCTCACCTCCCTCCCCAGCTTCCACCACATCTTCCTTAGCCCTCCTTCACCAAAGCCTCATTCTCTGCTTTTTCCTAGGCAGGGGCTCGGTGGTCCCCCAAACTGGGACCCTGACCCTGTGCAACACAAAACTTATTTCCCTTCCTGGAAGGGAAGTGTGGGGGCCTCAGAAACCCAGGGGCCTTTCTTTAAGATATATCACCCTCCCTCAAGAATGCACAGAAAAAAGTTTTCTGCTGAGGAGGGGAAAAAATAGTTTTAAAATATTCCCTTTCAAATGCCATATCCCATTCCGCTTACATGAATCCAGAAGCAGGAGCAGTTGTTTCTGATTGGAAATGTCTTGCAGGATTTTGCAGAGTGTGGCATTTGTGTCAAGCAGTAAAGACAGTTGGGGCTTGAATAGGGCACCTCACATGAGGGAGCGCAGGGGGCAGAGTTCAGAGGTGGGAGAATCCAGAGTGTGTCTGGAGAGCTGCAAGGATCCAGAGGCAAACGGAGGCCTTAGAACTTCAGAGCTGCTTCGCACATGTCCTGAATAAGAGCACTTGTTCTCCAAGTTTAAAGCAATCTGATTTGGAAGGAGTGAGAGGTTCCTTGGGTGGGGTATCCAGAGAAGAGCTGCCTGTGTTGACAAGGGTGGGACTATGGCACCAGCCCGCCAGAGCCAAATCCACTTCCTTTAAGAGGCCCATTGCCTGGTGCACATCTCCCCGTGCCTCATCGCTCCAGAGGTCCCAGCATCCCCAACATCCATCACCACACTCTCACCGCACATTCTCCATATGTGCCCTGACCTGATCAGTCCACCTTCAGTTCCCTTCTGAAATTTCTCCATATCACAGCCTCTCCTCTGAAATATGGAGGTTCTCTGAAGACACATTTCTCAAAGGCTGTCTTTTCTTCCACATTCCATGTAACCAGGACCCCAGAGGTAAGGTAGATATCTTCCTTGCTTCCCTGTGCCTCCTCCAGACCATTTTTTTCCTGTGAAACCCTGCCCTTTGACATTCATGTGATTGGGACACAGTCCCTCCCTCATCTCTGTCACCTCCCGGTCACACTTCTTCATTCGCTTGTTCCCAGGCTTCCTCTCCACTCCAAATTCTGCCACTCTTGTAATTGCAGCATTCCCAGGAAAGGCCATTTTAATTCTCTGGCATCTCAGTTTCTTCATCTCTTTGCCTCATATGATCTTTCCTTCCCTCTGCTTTGGTTACCTCCTCTTACTGTTGCACCCTGGACAATTTGCACCACCTCTGAAATCTTGAATGCCAACATCATGCTCCCAGACTCTCCATATCCTTCTAGTTTAATTATTCATGTAGCCTACTAGAAAAGTCCCTTAACCTCATCATGGCTTCCACTTCATTGATCCTCCCACTTTCTCACTATCCAACAACATCCTCCTCATAAATCCCTCCCTTCCTGCCTAGGTTCAATTCCATACTCCATCATTCTAATCATTTTTTACAAATGCCATAAATTCACTTACCTGCCATTGCTTCAGGGATGTGTTATGGACAAGGATCCCTGGTAGCAGCAGAAGGAATGAATTAAATTAGAAGGAAATTGAAGGCAAAACTGTTGGGAAGATAAAATGATCCCACAGATATATATCTATTCTTTGAAAAGGTAAATGGACTATATGAACATATGGTTGTACTAAGTTACATTTAGTAATTTTATTCTTCATTAAGAATTAATAATATTTGATTTGATCAAATAGTTTAACCTTGGGTTTGTCATGTTCAAATTATCATGGTTTCTGAGTAAATGTCCCAGATTATCTCAATATATTTATGCCCACAAGCTGTAAAACATTTATAGTTTGTGGTTTGGGGGCTAATCAGGCCTAAAAGTATCTTTCCACAGTAATTGGAAAAAGCCTCCCATACTCAGCTGGCTATTTTTAAACACAAGGAACCTCTCACTCCTTCCAAATCAGATTGCTTTAAACTTGGAGAACAAGTACTCTTATTCAGGACATGGAGTAGCAGCTGTGAGGTTCTAAGGCCCTTTTTCTTCAAGTATCTGGATTGAAATGGTGCCTAGAAAAAGTGATTACAGTGGCAATGAGTTTGAAAACTTCAAAAATAGTCATACAGATTTTAAAGATGTATTTAAAAGCAAATAAACAAAAACTAATTCTACCCACAGTACCTGTGAAATAAAGGAGGTCGAGCTCTACTCTCAACACCAAAAGAAATGAACAATGGAGGAAGAAAGGTGTTGAACTGAATGGATGCCAAGAGACCTCTAGCAAAGGGCTATAAAAGGCTATTTTATTCATTGTTGTTTCAAAACCCAAAAATTCTAAGTGAAGCCTGCACACTGATGTGTTTGGTTCTGTGGTGGTAATGTGTGAGCAGATCTGGTGATGAAAGCAATTTGCTGCCTACTGAAAAGGAGGTACATCTCAAGCACCCTGCTTCCTGGGCTGGGGCATCCTCAACATAGTGGTGACACAGAGAACGTGCTGGAAAAAAGAAAAAAAAAAGATGGAGTTCCTATGAAAGGCATCTGAAAAAAATTAGTTTTAATTGTTAGGACAGAAAGCATTATATTGATCCCTGGGTTGTCCTGAAGAAAGTGCAGTGAAAAAAAGGGGAAACTTAAAATAGTTCTAGTAAAAAAACTTGACAGATTACTACCAACAGATATTCACAATGTGACTAGGTAATTTTATGCCAGTATAAAGAATGTATTAATGACGTGTCATATACTTGGGCCTCTGGGGAGGCATTAGAAAGGCAGCATGGCGGATGGAAAGGGCCCTCACTTGGGCATCAGGAGATGTGTTGGTTCCAGTCAGATCTCTGACTCTCACCACCACTGACTTCAGATAGTTAGCTTCCCTTTTCTGACAATTCTTTCCTCTTCTTAGACTAAAATGTTGGCATCCACCTTAGGCAGGAGGAACGACATCTCAGAGACTAACCAGGACAGAGTCTATGGGTGTAGATGTGTTAAAGAGTGGAGTAGAAAGCCAGCCTCCAGCTTGGACCTCATCCTTTTTGTAGAGCAGGAAGTGATCTACCCACTGGGGGAAGAGGCAGGGGCCCAGGTGAAGAGAGAGTTTGGAGGAGTGAGCAGAAGGGGATCAGAAAAAGCCGGCAAAGCCTAAGGAACATTTACAAGCACAGATACATAGTGACCCTGACGGGTGGCTCCTTGCAGCGGCAGCATTTCGCAGTGCGTGAAGCCGGAAGATGGAAATCCTTGAGCAGTGGGAGTTGGAGAGAGTAGGGGTCAGGAAAAGGTCCTACAGTCAAATCTGAAGAAATACTGCAGAGTGCATTCCCTTATTGAAGATTCATGGTGCATATTACCATATTGAAGGCTCTGGGGAGACCTACGGTAAGGAAACAGGATTAACTATTTAATCCTGAACTCACTTCAGTATAGAAACTTTTAAAAATAGATGTTTGCGATGGTTACCAGAGGAGAGGTGGGGGGGGGCGGGGGAAATAGGGGATGGGGATTAAAGAGTACAGTTATCATGATGAAAAAATAAAATAAAATGAAAAAATAATGCTGGAAAAACTATGTTAAAATTTCACCGAACACAATAGATAAAACCACTGTTCTAGGGTATAAAAGTCCAAGCTCGCTAACAAGGTATGTAAGACCCTGAAGGACTGAGCCCCTGCCCCGGCTGGCCTCAAGCCCAGTGTTTAGTGCCACTAGGGCCAAACCACGTGGGGCTCACCTCTGCCCACCCCACCCCCAAGGCTGCACACCCCAGACTGCCCTGTCAACTGCATGCCTCGTGGTTTCGTTATGTGTGTTTTGTTCAGTGAAAACACAAATGCTCTCCCACCTTTCAGACTGGCTAGTCCCTACTCATGTTTTAAGATTTGTGTAAGAATTATCCAGGAGGGGGATGCCTGGGTGGCTTAGTCGCGTGAAGGGTCTGCCTTGGGCTCAGGTCATGATCGGAATGAGCCCCCCCATCCCTCCTACCCCAGCCCCCCCACCGCTTCCTGCTCAGCAGGGAGTCTGCTTCTCTCTCTCTCTCTCCCTCTGCCCCTCCCCACCACTCGTTGTCTCTCTCTCTCAAATAAATAAATACAATCTTAAAAAAATAAAAAGAATTATCCAGGAGGCCATGCTTGTCAGGGATCTTTTGTAACTTTAAGTGGAGTCATATTCAGAAACACAACCCCCCTGTGACCTTATTATTATCATCATTTTATAAGTGAGAAAATGAGGTTCAGCCAGCCCCAGTGACTTGCCCAAGATCACCCGTCAGGAAATGGCAGAAGCAGGGCATTCTCACTTCAAAGCCGAGGCCTGCCCATACAGTGGCTATGTGAGCCATTAGAAATAGACTCAAAGCATTTAAAGAGCTTCTTGTAAAAAAAATCCTCGGCTTCTCCCTCCGGACTCTTTCTCTGTGTTGTCTCTTTAACATTGTCACTGCCAGCATCATAGCGTCTGCCTCTTGGAAGGGCCACTAGTGACTGAGAAGGACGGAGAGTCTAGGGTGGACTAAAACTCATTTGTACCCTGTGCACACGTCTCTTCTCACAGCTGCTGCTGTTCCCAGTTTTCTGCTTGGCTGGATTTTTTAAAGAGTGTTAACTGTGTTTTTCCTGTTGCTAAATGCAAAACAAACAAAAAGCACAGTCACGTGTGTGTACACATTAGCATGTGTATTTCTTTCCGAAGCAAATATTTGTAATAACAAGGAGCTGGAAAGGATGAAACTTGCCTTTAAAAAATTTTTTTTACATCGTTGTCCATATTTTAAAAGTAGACAGGGACTAAAGGAAAATTCTCCAACTACAGCTGTAAACACTGAGCCCAGCACTGAGCCCAGCAAAACCTGGGCTGTTGTTGGACTTGTGTGAGTTCACTGGGCCTGGTGGGTGCACGTGAGCCTCTTGCTGGCCTGCTTATGGCCCATTCTCTCCTCCTGCTGCTGAACTAGAACAGTGTATGAGGGAGCAGCCTCAGAAAACCACTTGCACCAAGATATTAGTGGTATGGTGGATTTGCTCCTCCCAGAGTAATTAGAATTTTAAAAGAGAATCTACCCCCAGGTGATGACTGACCCAGAGAAATTAATCAGTAAGGGTAGAACTTTTGGATATGTCACTCTGATGAACATCTCTTTTGGGCCAAGTAGGCCTTCCTGGCATCCTTCGAGTTGCATCCTATGGAAGGACGTTTTCCCACTTATAAGGCCATCCTAACTACCAGGGCGAAAGAAGTAATGCTAAGTTGAAAAAGAGGCCCTAACACATAGGTGTGTGAAATGGAATAAACAACCATTTTCCATCGTTGAAACAGCTGCACAGACCTAATGAAAAGCAGTCTATTTCAAACAGTTATACTTTTAAGTATTGCTTTCTGCCCTTTACTCTTCACTCTTCTTTTACTCCTTTCAAGATAAATAGGCCTTTTTTTTTTTTTTTTTTTTCTGCTATTAGAAGATTTCCTTCTGAAAGGCACAGACTGTGTGTGAGAAGCACATCCATTCATATCCAGCCGAGGTAGTCAATGCTGCCTGGTCTGCCAGGCAAAGGGGAACCAGATCCGTGTGCCCCGCATCTCCCCACTGGGCATGGCCATGTGCCCACCACCCTCAGTGCACCATACTGGCCCTGTTCTTCTCCCAGCAGAAAGGACATGCTGTGTCTTCCAGGCAGCATTTCTGTTTGCTTCCTGACAGGAACCCAGCTTGAGGGCTGCAGAGAATGACTTGGACGTTGGGGAGACCACACTAATCACTAAGGCTGCTGCTTGGTCGGGTTACCTCAGAGCCTCTGTTTACTTCTTGAAGCCTGGAGGTGCCAGGGTGTGCTGTGGGAAGTCATGAAATGTGGTCTATGAAGTGCCTGGCACACTCATGCCCAGCACAGTATGGAGAAGTCGCTCTTGCCAGATCCCCAAGGAAGGTTTGTTGGGCTGAAGCACTGAACAAACTGTCTTTCACAGACTCAAATTCACTTCCTCCTCAAAAGCCTCAAAAGACCCCCTTAACTTTATTTTCAAGGTCCTCCGTGACGTAGAACAACCCCCCCCAATTTCCCATTGTAAACCGTGCTTTGCATGCACTCCATCATTTTGAGCCACATATCATATGCTCTAAACTTGCCACATCATGTCCCATTTCTGTGTTTTTCCTGTGGTTTCCTCCAGCTTTGAATGTATGACTCCCTAATCTTTACCTATTGTAATGCTGACCAACAAGGCCACCTCAGGTGGTGCTTCTTCCATGAGACCTCCCCAACAGCTCTGTCAGAATAATCTCTCTCGGGGCGCCTGGGTGGCTCAGTTGTCAAGCATCTGCCTTCGGCTCAGGTCGTGATCCCGGGGTCCTGGGATCAAGCCCCGCGTCGGGCTCCTTGCTCCACGGGAAGGCTGCTTCTCCCTCTCCCACTCCCCCTGTTTGTGTTCCCTCTCTCGCTGTGTATCTCTCTGCAAATAAATAAATAAAATCTTTGAAAAAAAAAAGAATACTCTCTTTCTACTTGTACCTCTATTCAATATTTATCACATTCTGTCTTGTATTACAGCTGTGTTTTTCTGTCTTCCCCATTAGATTACAAGCTTACTAAAGGCAATAACTTGTCCATATACACATCATTTCTTCATTTAACAAGTATTTATTATGCTAGGCTCTGTTCTGGGGACTAGGTAGGGGGTGAAGAACAAGATCATGTGGTGCCTGCCCTGGTCCTGAGGGAAATAATTCAATTCAAATAATTAAGCAAATAAATAACTCTGTGATGACACACTGTGATATGTGCTATGAAACCTATTGCAGAGACACATCCGTAAGTAAGTAGATATTTTCTGAACTGCCCTCTCTTCCCTACTCTCATCTCACCTTGATCTTCAAAAGTCAAATGTTGATAATGCTCCTTACATGGCAGTTCATGCCCATTCTAATCTCCTTATCAAATGGGTGCTGGGCCACACCCTAAGTTCTCTTCCAAACACATTCTCTTTTCATTCCATATGGGAATTTTTCAAATCTTCAAGTTCTGGTTCCTTTTGGCTTAATAATTCCATCTTTAAATCATTTCTATCCTCTCCTATTTTACCGTAAGAAGTCAGGAGAAACCAAGTCACTTCTTCAACACTTTGCTTAGAAATCGCAGCAAAGCATCCAATTTCATGGGGCGCCTGGGTGGCTCAGTCAGTTAAGCATCTGCCTTCCGTCAGGTCATGATCCCGAGGTCTTGGAATGGGGCCCCACATCAGGCTCCCTACTCAGCGAGGAGCTTGCTTCTCCATCTCCTCCCCACTCGTGCCCTCTCTCACGATCTCTGTCTCTCTCTCTCAAATAAATAAATAAATAAATAAATAAATAAATAAATAAATCTTTAAAGCATCCAATTGCATCACTGGCAAGTTCTACCTTCCACAAAATACTAGAACACAAACACAGTTCAGCGGCATTCTTCACCATGGCCTCTTCTCCGTTGTCCAATAACATGTTCCTTACTTCCATCCCAGACCTCACCGGAACAGCCTGTATTGTCTGCATTTCTATCAGGATTCTGTACAGGGTTATTTATGTATTTTCTAAGATGGAAACCTTTACAGCTCTCCTTTCCTTCCTGAGCTCCCACCACAGTCGTTTATAAACATTCCTGTATGTTAATTTCAGCTTTGTCTAACATGCGACTAAAACTCTTCCTGCCTCTACCTGTAACCTAGCTTCAGAGCTGCTTCCCCCTTTCTAGATACCTGTTGTAGCAGCATCCCATTTCTTGGTTTGAATTTCTGCCTTAGTCAATTCAGGCTGCTTTCACAAAATACCATAAACTGGGTGGCTTATCAACAATAGACACTTATTTCTCACTGTTCTGGAGTCTGGGAAATCCAAGCTCAAGGCGCCGGCCAATTCAGTGTCTGACGAGAGCTTCCGTGCAGTCGCACACTGCTGACTTCTTGGAGAAGGAACAGTCCCCTGGCCTCTTCTTTTAAGGACACTAACCTCACCAAAAGGGCTCCACCCTCATGACCTGATTACCTCCCAAAGGTATAATCCCATCATATTGGGATTAGGTTTAAACCTATAAATCCTGGGGGGGACGCTAACATTCAGTCCATAATAGCATTCATCTATTGACTCTCCCCAGTGTCCCCTCTTCTGAGCCCTGTAGCACTTTAGCCTCATTGCCTCTAAGGACGTTTACTTACTTGTGTCTGGATTCAGAGTTTTCCACGTAGGCAGCACCCCTACTGGATCTAAGCTGCTTCTGGGCACTGACTAGTGCATACTTAAGCTCTGCAGTCCTTGCCACACAGAAGATGCTCAACAATATTCGTTGAAATGGTGAATTTGTGTCCCTTCGTGGCAATGATATATATGCCACTGATGTTAGAAACCTCAACTGACACAAAAGAGAGGAAATAGAAGAAAGGAGGGAAAAATAAAACAAGACAAAATCAGAGAGGGAGACAGACCTCTTAAAAGAGACTCTTAACCATAGGAAACAAACTGAAGGTTTCTGGAGGGGTGGGGGGTGGGGGATGGGGTCACTGGGTGATGGGCATTAAGGAGGGCACATGGATGTAATGAGCACTAGGTGTTATATGCAACAGATGAATCACTGAACTCTACCATACTAACTATATGTTAATTAATTGAATTTAAATAGAATTAAATTAAAATAAAACCTCAATTGTTCAATCAATTTGTCTTATCTTAAAAGAAAGCATCAGAATTCAAATTCTCCTCCATAGTCCTAACATGGTAATTATTCAGTAACACTGAGTTAGGGCAGATATTTTTATATTTCACAAATAGAGGTTGAATCTGTGCTCCTGGTGAGGTATAGGGCTTGACCTGCAATCTGGTCAGGGCTCTGTTCTTTTTATCACTCTTCTCCAAAACAAAGCCTAGGCCTGCCTCCAGTGAACATCATTCCTTTGACCTGAAGCCCCTGTCGAGAATGATAGCAGAAGCCCAGAAATCCTAAAAACAAAGCAGGGAATCCATTTTGGATAAGTATCCCCAAATATTATCTAGCCTTATTACATTCTAGACTTCTCCCTTCCTGTTACTTAAGGGATTACATCATGCCTTTCTTGGGAGAGAAATTGTGTTTAACACTGACCCAGGGGACTGGTTTGATTCTGGATCATTTTGCCATTGCGGGAGTTATGGAATTGAGCAAAAGATCAAACTCCCAAGGACTGAAGATCACTGTGTTTTCCCTTCAGAGTCTTCATGCAAGGACATTACTGGAGTAATGCAGTAGCATTATTACTGCAGGGTAGAGAGTGGATGCTCAATCGATATGGGTTTAGTAATTGTTTTTATTATTAAGACCTGATAAAACCTCCTTCGCTTCTATTTAAACAGTGCCTCATGGTGCAAGTTGGTATGCCACACACACAGCTTTCCAAATTCACTGCTGAATTAGTCATAATTTGATAGCGTTTCAATTGAATTTATTGTCTGATATATCTAAAAAATTACCAATATGTGGTTCTGATCTGAGTATACAACTAAGCCAAATGTTTTACTTAGGGCAGAATTGTTGCAATACTAAAATATTTTGGATTTTTGAGACTGAGTCAGGAGTTAGCAAAAAGAAAATTTCTAAAGCTTATTGAAAACTTCTTTCTTTCCTTTCTTTTCTCTTTCTTTCACCACAGGAAGAATATGTGACTGGCATTAGAATAAATGTTGTTGGCAGAAAGTGCTAGAAAGGGAAGGATTACTGATGGCTGGAGTGTCTGGCAAAGGTGTCAGAAAGCTGGTAGAATCTATACAGGATCCCAGAAGGCAGTAGCGTTTGCACAGATGGGGAAGACAGAGAAGGGAAGGGGCTCAAGCAAGGGTCTAAGTGAAAACTTTGCATGGGGAGCAAACCTGCATGAGGGGGATCACATGGAAGAGCAGTGGGAGAAAAGTCGAGGAAAAGAGGGAAGGCACAGGCAAACCAGTGAGATTATCTTTATGTTGGAGACTGGTGACCACAGGTCATGGGCGTGACAGACTAGGGGTCTTAGAAGACCAATGTAGCAGCAGCTAGTAAAATCCGTTGAATGGGGATGGAGGGAGCACTGAAGGAACTGGCTTCCTTCAGTGGGTTGGAATGAGGACAGGGATGCACTGAGAGGCACTTGGCCCCTGTTTGGAGTAAGGGCCCAAGTGCTGGCTTTACCTCGTTAATGACCTTGGGCAAGGTGCTTCATCTCTCTGGGTCTCAGTTTCTTCATCCTGTGGCCTCTTGAGAACTAAACTGGGTAGCAAATGGGAAGTCTTTGGCACATGGTGGCACTAGATAAAATTACAGCTATTATGGAGTTCAATAGAAATGAGTCATTTCCTCTAATTAGTTATAAAAAGTGCACTTAGACGTAATCCCTATTCATCTAATCAAGCTTTTGTGAAGGCTGCTTCTGGCAAACTCACAACACTGTGAGGATGGCTTCACTGAGGAACAATCTGGAACAATTAGAGATTAAGTGAGGGAGGTGTAGACTTTGGCTCTGACCTGAGTCTCAGAACACCAACACCTCAAATTTCACTCACACCACAAACTGTCCCTATCCCATCCCACCCCACCCCCTCTGTAAGGTAGAGCCTGCTCCCTACCTGGCTGCAGACCCCCACCTTTGACTGTCTAGCGCTTCCATGTGGAAAAAGCTTCAGAAACCATGAACTAAAAGACAGTCATCTGGGCAGGACACAGAGCAGAGCATTTAAATTCCTTATGGCCATCGCTCTGGTCTGTTCAAGAACTTTTTCCATTTACTTCAAAAACAGTCAGCCTGTGTGATCAGATGCCAGGGTAGGCACATATCAACCTAAAATACAACGAGTCACTCAAATCACACCCACGTGTGTGGGGGGGTCAAGGTGGCAGGCAGTAAAAGAAATAGAAACAGGATGGAAATGGGAAAACTCCATCTGGTTCTTCCAAAAATAATCATCACAAGGGGGAATATCTGACATGGTGTCAACTCCTGAAGAAATGAACTGAGCTTGCTTTTTGGGGAGAGGCAATAAATGGTCACAGGGGAGTGGGTTTGAAGAAAGTAAGAGGAGGAGGAGTTGAGGGGACCATGTGCCCCTGATACCTGAAGAGGATGTGAGAAAAGTTTTTTTTTTCTTTTTTTTCACCTCTCCAAATCTCAAGTGTTTGTCTGTAAAATAGAAAATAAAGTTGGTCCCTAAATAGATGCATTTGGAAGCAATGTGGCTTCATGGAAAGATCATAGACTTTGGAGCCTGAAAGACCAGAGTCTGCATCCACTTCGTTGCTATGTCACTTTGGGAAAATAGTTGAACTTCTGCAGACTTCAGTGTCTGCTTTGAGACAGAGACTCTAACATTTACCTTGTTGTGAGGATAAGGATGGCTGTGTCAGGCATATAGTAGACATTCAGTAAATGGTAACTATCGACGTTGGCATTAACAGGTTCACTATTATGCAAATCTCCTTATATAAGCCACAACTGTGAGGTGAGGTGTATTTCTAACCAGTAGATAGAACATCCTGAAGAATCTTGAAGCCTTATTTGAAATGGCATGAATAGGAATGCTCAGTGCTTATTATTGGCATTGCTCGGACTCTCCTAGGTCATATCTTTCAGTTCAGTCCGTGTCCCTGCCCTAGACATACTCTCTCTGGCTGCTTCATGCCTCCTTAGCCATTCAGGTTTCATTTCTGCCCAACTCTTCCTCAGTCCCATGCCCCACCCTTACCTCTGCCCTGTTTCTCATTCTTTCTTGACTCAAGAATGCATTATCCAAACACATATAGTAGGAGAGGCTATAGTTACTACCTCCTTTCCTTCCTATTAGGCTGTTGATGACCAACAGGTCACAAACAAATTGGACACTGACTCCAGAAGTCTCCCAGTTTAATTGCCAAGGGCGGACCAGTGTTGATGCCACCTTCTGTGAGAATGAATGACTGTGGAGAGGTAGGTTGTGACTCCTTTGACTTAAACTCTGAATACAATATTTCCAGGAATCCTTGGGATTCCCTGGAACGTGAACCTCTAACACTCGTTCTCTGGAATCACCACTCCTGGGAGAATTACTTATCTTCAACTCAGATGACAGATCTTGATTGTACCATTTTTGTACAATCTTGAATCATTTAAGCTCTTAAAAACACCAGGGAAACCACTTTAGAGAGGCTCCCTCATCAGCAAACATAACACATGAGTGGTGGGTAGGTCTTTCCTGGGAATCCAGGCTCTGGAGATTGGAAGTACAGACAGGCTGAACAAGCTGCATTGATTGGGTCCACCCATCCTAGTGAGGGGAAAGAGCCAGACCTGGATGAAAATCTCAAATTCCTGCCCTCCTGAACCACATTGCTCTAAGCAAGTCACTTCATTTCCCTTATTTTCTGTTTTCTGCATTTATTTTATTTTATTTTATTTTATTTTATTTGAGAGAGAGAGAGAGAAAAAAAAAGGACAGGCAGAGGGAGAGGGAGAAGCAGACTCCCCGCTGAGCAGGGAGACCGAAGTGGGGCTCGACCCCAGGACCCTGGGATCATGACCTGAGCCAAAGGTAGACGCTTAACTGACTGAGCCACCCAGGCACCCCCCTTTTCTACATTTCTAAAAGCAGGATCCTGCTGCCTACTTCCTAAGGTTATCATAAGGTTTAAGTGAGAGAAGCAAGTGCTCTGATATCCCTTCCCAGTGCCCACTCCCCACTCCACCCTTGTTAAGATTCTAGAATGTTCTTTTTCTCTCTAAAAGTAATGAGAAGAAATCACTAGCAGAAATAGAGTATAATTTAAATGATCTGTTGTTTGCAGTAATACTTTATGAATCTTGAAGGTCAGTGGTGGTGGGAATCCACCTAGAATCCTTTCAGACAAAGAAATCTTGAGTTTTCAGAGAAATCAGAGACAATGATTTAGAGTTATTATTGATATTATAACAAAACCCATGCTGACTTAAAGACCTAATACGTGTTAATTTTTGTGTTTACAAAGTATTCTTACATAGATTATCCCATTTGACCTTCAAGATAATTCTGTAAGTCAGGAAAGGCAGAAATTTATTTTGCTCAGGTAAATGCACTGAAGTTCAGAAACTTGCTGTGAGTCATAACTAATAAATGATCATACCAGGACTCAAGCATATGTGTCCAGACCCCAATTCACTGCTGACTCTTCCCTCATCCCAATTAATTCTTTAGCTCTTAGATACTTACCCATCACATTAGAAGCATGAAAACATGCCGTGTGATTGACCACCATGGATTAAATATATACATTTCATGCCACAACTCAAACCATTCCATTGGGTCAACCAGTTTTCTCTAGGCCTTAATAGTATGTGGTTATAAATTCTAAGAGTTGCTAACACTTATTGAGAAACCATTATGTGCCAGCTACTCTGCTAAGTAAGCCCTTTATATACACTTCTACCTGATCCTCTCAGCAACCCTATAAAGTAGATATTGTTACCTCATCTTAGAGAAGAAGAAACTAATAATCAGAGAGGTTAAGTAACTTGCTCAAGGTCACACAGCCACACAGTGGGTTCAGAGAAATGTCTGTCTGCCACTAAGCACATGCTCTCAATCACAGTGCTATTTACATCATAGCAGAAACCCATGTTTCTCTGGCTTGCCCCAACGTCTCATACAGGACTCCAGCCTCCTTTTGAGGTGGCCCCCAAATACTTAAAAGTGTCCTAAGGAGATGTCTTATGTGTGTCCTCCAAGTAAGTCCTGTCAGCCCTTCTGTCGACTCTTTAGTGGCATCTACCATTTCTTTACTCTTCTATTCCAAGCCCGCACAACCTAGAAATGAAATATTTGGCCACAGTCACTCCTGTGGTAGGCTTACAAATAGAAAGTTAGAAGAGAGAAGTGTCCTGAACACACCATCACTACCACCAGAGTTCTTTTGTACATCGTTTTATTTGGAGGTTGGAGTTGAAGTGAGACCTCTCATCTGATAGCTCTTTAAAACCCTGGCCCTTCTGTGGTTGTGGGAAAGAGGCAGCCGGCAATCAGTTCACTTCCCTGACCCATGCATTCCTCGACTGCAAAATGAAGGTGATGCTACCTCCTCATGGGATTGTGTTCTGCCTTGAATCACATAAGGTTTGCAAAGCACCTAGGGTAATGCTTGGCACCCACAGAGGCTAAAACAAAATGATGGTTTCTTCTCACCCAAATCCCTGTTCTGTACGAACACAGGGCTCCTGGCCTTCTCAGCGGTTAATCAGTGAACAAACTAGCATTTGTGGAGTGATTAGTGTCTGAGCAAAGTACTTTTATAGGAGAGTGGGTAAATCACGTAAGAGGACCGGCCATCACTCACACAGGACTTTTGTTCAAAAACAGTGTGATCAGATCAACATATCATTATTTCAATGGATGGGTCTAAGACTTGGACATAGTACTGTTTTGCCAAAGTTTTCTCTGTAATGGTGTTTGTTGTAAAGGAGTTATAGTGTCCCAATGCCTGCCTCTGGCACATTTCTCAGTAGATGTACACGGAGTCCTTTGTCAGCTGTCTGGAAATGTGGGCAGAGCCGCCCCACCTTGGTTGTAAAGGTTGTGCGAAGATGTTTAAAAATAAAAATAAATGGAGAGCCCCAGCCACCCCTCCTGAGAACCTCCCAAGTCGCCCTGGCCAGCGGTGGTCAGCCAGGGCCATGGCCCTGCCTTACTCCAGGGGTGCTGCCAACGGAAGGGGGCGGCCAGGTGCCAGGGAGAGAGAGACAGCTCAGGCTCATGTGCTGCAGAGCAGCCTACTTTCTGGGCTCTGGGCTCAGTTTGTCTCCTAGCATAACATCCTGGTTCCCTTTCAGTCAAGTTCACATTGAGAAAGAAAAGTCCTTTCCCACCTCCTACTCCCTTCACTCCTCAGGGACAAGGCCATAGGACTCAGAATGTTATTTTCCACTGTGAGAGGTATTGAGCCTCTGAAAGTGAATTACTCAATGAATTTTCAGGTGGATTGCTGTAGTTCTCACAAGAGGCTGAAGTATTTCTCTAAAACAAACAAAAGCCCCGTGCATCTGGTTTGTCACCTGCATGTTTTTTCTTATTTTCTGTCTTTTTCCTATCTTTCTGTCTCTCTCTCTTTTTTCTCTTATCTCTTTTTCATCTTTATCTCATTATTTTTATTTATTTGTGTGTGTGTGATGCCAAGTATTTTGATGTGGGACTATGGGACTCCTGGGGAACTCCTAAATAAACACAGGATTTAAAGAGGAAATTCATTAAAATATTAAAGTTGTTTATAAGTGTGCATTATCAATGCAGGCAAGGGAGATTAAAAGTACACTTTGAAGTGTCCTGGAGGCTTCACGTATAAATCACAGTGTCTCACAAGTCAGACACCAAAGAAGAGGTGTAGCTAATACGGAATTCAGGATTAAACAATGAGACAAATAACTTCTGTGTTTTCATTTCAAATATGGGGAAGGGGACATTTAATTAAGAAAAAGGAATTCCATCAGACGCACCAAGGTGAGAGCAACGGAGTCTTGACTGTCCCCTCCCACCTCATTCCTAGATTGTGCTCCACCAGTCTGTCTGCTTTTATGATTTTATGAAGTGAGTGCTGAGTCCAGTCCCACAGCCAGCATTACCCCTGCTCCTTGAAGACTCCCCCTGAAGGTGTGTCGTTTTCTTCCTCAGGCTGTCAGTGGAACCATGGGGCCAAGTCATGTCTGGCCACAGCTGCTGGCATTTGCATCCCTGGGCGCGGAGGTCTGAAACTCGACCCTGGCAAGAGCCAGCCCTACCCCCTTGGAGGAAATGGCTGAACAGCCTGAGCAACAGCAGATGAAAACTTCCTTCCTCTTCATCCAGCTGCAGGCCCCCCCTGCCCGAGCTCTCCCCTCCCTGTCTCCAGCCGAGGCAGCCTGGACAGCAGCCCCAGGGGGCCCGGAGGAGGGACACATTTTCCCAAGTCCCAGGACTGGCTTCTTGGCAGGCCGGGACCTCAGGCGCACACAGGGCTCAGCTGCTCCTCCCTCGTGCCTGCCGCAGAAGGGGGCCTCTGGGACAGAGGAACCAGCTGCTTTCAGTTGCTCTGCTCTGAAGGAGGAGGAGAGAGAAGAAACACCCCAGGATCTGGATGTAAGGAGGGGTGGCGTTTGCAGATCCCTACGTCACAGGCCTTCCCTGGCCCCTGCCTCCAGGAAATTTGGACGACAGCAGCCCCTGTCATGCAGCCTTCCTAGCCCAGCTCCCGTAATGAGTGATGAAAGCAGCAATCCCTCCATGGGCTGGGAGCACTGGCCAGCCATCACTGCCCCCCAGGACCTGGAGAGCACGGCCCCTCGGTCTTGGGATGCCTTGGGATGTTCAATTCCACAGGCCAACCTGGCTCACACCACTGACAGGGGTGAAAGCGCTATGCTGAGGAAAGATGTTGCCACCTGCCAGGCACCCCCGAAGAGCTGTGAAGCAGACATTGGCACCGCAGCGCGAGCTAGGAGAGCCAGGCTCTACAGATACTGTCCGCGCATTCAGACCAGCCAGAGCTGCCCGGCCCTGCCTGCCCCTCTGCCTCTCAAGGTAAGAAAGTGCGCGTGACTGAATCCCCAGACTCCAGCTGTTCCCCTAGGAGAGGACTAGAGAGTGGGGACAGATGAGCCCACTAGGGTTCCCAGTTCCTCACACTTGGGTGTCCCCTCCACTGTGGATGGGGTGCACCTCAATAACACGGGTACTCACCAGCCACAGTCCCCTGGGGCCTGGGCCTGGATTTTGCTCCATGTTCTGCCACCTTCCCCGCCATTAGCAACATCTTGTTTGGAAGGAGAGAGTGAATAACTGTTTCCCAAGATTTCTGCCAAAGATAGGAGAAGAAAAGTTAGGCGAGGAAGTACATACTTTTAGGGGAAGACAAGAGGAAGGACAAAGGAGATACATAGACCTATATTGAGCCCTATGCTGTGCCAGCCATTTATACTAGATGTCTTGTTATATCCCATTTATCCTCATAACCACCCTGAAGAATAGAAGCCCATATCCCCAATTCCAGATAGGGGGACTGAGAAGTGACTAGGCAAAATCCTCTTCCTTCCAAAAAGAAAAGGGCAGAAACAAAACCTGTTCTCCAGAATGGGCTGTGGGAACTTTGGGGAGGCTTCAGTGAATTTTGTGGAGGTTTTCAGAACTGGGGTACAGCTTGGAACTCAGACACATCTTTACATGCTTGACCTTCTAAGGCCCAAATCTACTTCCCATCACCCTCCCCCGCCCCAAGAGGATATATAGCCCTGGGTGTCAGCCTCCCAGCCTCCATTTCCCAGCAGGAAGGGAAGGGTTAGGTAATTTTGTGTGATCCTCAGGGTCTCTTCCAGCTCTTATGGGCTATATCTCTAATCACGGCCATGCTGACTCTTTGGTATTAACATCTTTTTCTCTGCAACTCTGACTCCACCTCCTCATCATGCTGGTGCTCTCTCCACCCAGTTCAGGTATATGGTTCCCAAAATGGGTGGACAAAATAAAAAATTATGCTTTTATTTTCCCTTTCCTCACAGCATGGACAATTTGCTATACTTTGCACATATACAGGTGACAGCAGTGAGGGTGAGGCAGAGTGTGTGTGTGTGTGTGTGTGTGTGTGTGTGTGTGTGTGTTGGCGCTGCTGGGATGAGATAGAAGACTAGGGATTCTTGTTGGGATATGTGGAAGGTTGACATGGAGGGGACTCTCAGGGACCTCACAGGAGAAATGGATGAAATTCACAACATCAGAAAATGGGTCTTCCATGGGCTTGGAAGTGATGTGGCTTCATCTACATTCTGTGGCTGTCTCCTACATGCTTCTACACACCATCCTTCCTTTCCCTTTCCCCTTTTCACAGGGAGCCTGTATAGTCACAGTTAAGAAAGGATGAGCCCAAGTTCTATTCACGGGAACTCATGGAAGAAGAGAGATGCTAGCATGCTTCCTTAAGAAATAGTTTACATTCCTTCCTAGTTCTTGTATCACTCATTTCCTACAGGGATTTAAAAGGAATGACATAGCCGTGCGTCAGAGCCCCATCTCTCTATGTGGGATCACACAGTAGTTGTTTATGTACTTTAATGCTGGTCTGATAACTTGAAAACTCCATCTTTTCCTACTCTCCCCTCCTGTCTTCCAGATATAAGCCAAAGCCTCAGAACTGTTGCCATTTCTCTAGGGAGAGGCACCTTGGGAGTTGGTCCAAGTGGATAGATTTCTGCCTTGTCTGCCTCATGTAGTCACTTTTGCTAATGGGTTCTCAGATATCTGCCCCCATCTAAAGTAGGGATTGCAAGATTCCAGACTAAAAACTTGGATTTGTATATGAAAGTGTTGGTCCAGTGAAAGGGACTCTCAGTAGCCCGGTCTTAAAGGAGAGAAGAAGAGAGGCAAATCAGTGGAACATCTGGGCAGGACCAGGGAATACATGCTCCATGTAGGGTGGGACTCAAGGTGGTTAGGAAGCCAGGCTAAAAAAATTAACCTTGAGTTTGCTGGTCAGATGTTATGATTTCTCCACCACAGGAAGGTGAGTTGGGAAATTAGCACCCTCAGACCCCAAGTCCTTTAAATGCCTTATGGCTATTATTAACCAGGTGACCCCTGCCTGGTCTTTTGTGTTAGAGAAAGGAGAAATTAACAGAGATAGATTTTCCATCTGTGCAGTCCTGAGCAGATTAAAGTGTCTGGATTTGATAGATTAGCGTATGAGAATTCTCCAGTCTTCTCATGCTTCTTGTAGCTGTATAAGTCACAGCAAAGTGGCAGAAGGGTGATTAGAAATATCTTCTTATCACCTATGAATGGAAAGCCCCTGATTACCCATAGTGGAAATTTTCACTTGATGTACTCATGAAAAATGTGATCGATTATATTTGTTAAAGTGAAATGCTGGTTATATGGAAGCAAAGCCTACATATACTACATGTGTATGATAGGATTGAGGTTCTTGTATCAACTTTCCAAGCAGAAAAATCTGGATCATAAGTGTAAACTCTCTTCTTCGCAGTGCTCCAGATGGCTAAATTTAACCTCTCACAGTTGAAACAAATGGGCTCCAATGTGAAAATTGTTGACTTAAATCCTTCCAAGTTAGCATAGGGAATAAGCACAGCAAATCAAATCAAATCAGTTGGTTCCTAATTTATAGTAAAAACAATTATAGCACTCAGTGACCAACACAGGGCTTCCAACGCACTATTTCCTCTTATTAAAACCTCAAAACTCGGGCACCTGGGTGGCTCAGATGGTTAAGCGTCTGCCTTCGGCTCAGGTCATGATCTCAGGGTCCTGGGATCGAGTCCCGCATCAGGCTTCCTGCTCCTTGGGAGCCTGCTTCTCCCTCTGCCTCTCTCTCTCTCTCTGTCTCTCATGAATAAATAAATAAAATCTTTAAAAAAAAAAAAACAAAAAAAAACCCCTCAAAACTCCATGAGGATATACATTATTATCATCCCTCTTTCATGGATGAGGAGACAAGAACCTTAGGGATGGTCAGCAACTTGCTGGGTTCTATGACTAGGACGTGGCAGCTCAGGACAGAACTCTAGTTATCCACTCAGAAGCCAGAATTATTTCAGCCTTCTCCGAGTGTCTTCTAAGAGGGTGATTTCCTTGGAAGGCAATCCACTACTTCCTAGAACCTGGGATACTATTCTCCTACTTTCTCTGGTGGGAAGGATGGGACAAGGACCCTCAGGTCTAGTGACTAGCCTTGTATGAAGAGGCACTGCTTTCTAGAAGCAGTGAAGGCCTGGGTTTGGAGGACGTCGAGTTCCAGCTCCTGGCAATGCCAACTGAGGGCTATAACATTCCTGTGGTGAGTCTGTCAGTGTGAATCAGAAAATGTTCCATGGTCTGAGGCCAGAGCCTGACTTAACAATTTCTTGGACCCCATGTTCTGCTGCCTCTCTGTGGGAACGAGAGGAACTGTCGATGTGTGGCTTGAATTTGGGGCTAAAGATACAAAGACCATACAAAGATAAAGAAAATAGACACAACACAAGAGAGGGGAAAAAAGCTTTCTCTATAATCATTTTGGGAAATTTCCAATTTTTTAAAAACTAGGTCTTCATATCTTATGTATTTTATGTTTTGAAATAACAATGACTTTTGGTAAATAAATGACAGAAAATCTTCCCCAAATACCATTTTTATAAACCCCACAAAATTTTCACCTTATAGCTTTATATTTCCCAGAATTTTTACCTCTCTTTATTGGTCTTCCTTTTTCTCTTCCTCTGACATCTCAAAAGCAATCACCTTTTTGAGTTTTTATCACCAGCTTCCAGGAATGTTCAGGTTTAGAAGATAAGGTGGAGAATGAGCAGGCAGACAAGGAGTCCATGGGAGGTTTATGTGGGAGGGAGACAGGGAAGGGTAGTTCTTTTTTAAGGTAGTGAAGGGAAGTGCAGGTCTATTGTCCTGTAGGCAGGCCTTGTCAAGCAGACTAAAAAAAATAGTTTTAACTTTCTATGTCTTGGATTGTTTTGCCTTAAAATAAGACCAATGTGTGACATATAAGTCTGTAAAGGGCATTAGATTTTTTAAAGGTTATTTATTTATTTATTTGAGAGAGAGAGCACACAAGAGCAAGCACGCAAGCAGGGGGGAGGGGCAGAGGGAGAAGGAGACGCAGGCTCCCCCCTGAGCAGGGAGCCCAACTTGGGACTCGATTCCTGGACCCTGAGATCATGACCTGAGTTGAAGGCAGACCCTTAACCGACTGAGCCACCCAGGCACCCCAAAGTGTATTAAATTTTTGATGGAAAGCTTTTATTTAAAGTTCTCTGGCACTGGAATTTAAGAGATGAAAATGAAGCTCTGGTTTTGGCAACTAACTAGTTAAGTGGCCCCTGACAACTCACTGAACAAAGCTAGGTTATTACATTTGTTCTCTGAGGTCTTTCCAGTTCTGACACTCTACATATAAAGTATGAATCTATGAGTCCAGAAAGGGAATGGAACTGTTTGATGAAATGAAAGTATTAAAACAATCAGCTTGGGGGCACCTGGGTGGCTCAGTCAGTTAAGCATCTGCCTTTGGCTCAGGTCATGATCCCAGGGTCCTGGGATCGAGCCTGCATTGGGCTCTCTGCTCAGTGGGGAGCCTGCTTCTCCTTCTCCTTCTGTCTGCCTCTCTCCCTACTTACGCTCTCTCTCTCTGTCAAATAAATAAATAAAATCTTAAAAAAAAAATCAGCTTGTCTCTAAAGATCAATGATTTTGTCAAATGACCTCACTGCAAGGAAGATACCTAGTGCCTCTCTCTGGGAGATCTGGGACTTCAGTGGGCTCCAGGGTGGTTATACACACGGTAGCACAGTGCCTGGCACTTAACAGTTAGGTGAATGAGTGAATGAATGAAGGAATGAACCTTTGAAAGGCTGATTAACCTTCAGTGAGATGAAAGAGTCAGTGCCTTGGGGCGCCTGGGTGGCTCAGTAAAGCATCCGCCTCCGGCTTGGTCACAATCCCAGAACCCTGGAGTCCCACGTGGGGCTCCCTGCTCTGCGGGAAGCCTGCTTCTCCCTCTCCCACTCCCCCTGCTTGTGTTCCCTCTCTCGCTGTGTCTCTGTCAAATAAATAAATAAAATCTTAAAAAAAAAAAGGAAAAAAAAAGAGTCAGTGCCTTTTTTGATCATAAAACAAATCTCACCATGGAATTTTAGGGACCGAATTCCCAGCTGTCGGTCCCCTAATGATTGATATTTCCTTCTCTGACCAGATTCCAGGTGAATTAAATTCCCTTCTGGTGTTGAATACTGACCCTCCAGGGTATACTTAACCCGCCCCTGGCAAAGGTCATTTATCTTATCTAGGGTAGATACTTAATTACCCAAGTCTGTTTGTTTTCTGGCCTGTGGTAAGTTTAGAAACTGTTCTGCACATAAAATGGTATTCTAGATAATTCTACCTTTAAATTAATCCTTCCTGGTGAGCAGTTTAGAATTTAAAAAAAGAAATTAGAACAAAGAGAGAGCTTGCACAAATGCCCATATAGTAATTTTAACAGCAATATAGATACATGTGCAATGCTGTCCCTTTTAAAAGATTTTGGTACTTAGGAGACAGTACTGATTGGATTGAAAAGCTTATCTTTAGTCTATTTTATACTGCATTGGTTTTGACACAGATGTCTTGATTTAGTACTTGAATAAATGAAGTCTGAGATAGCAGAATGGGTTTCAATTCTTTTTTATCTTGTGATTTGCCTTGGTGTTCCCATGACAACGTTTTCTCGCTCTTTTTCTCTCCTTACCCTTTCGTTTCACATTCAAACACAGAAGTCCTGTGGATCATTGTACAAGTGCTACCCTCGCGGAACTACGTGCGCGGCGGCATCTTGATCGCGGGAAGAGGGCAGAGAGCACGTTATGGTTGGGTGTCCCGGTGACACAGAAAAGCAATTGGAATGGGAGCTGGGACACAGGGACTCTGGCCCTCTCTTTGATTTAAGTTAGCTAAGGAAGGACAAGTCTTTTCATTCTGGGTCTTAACACCTTGTCTATAATGTGAAAAGATTAGACTGCTTTCCTCCCATCTAGTCTATGATTCTAAGTTCTTGCCAATCCATTTGTGCCTACTTTAAAATTCAACCAAAACTACAGCTTTTGATGACAAATCTCTAAAAGTCCATCATATTTAGAATTTACTATGAGTTGGAAAACTCCTTTATTGGTGAAATTAGATGTCTCTTCACTATCCAGAGGATAAACAAGAACTAAATACTTTTTTTAAAAAAGATTTATTTATTTTTAGAGAGAGAGTGCAAGCCGGGGAGGGGCAGAAAGAGAGGGAGAGAGAGAATAGGAGGCAGACCCCCTGCTGAGTGCAGAGCCCAATGCCAGGCTCCATCTCATGACCCTGAGATCATGACCTGAGCCAAAACCAAGGGTTGGATGCTCAACAAACTGAGCCACCCAGACGCCCCAGAACTAAATACATCTTAAAACACTTTACACCGGTGCCTGGGTGGCTCAGTTGTTAAGCGGCTGCCTTCAGCTCGGGTCATGATCCCAGGGTCCTGGGATGGAGCCCTGCATTGGGCTCCCTGCTCAGTGGGAAGCCTGCTTCTCCCTCTCCCACTCCCCCTGCTTTTGTTCCTTCTCTCGCTTTGTCTCTCTCTGTCAAATAAATAAATAAAATCTTAAAAAAAAAAAAAACCAAACACTTTACCCCAAGTGTTAATAGTTTTTTTTTTTTTTAATATTTTATTTATTTGACAGAGAGAGAGATAGCGAGAGCAGGAACACAAGCAGGGGGAGTGGGAGAGGGAGAAGCAGGCTTCCCACTGAGCAGGGAGCCCGATGTGGGACCCGATCCCGGGACTCCGGGATCATGACCTGAGCCGAAGGCAGACGCTTAATGACTGAGCCACCCAGGCGCCTGTGTTAATAGTTTTTATAAAATGTTAGTAGCATTAGTCAAGTATTAGAGAAATTTGGACAAAGAGACTAAAGTTGACTGTTTTTTATAACTATACAAAAAGGAGTTTTGTTATTCTCCCATATTAAAAAGAAAATAAATGCGGAAGGGGGTTGTTCTGTGTTTTTAGTCTCTTGAATCAGTTATTCAGCAAAGGAAATATTTGGAATTCAATTCATATCAGAAATTAAGACTTAGAATGGTGAAGAGACTTGTTCCTCACTTAGCTAGTTTGAATTAGTTCGAACAGATTGCTTCCGTTTAACTCTGAAGGTTTGTGCCTTTGAACAAAAGTTTTCTACTTGTAGATTTAGTTAGGATTCTTGTTTGTATATAATAGAAATCCTCAAGGATACTTTATCCCAAATGCAGGGCACTCACTAGAAGGACACATGTGTGTAAGAGTAGGGTCTCATAGAACCCTAGGGCCTCAAGACCCTAGGATGTGGCGATGTGGATGGGCCTCAGGACCAACTGGAGTGGGGGTTCCAGAGCTTTTAGGGCTCTCTCTGTATCTCTTTTCTCTGTTGGTCCCTGCTGTTCTCTGTACTCTTCTCTGAATCATTTTTTCTCTTTCTGCACATCTACTTCCTCTATTCTCTCTTCCACAGGGCATGTATGGCCACCCACAAGTCCCAGGTTTACATCTCCTCTCTTTAGAGACAATGTAGACTAACACTGGAACCCTTAGGCCTGCTTCCCAATCTCCCAGGAAGAAGCTCCTTGGCCTAGTGTGGGCTGGGTGTCCCCCCAGTTTACTATGGTGGGGGCGGGGGCGGGTACAGCTCACATGATACTATCAGGTCTGCTGAGAGCCCAAAGATGGTGATATACATGTATATGTTAGAAAGGGACAGTTTCTAGAAATTAATGGGATGTGGAGAGGAGGGGAGCAAATTTGGACAACCAACCCAATAAATGACCAAAAACACTTTCAGGGAGTTGTCAACTAAATTTACAAAGTGATCGCTTTGTGTAAATGTCCTATCTGAGCCTTCTGAAATTTTAGGGAAGCCACTTTTTATAGCCTTTGGGGAGATTTTTTAAAAAGAGCACACCTTAACTAAGCAATATATTAGAAACAAGCTATTGCCTGATACAGTTTATGAATAGATTTGCTTCTAGAATCTGATACTGGTTATGACATTGTCAATTTTCTCTTTCATATATGTTTCTTCTTCATAGACTTTTCAGAGACTATAGGATACCAGAAGATTTACACAAATCTAAGTCCTTAGTGAAAGTGGGCTTCTATAATAAGCAGATTGCCATCTCAGATTCTACATGTGATCTCTTCCACTTTACAGCAACTCATTGGGACTCCTGACCCACAGTATTCAAGAATTAAGAACAGCAAAAATCGTAAAGATAAGCCACATTCCTTGAACTGGGTTATACAGATTCCTTGAACTGAAACATATCAATGGAAAACAAAGGTGGGCGCAAGAAGGAATGAAGGTTCCATGCAGTTCACATTGTTGGGCTATTGCAGGGCTGTATGTTTTGGAGGTTCCCTTTCCCTCATTCTGAAGTAATCAGCAGCTGCAATGCTTTTTTGGCTGCCCTTTGTGTTGTGCATATTTCCTGTGGTTATATTTAGTCAATTTTAACTTTTTGGAATTTAACTTCCAATTTTCAAGATGTGTGATTTTGTATTAACCTTTCAATTACCAGGTTTAGCAGATTATGAGCCAAAAAGCTTCTGGACATTATTCAAGCACTTACAATGTTTTATCATTTGAAAATCCCACTTTATCAGCAAGGAGCTTGGTTTCTCTTTATTGAATTCTCAAAGTGATTGTATGATGGAGGAACAATTAAAATGTCACACCAGGGCGTCTGGGTGGCTCAGTTGGTTAAGCGACTGCCTTCGGCTCAGGTCATGATCCCGGAGTCCTGGGATCGAGCCCCACATCGGGCTCCCCCTTCTCTGTGGGGAGCCTGGTTCTCCCTCTGCCTCTGCCTGCCACTCCCCCTGCTTGTGCTCATTCTCTCTCTCTCTGTCAAATAAATAAATAAAATCTTTAAAAAAAATAAAATAAAATAAAATAAAATGTCACACTATTTATCCCATGCCACAAGCAGAAAGATCTTCAGGAGAGTTTGTTACATACGCTCGATCTTTTTCCGTAAAGGATTTCAAGTATACCTCAACTATAGCACAAATAATAAATAAAAATAATGGTAAAGGTAAATAGTAATAAAGAATCAGGTCTAGGAAAATATAAATAAGGATCAAGATGAAGAAGAGATCAGGTGAAAATCAGGAAAAGAACAACAATAACAACATAAATGCCATAAAGGCTTACAAAGTTGGTGTTTTTCAAGGTCAGATTTGGATCTGTGCTTTCCAGGTATCCATGCTATAAGGGACATGGTTAGCTACATGGTTCCAGTTGTGAGAAGGGAAGGAGGGAAGGGAGGGAGGGAGGGAGTTTCTTTAACATGTTCCACAGAAATAATGCTCTCAGAAAACCAAATTTTGCTTGCCCTTTCAAATAGCAATAAAAATAACATTTTAGATAAAATCTTTTCTAAGGAGCGCTTGGTATTTACTATTTCCTTGTTTCTTTAGAGGTATATATAACATAATTTAACTTTCTTGATAACAAGTAATTACTATAATAGCAATATTGTTTGTTGGCAACTTTACATCTGTAGGACTATTTGTTTTGTACTAATGCCCCCAAATACTCTGCTTTCTGAGTTCTTACTGCTTTTTAGTTATTTTTCAGTTTCCTCCATCCTGGCCTATTCCCTCTTACTGCTATTAGTGTGCCTACCTCTAACATACTTTTTTAAATCTACCGCAGGCCAGGAAACTAGATAACAAATTTGTTTAAATTGTAAAGCAAGTTTGTTAATTATGGAAAGTAAAAGTAAAAACCCTCTGTGTGAGGGGTTGAGGGACTCATCCAGCAGAAAATCTCATGAGTTTAATACAGATTTTTTTTCTTTTGATTTTGTGTGTTCAGACGTGATACTTTTGCTTTCTATAACTATGGTTTCAATCCGGATGAATAGTTGCTAAATAAATAACTTCTGGATTCATTCATTCAATAAATATTTCTTGATCACTGTTCTAGGCACTGGGGATACAGCAATGAATAGGACAAAGTCATTGCTCACGTATTCTGGTAGGAGCAGGAAATGAAACAAATAAACAAGACATGAGCATACAACTTCAGATTGTGACAAGTGCTTGGAAGAAAATAAAACAGAAGGAAATGGTGAGGTGAGGGGTGTTAGAATGAATAGTTTAGTTTGTGGGATGAAAATTAGCCTCATGGAGAAAGACTTGAATGACAGGCAGGAGCCAGCCATGGAAGATCGGGGAGGGGAAGGTTCGAGGCAGGAATTAGCACAAGAGTGCCTACGTACCTGCAGGATCACTAGTGAGCATTAGTTACTAGAAAAGTCAAAGCCATAGAAAGGGACAGATCATGTAGAGCTTCACAGACTCAGAAAAGAAGTTTGAATTTTATTCTAAGTACAATGCGAGCTCTTGGAGAGTTTTAAACAGGAGAGGAACTCAGAAATTAAGATAAGAGTGGGTGCATTGATGAAGTAACTTCCCTACAATTACTCTATAGATTACAGGATTTAATAATGTTCCTGCCTCGCACTTCCTAATCTTATCGAAAAATCTTTGAGGCACACAATTTAACTTCCTCTGGATGACAGGAAACTCTCATTTTTTTCCTCAAAGTTCTTTAGTTCTGAACTATAGATTTTATCTTTTATTTATTTATTTATTTATTTATTTATTTATTTATTTATTTGAGAGAGAATGAGTCCAAGCGGGGGGAGCAAGAGAGGGAAAGGGAGAAGCAGACTCTCTGCTGAGCAGGGAGCGTGATGTAGGGCTCGATCCCAGGACGCTGGGATCATGACCTGAGCCGAAGGCAGCCGCTTAACCGACTGAGCCACCAGGGTGCCCCTAGTTCTGAGCTATAGAGGTATGATGAATTCATGAAGGAGGGGGGAGAATACTCCAGTTCCTCAAGTATTTGAGGTTTCCCTGAATGAAACTGCATTCTAATGATAGACAATCGAGCAGATCCTTTCAATATTTGTAACCTTGAAAATTTTGATTTTGTTTAGGATAACAATGTTTAAGATTTAAATGAAAAAAAAAACTTTCTTTTTTTTATTATTATAAAATGTATTGCACATAATAGGTGCTCCATCAATATAACCTCTAGATTGCCTATGGCATAGCCACTCTAAGTGACCTCCTCTTTTACTAATTCCTTCACTCTTTCCTCATGTCCTTTAGTCCCTCCACTTCACATTTGTAAGGCACTAAACTGTGAGGCCTCCAGGCTGGTGACTTGTCAAGCAAGGGGTAGTTGGCACTGTTGGAGTCAATCCAAAGTAGAATAAAATTTCAAACTATCTTTGGGGTCATAAATTTAGCATAGTGGTATTTTTATGATAATATATTTCTCTTGTGGCTGAGACCAATGTTTAAGGAGTTCTTGGGTGGGCCTGTGGCCAAGGAATTACAGTAATATTTCTGTTTGGCTCAACTTGTTGACCTAGTTTTTGCAATCTACTTTGCAAATAATCTCGTGAATAATGTCCCCTCAATAGTGATAACTATTCTCCTAAAGAACCAGCTTTACTCCATGCTCTGAACAACCTATTAAATTAGTATTTTCACCATAAATAATCATTCCTACTTTTCATGCCATTTGAGAAAGCTAATGGCAATATTCTTTCCATTTTCATCCTCAATCTGTTTTAGTAAGTGAACTTTATCTTACAGTTCTCTCCAAACTGCTCTTCCACCCTTCTTTGTTGTTTGTGAACCATTTATGGCTGGCTGCCTTCTGTGCGTTTATTGGGTTGTCTTGTTTGTAGCCTCTGAAGCCTTTTGGGAAAAGAAAAAGCATTACAAAAATCCAACTAGAAAGAATTATACTGTTGACTACTGTAAGTTACTTCAAGCATTGTTAAAAGAACTTTTTAAATGTTTATGTAGGTCCTTGGGCAGACATAAAACAGGTGGGAGGTTCTTTTCATGCTTTCTATAAGCTTGAAGTTTGAGGCAGACAAACATATATGCAAAGAGGCACTTTAGACATATACAAGAAATATCAGCAGAGTAAGGACAAAGGCTTGCTACTTTGGGTAATAATCAGTGTAGGCCTGCACTCTGATGATGGCCAAATAAGAAGGTTGTTGTGCAAATTACTATCTGTTCATCATGGTTTGAGGAGAAAAGTCACCATCTCTGTTCCATTTAGTCAGGGGAAGATCCATACTGGAGATGGGCTTCAGGGCCTTTCTGAGTGAAGGAAGGAAAAGCGTGGTGATGGATAGAATGTAAAGAGGGTTTGAGTATGGAGTTTCTCCTGAGTTCACAGGTGAATTTTCTTATTCATTAATAAGGAACATAACAACTAATATAATCTTATACACATAGAGTGAATGTTTTCCTAACTGAAAACTAAGATTTCTGGGTTGTAAGTTTATACCTCTTATTCAAAATATAAAAAATAAATTTAAAATAATAGGCTGCATTTACTGAATTTAAAAAATGCCATGAAAAGAAGCACATATTTCAGCATAAAAATATGCTTCATTTAATGCAACACTGGAGAATTTGGAGTCAGGACCAGAAAATCTGGACATAGACTGCCATGTTTGTGCAATAGAGAAAGGTAGTAGCATCCCCTGGGATGGAGAATATTTCTCCTCACCCTGGAAGATTTCCCTTCCCAGGTGGCAGGCAGTGATGGCAACTGATTAAGGCCACTTTGCAAGCGTTGCTAAGAGACAGCAGACACGCAGGAGTGGGTCCTGTAAGCTTGATCAAAGTCAGTGAATCTGAATCTATTTCTTGGTCAGAGTGTGCAAGGAGGTGGGGAAGGGGAGGTTGGGCTTGGGATGTCTCTTTGAATGTGGCTCCTTTTGCAAGGACTAAATCTTGCCGATAGCACATGAAGGATTCTGTCACTTGGACAGCAAATCAAAGCAAGTGATCCAGGTTGGGAGTGAGCAGAATGTGGCCTCTGAACAAAAATGAGGTTTAGAACTTTGTGACACTGTAACAATATGTCAGTTCACAACAGTAATGTATACCTTGGCTTTTCTGCATCTTTCTTCCCAGACAAAATGATTCTGAGATCTCTTAGGCCTCTTAATCATGAAGACAGGCCAAAAAATTCATACCGTTAATACCCCTCCATTTGCATGCTTGCCTAGCCTATCCTGAACATGCAACAGACTTGGCCTTATGAAAAAATTTGTTCCTACTCTGTTAAGAGTAGGAAAAAGAAGAAAATAAGTTATTCATGAACTATAACTATAGCAGGTATCAAAAGCCATCACCATGTTCAGAGAAAGAGCCATTTCATTATTTTTCATAAAATCGCATTAAAATCTTTCACCATACCCCCATCTTCCTGGACTAGCAATAAATTCAGTCTTGGATATTCTCAGGGTTCCCTGTCCACTAAAATTGGGCCAAGGGTCGAGAAATTTCCATGGTACGAAAGCATTCATGAATTCTTGCATTTACTTGTTCCTTCAGCACATGGTCAGCACAGAACCATGTTGGAGATCACAGACCCCAGAGCCAGACTCCAGGTGTGAGTCTCAGCTCTGCCTGCACCTTCCTAGCTGGGTAGCCTTGGGTGAGTTACTTAATCTTTCTGTACCTCAGTTTCCTCATCTGTAAAGTAGAAGTGAGGTGAGTTCCTACCAGATAGAAAAAAAGAATTAAGTTCTAATTTGTAAGGCACTTGGGCCCATGCCTGGCACAGAGTATGCAGATGCTGGGGAACTCCAACTTCAATCCAACTTCGATCACCAACTCCAACTTCCATCACCAGTACCCCATCCACCCTAACCTTTGCCAAACTGCCTCTCATTCTAGGCTCTGGCCTTCAGGTCTGGCAGCTCCATTGCTTCTGTGCCCCAGGGCCTGGGGTCTGGACTCCGTCTGTGCGTCTGGAAAAGTAACACATAGGAAGTAGACAAGTCGGGAGCAGGGGAGAGGAAGAAGAGGTCTCCCTTTACCTGTAGGTCTGAATAATGATTCCTTTCCTTACCAGCTTCCATCTCCAAGTATAAAGACAAAGGCTGTTACTTTCTTTGTCTAATCATAACTTTTGTGTTACATGCACCTAGTATGAGAATTCTCCATCAAGTCCAGAACTGAGGGACCTGGAGAAAAGGAAATGCACTGAAGCTCAGAAAACTTCAGGAAAACAAAAGAGAGCTCTCTGTAGTTGGAAGCATGAAGTAATTTGCCTCAGATCCTAAAACAAGGCTGGGAAGTGGGAGATAGAAATATGAAAGCCTGTAAAATCCTGACTAAGGGCAAGTCATTTCATAAACACACCCACCCTTCCTTTAATTTCTGCTCTCTCTTGCTTAAAACTTCCCAGAGGGCGCTGCCTCTGAGTAGCCCCCCAGGATTCTCATTGTACCCCTTGCCAGGCTCAGGCCAACACCCTCCTCTCTCAGACACTTGTTTTAGTATCTTTAGTGTCTTCTAACAGAAGGGGAATGTCCTGAGGGACACTGTGCCTTGACATATAAACCTCCCCAAGGTACAGCAAAGGGCTTCGCTTAAAGGGAAGGGTGCTGGAAAAAAAAAATCAAAAGAAAATTCACAAATTCATGTTAAGAAATTATTCTGCCACTTAAGATGGTTTGGAGAGGTTTTTAATTATTAGACCATATTCTAAAAACAAAACACTAAGTCTGGGTCTGCCTAGCCTAAGTAAAAAGGAAAGAGTTAAAGAAAATTTGGATTTTACAAAAATGTATTGATGTACTAGGCTGGTTCTCTAGACTCAATATCTGGGATTCAAGATTCAGGTTGCTTGGTTAGTTCCAGTAGTTCCAGGGTCCTCTTTTTTTTTTAATTTTTAGGAGGGGGAACCAACCTTTATTTACACTTGGGTTCCAGTTCAGAGCCATCTTAAACAGGATAGCAAAGCAGGAAAAAGCACAGATCCTAGGACCAAGGTTCAAATTCCAACACAAGCATATTATCTATGTGACAATTGGCAAACATTACCCGTAGTTTCTTCAGTAAAGTGGGGAGAGTGTCACCCCAGCTTCCAGCAGCTGTTGTAGCTGCCTCCGCCCCAGCCCCTCCCTGAGCACTCTCCCCGAAAGGCAGCTTGGCGGAAAGGAGCATGGGCTCTGCAAGTCTCAGTTCTGCTGGTTACGGAGGGACTTGAAATAGGAACTCTAGAACTGATGCAAGGACCAAGTGAGAAAAACTGCACATAGGCTTTTAATAAATATTAGTTATCTTCAAGTCTTGCCCAGGACAAGGATGTGCAAAGTGGGGTGCACAAGACAATTTATTTGGCACAGAAAGAAAAAGATAGTTTTTTATGTTTTTATATCTCATCTTTTAAAATTTTTATTTTGTGGGGTACCTGGGTGGCTCAGTCTGTTGAGCAGCTGCCTTCGGCTCAGGTCATGATCTGGGATGTAGCCCTGCTTTGGGCTCCCTGCTCAGTAGAGAGCCTGCTTCTCCCTCTCCCTCTGCCTGCCACTCTGCCTGTCTGTGCTCTCTATGTCTCTGTCAAATAAATAAATAAAATCTTTTTATAAATAAATAAATAAATAAATAAATAAATAAATAAATAAATAAATAAA
>NW_023270320.1:0-70722 GCF_011800145.1 Mirounga leonina | reverse complement strand
TTTATTTATTTATTTATTTATTTATTTATTTATTTATTTATTTATTTATTATTTGAGATAGAGTGTGAGATGGAGCAGGGGCAGGGGCAGAGGGAGAGAGAGAAGGAGACTCCCCATTGAGCAGGGAGCCCATTGTGGGGTTTGATCCCAAGACCCTGGGAGCATGACCTGAGTTGAAGGCAAACACTTAACTGACTGAGTTGCCCATGTACCTCAACAAGTGCCTTCTTTATTACCCATTATCCATCTGGCCCATCCACCACCCACCTCCCTCCATCAACCCTCAGTTTGTTCTCTATTGTTACGAGTCACTTATGGCTTGTTTCCTTCTCCCCTTTTCTTCTTTTCCCATGTCCCATATGTTCATCTGTTTTCTTTCTTAAATTCCACATATGAGTGAGACCATATGGTATTTTTCTTTCTCTGACTTATTTCATGTGGCATAATACACTCTAGTCCATCTACATCATTGCAAATGGCAAGATTTCATTCTTTCTGATGGCTGAGTAATATTCCATATATATATCCTCTTCTATATCCATTCATCAGTTGATGGACATGTGGGCTCTCTCCATAGTTTGGCTATTGTTGAATAATGTTGCTATAAACATTGGGGTGCATGTACCACCTTAGAATCTGTATTTTTGTATCTTTTTGGTAAATACCTGAGAGTGCAATTGCTGAATTGTAGGGAGTTTTATTTTTAACTTTTTGAGGAACCTCCAAACTGTTCCCCAGCATGGCTACACCAGTTTTCATTCCCACCAACAGTGCAAGAGTGTTCCCCTTTCTCCATAGCCTCACCAACACCTGTGTTTTTCTTTGTTGTTAATTTTAGCCATTCTGGTAAGTGAGGTGATAACTCACTGTAGTTTTGATTTTTATTTCCCTGATGATGAGTGATGTTGAGCATTTTTTCATGTGTCTGTTAACCATTTGTATGTCTTCTTTGGAGAAGTGTCTATTCATGTCTTCCACATATTTCTTAACTGGATTATTTGTTTTTGGGGGTGTTGAGTTTGATAAATTCTTTATAGATTTTGATATTAACCCTTATCTGATATGTTGTTTGCAAATATCTTCTCCCATTCCATGGGCTGCCTTTTAGTTTTATTGTCTCCTTCACTGTGCAGAAGTTTTTATTTTGATGAAGTCCCAATTGTTTATTTTTGCTTTTGTTTCCCTTGCCTCTGGTGACGTGTCTAGTAAGAACTTGCTGCAGCTGAGGTCAAAGAGGTTTCTGTCTGTGTTCTCCTCTAGGATTTTGATGGTTTCCTGTCTCACATTTAGGTCTTTTGAATTTATTTTTTGTGTATGGTCTAAGAAAGTGGTCCAGTTTCATTTTGTGCATGTGGCTGTCCAGTTTTCCCAACACCATTTGTTGAAGAGACTGGTTTTTTTCCATTGGATGTTCTTTCCTGCTCTATTGAAGGTTAGTTGACTATATAGTTGTGGATCCATTTCTGGGTTCTCTATTCTGTTCCATTGATTTATGTGTCTGACCATACTGTCTTGATGACTACAGCTTAATATGTTAAATGCTGACATTTTTAAGGGTAAAATTTTCCTCATTATAATGTGAGTATTGGGGAAATATGGTAGCTGATAACTGATAAATTGGGTGATACAGACATTTACTTTTTTATTGTCTCTAATATATGTTTAAAAATTTTTATAATAAAAAGTTTCAGTACATGAGGTAATACTGAGGACCATTTTTGCTCCTTATACTAAATGGTAAAAAACTGATCACCATGTTTGGGCACAAGTTTTCTCTCCAAGGAAATATTAAATATATTTTTCAGCTTTTCTTCTACTTCTTCCTCATTCAGTATTTTAAACTCTATCAAATCCATATTATCCTTAAAATTGAATTTCCTATAGGTAAGGGTGCAGCCCACTAAACAGTGAACCCCTTCAGAGGTCTGCAAGGAACAGAATGACTTGCTTGTAAACACAGATGTTGGAGACATCTGAAGGTATGTATTCACAGACTCAAAATCTTCAATTGTTCGAGGTTCAAGAGTAAAGGAGTATATTTTTCGGTATTTGTTCTTTTCTAGGAGATCAGAATTAAGAAACTCTTGGTTTGGAATGTACTGGTCTCTTCTGATTTGGTCCAAGTACCAGATTCCTTTGTCTTCTGACAAGTGGAAGATGCAAGGCACCTGAGGCTGATCCTTCCCAGAAATTAACTCCAGAGGCTGCCACATCTGGTAAGAGCGTCCAAACCCAGCATCTACTATGTAATTCCTGCCATCAGTAGTCACCTTCAGGAGAAGGTGAATCATAGCATTGCTATATTTGCTGGCTGGAGTACTGTAAACATACCCTCCTAACATTGTGGTCTCAAAACCGATTGTGGTCAGAGCCCAGTACAGAAGATGATTGACCTGGAGACACCACCCACCACGGTTCTTCCTCACAACTTGATCAAAAATGGGCTCCAAGCCCAATTCCATGGCTTCCCCACAGTGGATGTTAAGGTTCTCAAAGGGAATGGTTCGAATTTGGTGCTGAAGAATGTCAGTTAATGTTTCCAAGTCCACTTTCTTCCTAGAGTTCCTATAACCAATTCTTTCAAAATATGCTTCAATGTCCATGATCCCCTAAGGGAAGTACAACAAAACAGAAATAAATACATTACTTTTGCACTGGATTTCTTTGATTAGCCTAATTATAACTAACATATTTTAAAAATGTAAATGCAATCAGTGGTTATAAATATCCATAATCATAAGTCTTTTTTTTGTGCTTTTATTGTATAAATTACTTTTGTACATATAAACTCACTTAGTAGACTTAGTAACCCTGTAGGAAAACTATTATCACTTCTTTCATGTTTTAAGCATGAGAAATTGGAAATCCATCAAAAGTGAGGAGTGAAATTATAAAAACAGTTTACATGTGGTTTTCTTCATGACGAACAAAACAAGGTTCAAATTGGTATCAAAACAGGGTTTAAAAATAGTTCCTAATACAAATAGGAGAATTATATAAAAGAGTCTATCGATTTCATGGTACCTGATCCACACAATTTCCCCTTTAGATAAAATTATCTGGTCAAAGTTTCCCACTCAAAGATTGTATTCATTTGTGCATTGATTTATTAATTCATTCAATATATTCAATATATTTTCTGAATACCTACTATGTATTTGCTACTGATCTGCTGCTTGCTTGCCCTCAGAAATCTTACATTTTAGTGGGAGTTGGATGACATAGATAATAAATTGGATAAACCAATAAAACATTCAATTTCTTAGATTCTGATAAGTGCCCTGTGGAAAACTAAAGCAAAGAAAGAACACATGTTATGTACTGAGAAAACTAATTTTGAATAAAGTGATCAAAGAAATCACCCTTGTGACCTTAAGGATATGAAAGAATGAGCCATGTCCACATGTGTGGGGAATACCATTCAGGCAGAAGAAACAAAGCAAAAAAAGTCTCAAAGTAGAACCTGCTTAGAATGCTCAAAGAACATGTAGGAGGCCAGGGCGATTGAAGCAGAGTGAGTGGGAGGGAATGTGAACTGAGATGAGATCAGACAATTAACATAGGCCTAAAAATCAGTGGGGGAAGGTTCCAGAATAGGCAAAGTGTACCATAATCAATTTGATATTTCTCGCTATTATATGAAGAATAAGCTGTATTTATTCAGCTAAATAAATAGACATGTGACCCATGTGGACCAATTAAAAATATGTAGGTTCTAGGACCAGTACTTTGCTTGTGAATGGTATGTTATCCAAGTCAAGTCACTGAGACTCTAATGAAGGAATATTTCAGAAACCTAAGCAGATATGTTCTGCTGCAGGGCTAAGAATTGGCAGGGTATTTTCTCAAAGCTACTGGGAGAACTTGCTGAAAAATAATATCAACAAAAATTTATGGGGTTGAAGAATTAAAAGCAGGAGAAAAGAAGATGAGAAAAGACCTGAATCAAATCTTAAATTATCTCTTGACTTTCTGTTAAAGTGAGCTAGCAAAAAAAAAAAAAAAAAAAAAAATCCTTATTTTACTAAATTCCATGTAGAAAAGGTTTCTGTCCCTTGCTGGTGAAAATCCTAATCCCATGTAGACGCTAACTGTAACTGTAGTGCATTACCTTTGTTAATATGACATGGCTTGAGGTGACAGGATACAAAAGCCCTGTCCCCTAGGCTAGTGGTGATAAGCTATGTGTTTCTATTGTCCTTCTTATTCTCATTTCTTTTGTATTCTATTTTTCTTTCTTGATCAGCTCTTCTCATTTTGCTAGGATTTTAACTTTCTCTATTTTTAACTTCTGCAACATTATTTTCTCTAAATCTATTAAGTTTATTTCATCTCTTCTCATCTTATTTGCATTGATATCCTTTACCAACATGTACACAAGCTCTAAAACTACCACTCAGACACGGAGAAACAATTGTAATTGAGCCAGGCCATCCAAAACCCTCTCTTATTCTATATCCAGAAGCACTGTTGAATAAGTAAGGAGGACAGGTGATATGGAACAAAAGAAATATGGTTTAGACATGCTTGACCTTTAAAAAAAATTTAGTCAACAGTCTTTTCCCTTTTCAATTAAGTTAACATATAGTGTGTTATTAGTTTCAGGGGTAGAATTTAGTGATTCATTACTTGCATGTAACACCCAGTGCTCATGACATTAAGTGTCCACCTTAATGCCCATTACCCAAATATCCCACCCCACCACCTCCCCTCCAACAACCCTCAGTTTCTTTCCTATAGCTAAGATTCTCATGGTTTGCCTCCCTCTCTGTTTTTATCTTACTTTGTTTTTCCTTCCCTTTCCCTATGTTCATCTGTTTTGTTTCTTAAATTCCTATGAGTAAAATCATATGGTATTTGTCTTTCTCTGACTGACTTATTTCGCTTAGCATATCATCCTGTTATATCCACGTCATTGTAAGTGGCAAGATTTCCTTCTTTTTGATATCATATATATAATGATATATATATATAGTGGGAGTTGGATGACATAGATAATAAATTGGATAAACCAATAAAACCGGTTATAATGTATACATTATATAACCAATGTATATATACATTATATAACCAATGTGTGTGTGTGTGTGTATATATATATATATATATATATATAATCACATCTTTATCAATTCATCGTCCATAGACATCTGGGCTCTTTCCATATTTGGCTATTATGGATATTGCTGCTATAAACATTGAAATGCATGTGTCTCTCTGAATCACTATGTTTGTATCTTTTGGATAAATACCTAGTGGTGCAATTGCTGGGTCATAGGGTAGGTCTATTTCTAACTTTTCAAAGAACCTCCATACTGTTTTCCAGAGTGGCTGCACCAGTTTGCATTCCAAACAACAGTGTAGGAGGGTTCCCCTTCCTCCACATCTTTGTTGATATCTGTTGTTTCCTGACTTGTTCATTTTAGCTATTCTGACTGATGTGAGGTGGTATCTCGTTGTTTTGATTTGTATTTTCTTGATACTGAGTGACATTGAGCATCTTTTCATGTGTCTGTTGGCCCTTTGCATGTCTTCTGTGGAGAAATGTCTATTCATGTTTTCTGTCCATTTCTTGACTAGATTATTATTATTATTTTTTTTGGTGTTGAGCAAGCTATAAATTCTTTATGGATTTTGGATACTAGCCCTTTATCTGATATGTCATTAACGAATATTTCTCCCATTCTGCAGGTTGCCTTTTAGTTTTGTTGACTGTTTCCTTTGCTATGCAAAAGCTTTGTATTCTGACGAAGTCCCGATAGTTCATTTTTGCTTTTGTTTCTCTTGCCTTTGAAGATGTATCTAGCAAGAAGGTACTGGCAATGAAGTCGAAGAGGTTGATGCTTGTGTTCTCCACTAGGATTTTGATGGTTTACTGTCTCACATTTAGGTATTTTATCCATTTTGAATTTATTTTTGTGTATGGTGTAAGAAAATGGTTCAGTTTCATTCTTCTACTTGTGGCTGTTGTTTTCCCAACAGCATTTGTTGAAGAGACTGGTTCCCCCTCCATTGGCTATTCTTTCCTGCTTTGTTGAAGATTAGTTGCCCAGAGAGTTGAGGGTCCATTTCTGGATTCTCTATTCTGTCCCATTGATCTATGTGACTGTATTTGTGCCATACTGTCTTGATGGTTATAGCTTTGTAATACAGCTTGAAGTCCAGAATTGTGATGCCACTGGCTTTGGTTTTCATTTTCTTTCTTCCTTCCTTCCTCCCTTTTTTTCTTTATCTCTCTCTTTCTTTCAAGATTTTGCTTATTTATTTGACAGAAAGAGAATATGAGCAGGGGGAACAGCAGAGGGAGAGGGGAAAGCAGGCTCCTCGCTGAACAGGGAGCTTGATGTGGGCTTGATCCCAGGACCCTGGGAACATAACCTGAGCCAAAGGCAGATGCTTAACCAACTAAGCCACCCAGGCACCTCTGGTTTTCTTTTTCAACATTCCTTTTTCTATTCAGGGTCTTTCCTGGTTCCATACAAATTTTAGGGTTGTTTGTTCCAGCTCTGAAAATGCTGGTGATATTTTGATAAGGATTGCTTTAAATGAGTAAATTGCCTTTATTTATATATTTGGCTGTTCCTATTAGGGGAATAAACACTAACAGTTGTTAGATCTTCTTGTTGGATATACCCCTTTATTATGATGTAGCATCCTGTTCATCTATTACTACAGTCTTTGGTTTAAAATCTAGTTCGTCTGATATAAGGATGGCTACTCCAGCTTTCTTTTGATGTAAATTAGCAGGATATATGGTTCTCCACCCCTTCACTTTCAATCTGGAGGTGTATTTGGGTCTAATAGACACTTTAACAATATTTGTTCCTCTAATCTATGAGCATGGAATGTTTTTCCATTTCTTTGTGTCTTCCTCCGTTTCTTTCATAAGTGTTCTGTAGTTTTCAGAGTACAGATATTTTACCTCTTTGGTTAAGTTTTTTCCTAGGTATCTTATGGTTTTTGATGCAATTGTAATGGAATAGATTTCTTGATTTCTTTCTACTGCTTCATTGTTAGTGTATAGAAATGCAACAGACTTCTGTGCATTGATTTTATATCCTGCAACTTTGCTGAATTTCTGTATCAGTTCTAGCAATTTTTGGGTGGAATCTTTTGGGTTTCCAACATAGAGTATCATGTCATCTGTGAAGAGTGAACGTTTGAATTCCTCTTTGTGGATTTGGATGACTTTTATTTCTTTTTGTTGTTTGATTGCTGAGGCTAGAACTTCCAGTACTATGTTGAACGACAGTGGTGAGAGTGGACATCCCTGTCATGTTCCTGACCTCAGGAAAAATTTCTATTTTTCCCGATGGAGGATGATATTAGCTATGGGTTTTTCATATATGGCTTTTATGATGTTGAGTTATCTTCCCTTTATTCCTACAGTACAGAGAATTTTTGTCAAGAAAAGATGCTGTATTTTGTAAAATGCTTTTTCTGCATCTACTGAGGAGCTCATATGGTTCTTGTCCTTTGTTTTATGAGTGTGGTGCATCATACTGATTGATTTGCAAATGTTGAACCACGCTGGAAGGACAGGATTAAATCCCAGTTGGTCGTGGTAAATAATCCTTTTAATGTACTGGTGGATCCTATTAGCTAGTATCTTGGTGAGAATTTTGGCATCCATGTTCATCAAAGATATTGGTCTGTAATTCTCCTTTTTGGTGGGGTCTTTCTCTCGTTTGGGGATCAAGGTAATGCTGGTCTCATAGAACGAGTTTGGAAGTTTTCCTTCCATTTCCTTCTTTTGGAACACTTTCAGAAGAGTAGGTGTTAATTCTTTAAATGTTTGGTAGAATTCCATTGGGAAGCCATCCAGCCCTGGCATGTTGTTTGTTGTGAGATTTTTGATTACTGATTCAATTTCTATGCTGGCTATGGGTCTCTTCAAAATTTCTATTTCTTCCTGTTTCAGTTTTGGTAGTTTATGTGTTTCAAGGAATGCATGCATTTCTTCCAGATTGCCCAATTGTTGGCATATAATGCTCATAATATGTTCTTATAATCTTTGTATTTCTTCAGTGTTGGTTATGATCTCTCCTTTTTCATTCAGATTTTATTTATTTGGATCCTTTCTCTTTTCTTTTGATAAGTCTGGCTGGGGTTATCAATCTTTTTAATTCGTTCAAAGTACCAGCTCCTACTTTCCTTGATCTGGGTTACTGTTTTTTGTTTTTGATTTTGTTTTTTTAATTTCGGTATTTGTGATTTCTGCTCTAATCTTTATTATTGTCTTCTCCTCCTGGATTTAGACTTTATTCGATATTCTTTTTCCAGCTCCTTTAAGTGTAAAGTGGGGTTGTGTATTTGAGACTTTCTTGTTTCTTAAGAAAGGCCTGTATTGCTATATAATTCCCTCTTAGGACCACCTTTGCTGCATCCCAAAGTTTCTGAACTGTTGTGTTTTCATTTTCATTTACTTCCATGTATTTTTAAAAAATCTTCTTTAATTGCCTGGTCGACCCATTCATTCTTTAGTAGGATGTTCTTTAACCTCCATGTAATTGTGGTCCTTCTAAATATTTTTTTCTGGTTGACTTCAAGTTTCATAGCTTGTGATCTGAAAATATGCATGGTATGATCTCAATCTTTTTTTATGTGGTGAAATCAGATTTGTGACCCAGTATGTAATCTATTCTGGAGAATGTTCCTGTGTGCTTGAGAAGAATGTATATTCAGCTGTTTGAGGTTCAAATGTTCTGAATATATCTGTTAACTCCATCTGGCCTACTGTATCATTCAAAGCCCTTGTTTCCTTGTTGATCTGTTTAGATGATCTGTTCATTGCTGTGAGTGGGATGTTAAAGTCCCTACTATTATTGTATTATTTTCAATGAGCTTCTTTAATTTGTTATTAGTTTATTTATATATTTGGTTGTTCCCATTAGGGGAATAAACACTAACAGTTGTTAAATCTTCTTGTTGGATATACCCTTTTATTATGATGTAGCATCCTGTTCATCTATTACTACAGTCTTTGGTTTAAAATCTAGTTCGTCTGATATAAGGATGGCTACTCCAGCTTTCTTTTGATGTAAATTAGCAGGATATACGGTTCTCCACCCCTTCACTTTCAATCTGGAGGTGTATTTGGGTTTAAAATGAATCTTTTCGAAGTAACATATCAATGGTTCCTTTTTTTAAAATCCATCTGATACCCTGTATCTTTTTTATTTATTTATTTTTATTTTTGGAGCATTTAGTCCATTTACATTCAGAGCAATTATTGAACAATATGAATTTACTGCCATTGTATTACTTGTAAAGTCACTGTTCCTGTAGATTGTCTCTGCTCCTTTCTCGTCTTTGTTACATTTGGCTTCTCATCACTCATAGGGTCCCCTTTAATATTTCTTGTAAGGCTGGTTTAGTGGCCATGAATGCCTTTAGTGTTTGCTTGTCTTGGAAACCGTCTTTTTCTAATCTGAATGACAGCCTTGCTGGATAAAGTATTCTTGGCTACACATTTATCCCACTTAGCACATTGAATTTATCATGGCAGTCCTTTCTGGTCTTGCCAGGTCTCTGTGTACAGGTCTGCTGCCAGCCTTATGTTCCTACCTTTGTAGCTTAAAGGCCTCTTCTTCAAAGCTGTTTTCAGGATTTTCTCTTTATATTTACAATGTGCAAGTTATATGTTGTGGTGTTGACCTATTTTTGTTGCTTTTGAGGGGAGTTCTCTGTGCCCCTTAGACTTAAATGTCTGTTTCCTTCCTCAGAATGTGGGAGTTTTCTGCTATAATTCACTCAAATAAATATTCTGCTCCTCTTTCCCCACTCTTTATCTTCTGGGATTCCTATATATGGATATTAATTTGTCATATGGAATCGCTGAGGTCCCTAAGTCTACCTATAATATGGATATTAATTTGTCAAATGGAATCGCTGAGGTCCCTAATAGTTTTCTTTCCCTCTTCTTTTCAGCTTCCTTATTTTCCATAATTTCATCTTCTATATCACTGATTTGCTCTTCTGTTTCATTCATCATTGTTTTTATGTCCTCCACGTGTGACTGCATCTTGGTAATAGCATTTTTAATTTCAGCCTGAATTTTAGTTCTTTTATCTCTACAGTAATGTATTCTCTAGTGTCTTCTATACATCCTTCAAGCCCAGCTAGTATTTTTATAATCCTGGTTCTAAATCTAGTTCAGACATCTTACCTATATCTGTATTGATTAAATTCCTGGAAGTGAGTACTACCACCTGTTCTTTCTTTTGGGAAGGTTTGCTTGGTTACGTCTTTTTGTCCAGCAAAGAAGAGAAAAAAAATAACAATAACAAGAGCAAGATGGTGGAGGAGCAGGAGACATAAATTTCGTCTGGTCCCAGGAATTCAACTAGATAGTTATCAAACCATTCTCAACACTTACAAACTCAACAGGGGATAGAAGAAAAGAATAGCAGCAATTCAATGAACAGAAAAGTGACCACTTGCTGGAAGTGTATATTTTTCTGGGGTTGTTGTTATCCTTTTAGCATTTTTTCTCTCATTCATCTATTCTTCTCTGGACAAAATGACAAGATGGAAAAAAATCACCTCAAAAAAAAAAAAAAAAGAACAAGAACAAAAAGCAGTACCAACTGCCAGGGACCTAATCAATACAAACATTAGTAAGATGTCAGAACTAGAGTTCACAATGATGATTATAAAGATACTAGCTGGGCTTGAAAAAAAGCATAGAAGATACTAGAGAATCCCTTTCTAGAGAAATAAAAGAACTAAAATCTAACCAAGTCGAAATCAAAAAGGCTATTAATGAGATGCAATCAAAAGTGGAGGCTCTAACTGCTAAGATAAATGAGGCAGAATAGGGAATTAGTGATATAGAAGACCAAATGGTGGAGAATAAAGAAGCTGAGAAAAAGAGAGGTAAACAACTACTGGATCACAAGGGGAGAATTCGAGAGATAAGTGATACCATAAGATGAAACAATATTAGAATAATTGGGATCACAGAAGAAGAAGAAAGAGAGAGAGGGGAAGAAGGTATATTGGAGCAAATTATAGCAAAGAACTTCCCTAATTTGGGGAAGGAAACAGGCAACAAAACCCAGGAGGCACAGAGAACCCCCCTCAAAATCAATAAAAATAGGTCAATACCTCAACATCTAATGGTAAAACTTAATAGTCTCAGAGACAAAGAGAAAATCCTGAAAGCAGCTCGGGACAAGAGGTCTGTAACCTACAATGGTAGACACATTATACTGGCAGCAGACCTATCCACAGAGACCTGGCAGGCCAGAAAGGACTGGCATGATATATTCAGGGCACTAAATGAGAAAAATATGCAGCCAAGAATAGTATATCCACCTTGGTTGTCATTGAAAATAGAAGGAGAGACAAAAAACTTCCAGGACAAACAAAAACTAAAAGAATTTGTGAACACCAAACCAGCCCTAGAAATATTGAAAGGAGTCCTCTAAGTAAAAAGAGAGCTTAAAAGTAACATAGACCAGAAAGGAACCGAGACAATATACAGTAACAGTCACCATCCAGGCAATACAATGGCACTAAATTCGTATCTGTCAATAGTTATCCTGAAGGTAAATGGGTTAAAAGACTCCAATCAAAAGACACAGGGTATCAGACTGAATAAAAAATAAGACCCATCAATATGCGGTCTGCAAGAGAGTCATTTTAGACCTAGAGACACCTCCAGATTTAAAGTGAGGGGGTGGAAAAACATTTGCCATGCTAATGGACATCAAAAGAAAGCTGGGGTGGCAATCTTTATATCAGACAAATTAGATTTTTTTAAAGATTTTATTTATTTATTTGACATAAGAAACACAGCAAGAGAGGGAACACAAGTGGTGGGGGGGAGGTGGGAAAGGGAGAAGCAGGCTTCCCACCGAGCAGGGAGCCTGATGCAGGACTCAATCCCAGGACCCTGGGATCATGACCTGAGCTGAAGGCAGATGCCTAATGACTGAGCCACCCAGGGGCCCTGACAAAATAGATTTTAAACCAAAGACTATAATAAGAGATGAGGAAGGACACTATATCATATTTAAGCGCGCTATCTGACAAGAAGATCTAACTATTTTAAGTATCTATGCCCCTAACATGGGAGCAGCTAATTATATAAGCCAGTTAATAACAAAATAAAAGAAACACATCGACAATAATACAATAATAGTATGGGACTTTAACACCCCCCTCACTGAAATGGACAGATCATCTAAGCAAAAGATCAACAAGGAAATAAAGGCTTTAAATGACACACAGGACCAGATGGACTTCACAGATATATTCAGAACATTCCATCCCAAAGCAACAGAATATAACTTCTTTTCTAGTGCCCATGGAACATTCTCCAGAATAGATCACATCCTGGGTCGCAAATCAGGTCTCAACTGGTACCAAAAGATTGGGATCATTTCCTGCATATATTCGGACCACAATGCTTTGAAACTAGAACTCAATCACAAGAGGAAAGTCGGAAAGAACTCAAATACATGGAGGCTAAAGAGCATCCTACTAAAGAATGAATGGGTCAACCAGGGAATTAAAGAAGAATTTAAAAAATTCATGGAAACCAATGAAAATGAAAACACAACTGTTCAAAATCTTTGGGATGCAGCAAAGGCAGATCTAAGAGGAAAGTATATAGCAATACAAGTCTTCCTCAAGAAACAAGAAAGGTCTCAAATAAACAACCTAACCCTACAGCTAAAAGAGCTGGAGAAAGAACAGCAAATAAAGCCTAAACCCAGCAGGAGAAGAGAAATAATAAAGATCAGAGCAGAAGTCAATGAAATAGAAAACAAAAGAACAGTAGAACAGATCAACAAAACTAGGAGCTGGTTCTTTGAAAGAATTAATAAGATTGAGAAATGCCTGGCCAGACTTATCAAAGAGAAAAGAGAAACGACCCAAATAAAATCACAAATGAAAGGAGAGATCACAACCAATGCCAAAGAAATACAAACAATTAGAACACATTATGAGCGGCTATATGCCAGCAAATTACACAATCTGGAAGAAATGGATGCATTCCTAGAGATGTATAAACTACCAAAACTGAACCACGAAGAAATAGAAAACCTGAACAGCCACCTGGGTGGCTCAGTTGGTTAAGCGACTGCCTTCGGCTCAGGTCATGATCCTGGAGTCCCGGGATCGAGTCCCACATTGGGCTCCCTGCTCAGTGGGGAGTCTGCTTCTCCCTCTGACCTTCCTCCCTCTCATGCTCTCTGTCTCTCATTCTCTCCCTCACAAATAAATAAAATCTTAAAAAAAAAAAAAAAAGAAAACCTGAACAGACACATAACCAGTAAGGAAATTGAAGCAGTCATCAAAAATCTCCCAACAAACAAGAGCCCAGGGCCAGATGGCTTCCCGGGAGAATTCTACCAAACATTTAAAGAAGAACTAATACATATTCTTCTGAAATTGTTCCAAAAAAATAGAAATGGAAGGAAAACTTCCAAACTCGTTTTATGAGGCCACCATTACCATGATCCCAAAACCAAGGACCCCATCAAAAAGGAGAATCACAGACCAATATCCCTGATGAACATGGATGCAAAAATTCTCACCAAAATACTAGCCAATAGGATCCAACAGTACATTAAAAGGATTATTCACCACAACCAAGTGGGTTGTAGTCCTGGGCTGCAAGGTTGGTTCAACATCCGCAAATCAATCAATGTGATACAATACATTAATAAAAGAAAGAACAAGAACCCTATGATACTCTCAATAGATGCAAAAAAGCATTTAACAAAGTACAGCATCCTTTCTTGATTAAAACTCTTCAGAGTATAGGGATAGAGGGTACATACCTCAATATCATAAAAGCCATCTATGAAAAACCCACAGCGAATATCATTCTCAATGGAGAAAAACTGAGAGCTTTCCCCCTAAGGTCAGGAACACGGCAGGGATGTCCACATCACCCTTGCATTCAACATAGTATTAGAAGTCCTAGCCACAGCAATCAGACAACAAAAAGAAATAATAGTCATCTGAATTGGCAAAGAAGGACTCAAACTCTCACTCTTTGCAGATGACATGATACTTTATGTGGAAAACCCAAAAGACTCCACCCCAAAACTGCTAGAACTCATACTCCTGTATTCAGTAAAGTGGCAGGATATAAAATCAATGCACAGAAATCAGATGCATTTCTATACAACAACAACAACAACAACAAGACAGACGAAAGAGAAATTAATGAGTTGATCCCGTTTACAATTGCGCCCAAAACCATAAGATACCTAGGAATAAATCTAACCAAAGAGACAAAGAATCAGTACTCAGAAAACTATAAAAGACTCATGAAAGAAATTGAGGAAGGCACAAAGAAATGGAAAAACGTTCCATGCTCATGGACTGGAAAAACCAATATTGTGAAGATGTCATTGCTACCTAGAGCAATCTACACATTTAATGCAATCCGTATCAAAATACCATCAACTTTTTTCAAAGAAATGGAACAATTAATCCTAAAATTTGTATGGAAGCAGAAATGACCCCGAATAGCCAGAGGAATGTTGAAAAAGAAAAGCAAAGCTGGCGGCATCACAATTCCAGACTTCAAGCTCTATTACAAAGCTGTAATGAAGACAGTATGGTACTGTAACAAAAACAGACACGTAAATCAAAGGAACAGAATAGAAAGCCCAGAAATGGACCCTCAACTCTAAGGTCAACTAATCTTCGACAAAGCAGGAAAGAATATCCAGTAGATAAAGACAGTCCCTTCAACAAATGGTATTGGGAAAATTGGATAGTCACATGCAGAAGAATGAAACTGGACCATTTCCTTACACCACACACAAAAATAGACTCCAAATGGTTGAAAGACCTCAATGTGAGAGAGGAGTCCATCAAAATCCTAAAGGAGAACACAGGCAGCAACCTCTTCGACCTCAGCCACAGCAACTTCTTCCTAGAAACATCGCCAAAAGCAAGGGAATCAAGGGCAAAAATGAACTACTGGGACTTCATTAAGATAAAAAGCTTTTACACAGCAAAAGAAACAGTCAACAAAACCAAAAGACAACCGACAGAATGGGAGAAGATATTTGCAAATGACCTATCAGATAAAGGACTAGTATCCAAAATCTATAAAGAATTTATCAAACTCAACACCCAAAGAACAAAGAATCCAATCAAGAAATGGGCAGAAGACATGAACAGACATTTTTCCAAAGAAGACATCCAAATGGCCAACAGACACATGAAAAAGTGCTCAACATTGCTTGGCATCAGGGAAATCCAAATCAAAACCTCAATGAGATATCCCCTCACACCAGTCAGAATGGCTAAAATTAACAAGTCAGGAAACGACAGATGTTGGCGGGGATGCGGAGAAAGGGGAACCCTCCTACACTGTTGGTGGGAATGCAAGCTGGTGCAACTACTCTGGAAAACAGTATGGAGGTTCCTCAAAAAGTTGAAAATAGAGCTACCCTATGACCCACCAATTGCACTACTTGGTATTTACCCCAGAGATCCAAATGTAGTGATCCAAAGGGGCACCTGCACCCCAATGTTTATAGCAGCAATGTCCACAATAGCCAAACTAAGGAAAGAGCCAAGATGCCCATCCACAGATGAATGGATAAAGAAGATGTGGTATCTATATACAATGGAACATTATGCAGCCATCAAAAAATGAGATCTTGCCATTTGCAACAACATGGATAGAACCAGAGGGTATTATGCTAAGTGAAATACATCAACCAGAGAAAGACAAGTATCATATGATCTCACTGATATGAGGAATTTGAGAAACAGGACAGAGGATCATAGGGAAAGAGAGTGAAAAATGAAACAAGACAAAACCAGAGAGGGAGACAAACCATGAGAGACTTAATCTCAGGAAACAAACTGAGGGTTGCTAGAGTGGAGGGGGGTAGGAGGGATGGGGTGGCTGGGTGATAGACACTGAGGAGGGTATGTGCTATGGTAATTGCTGTGAATTGTGTAAGAGTGATGAATCAGAGAACTGTACCCCTGAAACAAATAATACAGTATGTGTTAATAAAAAAAAATTAACCACAAAAACCAAAGCAAAACAAACAAACAAAAATACTAGATCCTGCATGTATTTTGGTCTGCTTATTAAAAGAAACTAGATTCCAACATAAGAAAGAAAGAAAAACATATATATACTTATAAAAATAAAATAAAATATAATGAAAGGAAACAAAAAATAAAAAATATGTAAAGCATATTTAAAGAGGGCATGAGCACTGGGTATTATACTGAATTAATGAATCATTAAATATTATATCAAAAACTAATGATGTACTACTATTCCTTGGCTAATTGAATTTAAATTAAAAAATTTTATCCTACTTTGTTCCTATGGCAAAAAAAAAATAAAGCATATATAAAATAAAAATTAAAAAAGAATAAAAAATGAATTAAAGAAGGAAGAAAATGACTGGAAAATAATACTAAAAGTCTAAGGAATAAAAATACAGAGAATGCTATATACTGTTTTCTCCAACAGCTGAAGGTTTCAGCCCTCTATGATCAGTACCTTTGATGAGACCGAGTTGTTTGTGCTGGTCTTCTGGAGGTGGGGTCTGTTGTGCTGATTCTCAGGTGGACTTGCCCTAGAGCAAATGCACCTCCAGTGCACAGAATGGCCAGGCTCAATGTAAGCGGCTCCAGAGTCCTTTAGGTGGCACTGTTTTGCTCTTTGAAGGCTTTCAGCACTGATGGGCAGGATGAATATGGCTACACCCTGCTCTCTAGCCCTGGAGCTGACAATCTGTGCCTCCCACTCTTCAGTGAGCTGTCACAGAAAAACTATCAATCACTCTTGTTTCCTTGGTTTCTTCAGAATTCTGTGTTCACTCAACATTTGACAGATCATTTTTATCTCAGGCACTCGACTGAGTTTCAAAACTCCAAATTTCAGGGACTCTCATGGCACAGACCTACACTGTTTCTCCTGGGGAAGGGGAGTCCCGCCCATTGTAGGTGGGGTCCTGCCAAGCTGCTTTTTTGCAGGACCTGTCCCTGGAAAGCAATTGCATGACTGTGCAGTGGTTCACAGTTTATGGCAACACAGAGCAGAAAAAACCATCATCTAGACTCCTTGTTCTCAGCCAGCTTCCCCACTCCAATGCCTGGGAACTCTGCCAAACTGAGGGACCACCTGTTCTTCTTGCAACCCTGCAGATTCTCAGACCATGCTGTCACACCTGGGATTCGGTCCCCCTTCACCACCTGAGCACCTTTAAGCCAGGCGTATCCCCCACTGTAGCAGACTTCTAAAAGTTCTGATTTTGCATTCCACTGCTTATAATGCTTTGTGGCAGCCTCCTTAAGCAGGCTCCCTCCCCTCTGCCATATCCTCTGCTATATCACACTGGATTCAAGTCCCCTTACCTCCTACCTTCCAAACAGTAGTCACTTTTCTACTTGTAGACTTGCAGCATTTATTTTCTCAGATCTCTGATTTATTTCTTGGGTGCTCAGAATGATTTGATAACTATCTAGTTGTATTTGATGGACAAGACAAAGTTGGGGTCCCCCTACTCCTCTGCCATCTTAACTCCTCCCCTTTAGTCAATAATCTTAATCTACTGAGACTCAAATTGCAACCATTTTACACATCAAGGCTAACCCTTTCACAATGTGGCACAGCCTGAGGTGGCATGGTATAAAAGGCCCTGGCTCTAAGTTTAATAGTCATAAGTATTTCTCTTCTTTCTCCCTATATAATTTCTTTCTCCTTATATAATTTTATTTCTCTTTTTTGACCCAGCTATCACTCTCATACTGCCAATGCTTCCAACTTTCTCTGTTCACGGTATCTGAAATATTGTTTCCTTTCAATCTATTAGATTCATTACATTTCCTCTCATCTCACCAGCAGCTTTCCCAATATTTAGAGAAGCTGTAATACTCTATTATTTAGTCACAGAGAGAACAACTGGTATTTAACCAGATCCCCCCATATCCTCTCTGGCACTAACCCAGAATCTATAAATGTGTATGCAAAAAAAAGAGATGAAGGTTAATTGAAAAGGAATCAAGTGGTTTATAGCTGAACCACTTGATTCTTGGTTAAACCATTATTCCTCCTACTAAGAAATTATTTTATATTTATTACGAATTGTCATAATTTGTTTTCAAGTGTTTTCCTTTTCCCTTTTCTCTCTATTCTTTCCTTTTTTTAAGATATAATTTTAAATTAGAATGTAGTAACTGCATGTCCATGAAAAAAATAAAGTTTCTGTTAGGAGTTTTGATGCAAGCAGCATATTGTAACCAAAAAATACTTGAGTATTGTGTGTCTAAACATAAGAAATTGTGTATTACTAAAGTTGTGGTTCAAGGTGAAATGCTGAAAGCATTTAGAAAGTAGTTGGAAGGGAAATAGCTCATTGAAAACACTATTAGCTTTGTATATTGATTTGTAGCATCTCCAGCTCAAAGATAAATATAAGAGAAGATTCAAAGAAGACAGAATGAACATACTTAGAGTGCTTACCGAGAACTCTCAGAAAAGTACTTAATATCTTACTAAGTAAATAGGAAGGAGGTTGATTTTTAATTTTAATTCAGAATACTTAGAAATGTCTTATTCCTAGGGCGCCTGGGTGGCTCAGATGGTTAAGTGTCTGCCTTCAGCTCAGGTCATGATCCCAGGGTCCTGGGATCGAGTCCCGCATCGGGCTTCCCGCTCCTTGGGAGCCTGCTTCTCCCTCTGTTTCTCTCTGTCTCTCATGAATAAATAAATAAAATCTTAAAAAAAAAAAAAAGAAATGTCTTATTCCTGGCCCTGACTCTAGAAATAATGGAAAAGATAGTAAAACATATAATGTGATTTCCCTTGAAAACAAAGAGATAGTTTGGTGGACCATGAATTCTTTTTAAAATCCCTAAAATCACAAAACAGAAGTGAAAGAACTGAAGAGTAAAGTGAACATCTGAACTATATAGGAGAAACTGCAGAAAGTTTAACCACATGAGATGAGAGCAGCATGGATGGAGCTCTAGTATGGAAATTGTGGAAGCCAGAGAAGGAGGCTCAGAAACAACCAACCAGATGATTGTTGCTATGGGATCAGCAAGGAGGGTTTATGCCCCTCATTGCTACAAAATTTACCAAACACAGCAAATGCCAGTATGTAATGGTAATATCTGGTCTTCCTTTTGGTGTAAAGTATAATTGGGAATATTGGCACACAAAAATAAGATAATGTTGTTAATGTATGGTGTCCCCAGAAAGGAAGAACCATCTATATACAGAAGACTGGCCATCAAACTATCTTCTGTCATATTTATTGCCCTTCATTTCCACTGAAAAGATTGAGGAGTCAAACCCCACCCCAACTAGTCACATTAGATTTAAGAAACAAGGGGGACACAGAGCTACACATGCATGAATATGATGAAAAAACAGAATGCAAATATAGTATGAGATTGGGCTTAAAAGAAAAGGAGATAATATGTAAAATAAGACCAAAAAAGGCAGCCAACTCAGGAAAAATATAAACTGAACAATGAAAAGAAATTTTTCACAGGTACTTGGAATGATAGAACATTTTAAATACATAACAAAAAGCCAAAAAATGAGCTGCTAAAATAATGCAGCATTATGGAACAGAAGATTTCAGGCCCTAGGAAACTAATTAAGAACAAAACCAAAACTAATAAATAATTATAAACTGAAAAAGACAATATAGATACAGCATGATATCAAATTACTTATGTAGAAGAACACCTTTATACTCACAATAATAGTTAATAAAAAGACAAAGCCATTAAACAGAAAAAGCTAATAGAGAAAGCAGTTAAGGACAATTCAATATGAAGACAACTGGTGATTCTGAAGAAAATTCAAAAAGCATAATGGAAAAAATAGAGAAAGAGAACATTTTCCTGAAATGAAGCAAAAAATTGAATTTACAACACAAGAGAAACAAGATTTTGGGGAAGTCTCATTTTACATATTAACACTGGAATATATTCTGATTAAATTATTGAATATTAAAAATTTAACTAGTCAAGCATCAGACAGAGAAAACAAACAATTTATAAGGCAGAAAACATTACACTGGCATCAGAATACTGCACAGAAATATCCAAAGGTTCACCTTACTTCAATAATGGAATTATGCTTACAAAGTTTTGAATGAAAGTGTGACCCTCAAATATGATTCTGTTAGTGTTTCATTGAAGGCAAAATGAATATAAAGACAATCTGAAGCATGAAAAAACTTGAGAAATGCAACAATGATGAGCTACCCTGACAAAATCTTACCTTTCCATTGGTTAGTGAAGATGTAAATCAAAATGAAAAAAATAAGAGAAACCACAATAAAGGAGTACTGGGCAGAATTGGCTCCTTTTATTATAGAACAAAAAGTAGAAAAATTATGAGAATTATGGCTGAAGTATTTAAAAACATCTAAAAAATGTGACTCAAATGAAACCTATTGCTCCAGCACGGGTAAAGGGGGGTAAAGAACAGAGCAAGCATGCTTAGTGTACCTAGACAGGGTACACGGGATTGATGAGGATTCAGAACTAAGGCCAGTGTGGGGGAAATCTGTCTGTAGGCCACTCATATCACTTCAGATCTCTTTCACCATTTTGCTGTGCCCTGGTCTAGCTTTTGTGTTCTTGCACTTAAAGACCTGCACCCTAGACTCTCTTTGGAAAACTCCTTGAGGGCTTCTGGGGCTGCTTTGCCTTCCTATCCACAAAGCTGCAAGTGCCAGGGAATTCACATCTGGCCAGGGCTGCTCTGGGTCAATGACTTACTGGTGGGACGTTTTGAAAGCCCAGTATTTTGCCTTGTGTCTGGACAAATTTATAGTTTGCATCCAGGCTGAAATTTGGATTCTTCCAGGAATACTTAATATGTCACTTGCACATGGATCTTTTTCTCTCTCTGATTCTGGGAACCTGATTTAAGTCACACTGATGGTTGAGGTACGAAGTGGGGAGCTGTGATTCTGCGGGCAGATATCAGAGGATAAATGGAAGGGAGAGGGAGCCGAGCCATCAGGATCCTATGCTGCTGGTGAGTGATAGCCTCCCCCTGGGGAGGTGGCACAGACTCGCAGACTGGTAGCGATGGGAAAAGGACTTTAGGGCAGCCCCCCAAATGGAAACCCAGAGCGGTGGAGCCACACGTGTGAACTGGGGGAGGCTGGCGGTTTTAGAAGCACAAAGGGCAGAGATGTGCCCTGACCTGGAGGCAAGGACTGGAATGCTGCTGAGGTGCACACAACCCAGGATGCTGCAGTTTATAGCAGCACAGGAAGAAATGGAGATAGTGTGGTCTGGAGAGCTCACTGAAGAACAGACTGATTTCTCTGCTCTGAGGGAGAGGGTTGGAGATGATCTCTTCTGCTCTGACTCTCAGAAGAGATGCGGAAAGCCACCAGGGAAAGCTGCCAGAGAACAAAAGCCCCCCAAAACCGGTTTTCACTGAGCCCGTCCCCCGCCAAAGGGGGCAGGGCAACTCTGCCCAAACAGGGTTGCCTGAGTAACAGTGAGGCAGGCCCCTCTCCCTAGAAGACAGGCTGGGAGAACAAGAGGCCAGCAACCCTAAGGTCCCTAGAAAAGAGGTGCACCTTGCTTGGATTGTGGTCAATAATTTGGACTCTATACATTCCCTCAACCACCCCTCAACAGAATGACAAGGAGGAGGAACCCCCAAAATAGGAAAGACTCAGAGACTATGATTTATGCCACAGATTTACAAATGGATGCAGATATAACCAAGATGTCAGAGATGCAATTCAGGGTAGCAATTATGAAGACAATAATAGAATGGAGAAATCAATTAATGGCAACATAGAGTCTCTAAGGGCAGAAATGAAAGCTGAATTGGCAGAACTTAAAAATGCTATCAATGAGATCCAATCTAATCTAGATAATCTAACAGCTAGAGTATGTGAGGAAGAAGAACGATTTGTGATCTAAAAGACCAATTAATAGACAAGAAGGGAAAAAAGGAGGCCAGGGGAAAACAACTCAGAATCTATGAAAATAGAATCAGAGAAATAAGTGACACCATGAAATGTTCCAATGTCAGAATTATTGGAATCCCTGAGGGGTTGGAGAGAGAGAGAGGACTAGAAGATATATTTGAGAAATCGTAGCTGAGAACTTCCCTAATCTGGGGAATGAAACAAACATTCGTGTCCTAGAGGCAGAGAGGACCCCTCCCAAGAACAAGGAAAACAGGCCAATGCCTGGCATGTAATAGTAAAACTCACAAATCTTAGAACCAAGGAAACCATCTTAACAGCAGTTAGGGGGAAGAGATTCCTTACATACAGAGGGAGGAACATCAGAATAACGTCAGACCTATTCACAGAGACCTGAAGCCAGAAAAGGCTGGCAAGACATATTCAGGGTACTAAATGAGAAGAACATGCAGCCAAGAATACTTTATCTGGCAAGGCTGTCATTTAGAATGGATGGAGAGATGCAGAGCTTCCAAGACTGGCAGAAACTGAAAGAATATGTGACCACTAAGCTGGCCCTGCAGGAAATATTAAGAGGGGGTTCTATAAAAGGAAAGACCCCAAGAGTGACATACAACAGAAATTTACAGGGACAATCTATAAAAACAATGTTTTACAGACAACATGATAACAATTAATTCATATCTTTCAATAATCACTCTCAAAGTGAGCAGCCTAAATGCTCCCATAAAATGGCACAGGGTTGCAAATTGGATAAAAAGACAGGACCCATCCATATGCTGTCTACAAGAGACTCATTTTGAACCTAAAGATACATCCAGACTGAAAGTGAAGGGATGGAAATCCATCTTCCATGCCAGCGGACCTCAAAAGAAAGCTGGGGTAGCAATTCTTATATCAGACAAATTAGGTTTTAAGCTAAAGACTGTAGTTAGAGACACAGAAGGACAGTATATCATTCTTAAAGTGTCTATCTAACAAGGAGACCCAATAATTGTAAATATCTACGACCCCAACATGGGAGGTCTCCTCCCTGTAGGAGACATCAATACTCCACTCTCAGCAATAGACAGATCACTGAAGCAGAAAATGAAAAAAGGAAAAAGAGCTTTGAATGACACACTAGACCAGATGGACCTCATAGATATATACACAGAACATTCCACCCTGAAACAACAGGATACTCATTCTTCTTGAGTGCACATGGAACTTTCTCCAGAATAGACCACATACTAGGTCACAAATCATGTCTCAACTGATACTAAAAGTTTGAGATATTCCCTGCATATTCTCAGACCATAATGCTTTAAAACTGGAACTCAATCACAAGAAAAAAATTTGGGAGAAATTCAAACACTTGGAAGCTAAAGACCACTCTGCTCAAGAATGTTTGGGTCAACCAGGAAATCAAAGAAGAACTTAAACAATTCATGGAAACTAATGAGAATGAAAACATCAATCCAAAACCTATGGGATACTGCAAAGGTGGTCCTAAGGGGGAAATACATAGCCATCCAAGCCTCACTCAAAAAGATAGAAAAATCCCGAATTCACCAACTAACTCTACACCTTAAAGAACTAGAGAAAAAGCAACAAACGATGCCTAAGCACGCATTAGAAGAGAAATAATTAAGATTAGACCAGAGATCAATAAATTAGAAACCAGAAACACAGTAGATCAGATCATCAAAACTGGTCCTTTGAAAGAATTCATAAGATCGATAAACCACTGGCCAGATTTATCCAAAAGAAAAGAGAAAGGACCCAAATTAATAAAATTATGAATGAAAGGGGAGAGATCACGACTAACACCAAGGAAATAGAAACAATTATTAGAAATTATTATCAACAACTATATGCCAATAAACTTAGCAACCTGGATGAAATGGATGCCTTCGGAACCCTATAAACTGTCAAGACTCAAACATGAAGAAATTGACAACATGAATAGGCCAATAACCAGTAACGAGATTGAAGCAGTGATCCAAAACCTCCCAAAAAACAAGAGTCCAGGGCCTGATGGATTCCCTGGGGAATTCTACCAAACATTCAAAGAAGAAATAATTCCTATTCTCCTGAAGCTGTTTCAAAAAGTAGAAACAGAAGGAAAGCTTCCAGACTCATTCTATGAAGCCAGCATTACCTTAATCCCCAAACCAGGCAAAGACCCCATCTAAAAGGAGAATTTCAGACTGATATCCCTGATGAATATGGATTCCAAAATCCTCAACAAAATCCTAGCTAATAGGATCCAACAATACATTAAAAGGATCATTTACCACGACCAAGTGGGATTTATCCCTGGGATGCAAGAGTGGTTCAACATTCACAAATCAATCAATGTGATAGAACACATTAATAAGAGGAGAGAGAAGAACCACGTGGTCCTCCCAGTTGATGCAGAAAAAGCATTTAACAAAATACAGCATCTTTTCCTGATTAAAACTCTTCTGAGTATAGGGATAGAGGGAACATTCCTCAAATTCATAAAATCCATCTATGAAAAACCCACAGCGAATATCATCCTCAATGTCATCCCTTTCCTAAGGGAAAGCTGAGAGCCTTTCCCTTAAGATCAGGAACATGTCCTGGATGCCCACTCTCGCCACTATTGTTCAACATAGTACTAGAAGTCGTAGTAACAGCAATCAGACAACAAAAAGAAATTAAAGGTATTCAAATTGGCAAAGAAGAAGTCAAACTCTCTCTTTTTGCAGATGACATGATATTTTATGTGGAAAACCCAAAAGACTCCACCCCCAAATTACTAGAACTCATACAGCAATTCAGTAGTGTGGCAGGATACAAAATCAGTGCACAGAAATCAGCTGCTTTCTTATACACTAACAATGCAACTGTAGAAAAAGAAATTAGAGAAACGATTCCATTTACAATAGCACCAAAAACAATAAGATACCTCAGAATAAACCTAACCAAAGAGATAAAGGATCTATACTCTAGGAACTACAAAACACTCATGCAAGAAATTGAAGAAGACACAAAAAGATGGAAAAACATTCCATGCTCATGGATAGGAAGAATAAACACTGTTAAAATGTCTATGCTATGCAGAGCAATCTAAAACTTCAATGCCATCCTGATCAAAATTCCAATGACATTTTTCAAAGTGCTGGAACAAACAATCCTAAAATTTGTATGGAATCAGAAAAGACCCCAAATCGCCAAGGAAATGTTGAAAAAGAAAAACAAAGCTGGGGGCATCACATTGCCCAACTTCAAGCTGTATTACAAAGCAGTGATCACCAAGACAGCACGGTCCTGGCACAAAAACAGACATACAGACCAATGGAACAGAATAGAGAGCCCAGATATTGACCTTCAACTCTATGGTCAAATAATCTTCAACAAAGCAGGAAAAAATATGAAATGGAAAAAAGACAGTCTCTTCAATAAATGGTGCTGGGAAAATTGGACAGCTATATACAGAAGAATGAAACTCAGCCATTCTCTAACACCATACACAAAGATAAACTCAAAATGGATGAAAGACCTCAATGTGAGACAGGAATCCATCAAAATCCGAGAGAACATAGGCAGTAACCTCTTTGACATCGGCCACAGCAACTTCTTTCAGGATACATCTCCAAAGACTACTGAAACAAAAGAAAAATGAACTTTTGGGACTTTGTCAAGATAAAAAGCTTCTGCACAGCAAAGGAAACAGTCAATACCACCTCACACCAGTCAGAATGGCTAAAATTAACAAGTCAGGAAATGGCAGATGTTGGCGGGGATGCAGAGAAAGGGGAACCCTCCTACACTGTTAGTGGGAATGCAAGCTGGTGCAACCACTCTGGAAACAGTATGGAGGTTCCTCAAAGAGTTGAAAATAGAGCTACCATATGATCCAGCAATTGCACTACTGGGTATTTACCCCAAAGATACAAATGTAGGGATCCGAAGGGGTACGTGCACCCTGATGTTTATAGCAGCAATGTCCACAAAGCCAAACTGTGGAAAGAGCCAAGATGTCCATCGACAGATGAATGGATAAAGAAGATGTGGTACATATATATAATGGAATATTATGCAGCCATCAAAAGGAATGAGATCTTGCCATTTGCAGCGACGTGGATGGAACTGGAGGGTATTATGCTGAGTGAAATAAGTCAGTCAGAGAGACATGTATCATATGACCTCACTGATATGAGGAATTCTTAATCTCAGGAAACAAACTGAGGGTTGCTGGAGTGGGGGGGTCAGGTGGGAGGGATGGGGTGACTGGGTGATAGACACTGGGGAGGGTATGTGCTATGGTGAGAGCTGTGAATTGTGCAAGACTGTTGAATCACAGATCTGTACCTCTGAAACAAATAATGCAATATATGTTAAGAAAAAAAAAAGAAGAAGATAGCAGGAGGGGAAGAATGAAAGGGGGGCAATCGGAGGGGTAGATGAACCATGAGAGATGATGGACTCTGAAAAACAAACAGGGTTCTAGAGGGGAGGGAGGTGGGAGGATGGGTTAGCCTGGTGATGGGTATTAAAGCAGGGTGGGCATGTTTTGCATGGAGCACTGGGTGTTATGCACAAACAATGAATCATGGAACACTACATGAAAAACTAATGATGTAATGTATGGTGATTAACATAACAATAAAAAAATTAAAAACAAAAAAACCCAAAGAGGCAACCCACAGAATGGGAGAAGGTATTTGCAAATGACACTACAGATAAAGGGCTGGTATCCAAGATCTATAAAGAACTTCTCAAACTCAACACACAAAAAAAACAAATAATCAAGTCAAAAAATGGACAGAAGACATGAACAGATGCTTCTCCAAAGAAGACAGACACATGAAAAAAATGTTCATCATCATTAGCCATCAGGGAAATTCAAATCAAAACCACATTGAGATAACCACCTTACACCAGTTAGAATGGCAAAAATTGACAAGGCAAGAAACAACAAATGTTGGAGAGGTTGTGGAGAAAGGGGAACCCCCTTACACTGTTGGTGGGAATGCAAGCTGGTACAGCCACTTTGGAAAACAGTGTGGAGGTGCCTCAAAAAAATAAAAATAGAGCTACCCTGTGACCCAACAATTGCACTATTGGATATTCACACCAAAGACACAGATGTAGTGAAAAGAAGGGCCATATGCACCCCAATGTTCATAGCAGTAATGTCTTCTAGAGTCAAACTGTGGAAAGAGCCAAGATGCCCTTCAACAGATGAATGGATAAAAAAGATGTAGTTCATATATACAGTGGAATATTACTCAGCCATCAGAAAGGATGGATACTCAACTTTTACATCCACATGAATGGGACTGGAGGAGATTATACTAAGTGAACTAAGTCAAGCAGAGAAAGTCAATTACCATATGGTTTCACTTATTTGTGTAACATAAGGAATAGCATGGAGGACATTGGGAGAAGGAAGGGAAGAATGAAAGGGGGGAAATCAGAGGAAGCGATGAACCATGAGAGACTATGCCTCTGGGAAAAAAACTGAGGGTTTTAGAGGGGAGGGGGGGTAGGGGAATGGGTTAGCTCGGTGATGGGTATTAAGGGGGGCATGTACTGCATGGAGCACTTGGTGTTATACAAAACCAATGAATAATGGATCACTACATTAAAAACTAATGATGTATTGTATAGTGACTAACATAACATAATTAAATTAAATTAAACTTAAAAAAAAATTACCTTTTGGAACATACCCCTGGAGAACAAGTTGGTATACAGAACTTATTGTTTAGCTTCCAATCTCTAGAATCTCGTACCTTTCATGTGCATCAGTGATTTTCATTTTCATTTTTTTTTTTTTTGCTACAGAAACCCTTATTCTCTCCCCAAACGAAGTTATAAGCAAGAGCCTTAAAAAATTTTGAATAGATTGATTCGGAGATAGACCACATGGGGTGCTGCCCTCCCACCTCAAGACTACAAGCAGCATAAATAAATTATTTGACTGAGATAGAATCTTCTATACCTAATGCCTAGATTTCTGGCATTACTGAACTGAATTTTAAAAAGTGCTAATGGATGATTTTTCTTTCTGTGTATGCTGCCCCCTCCCACCCAATCCCCTTCATTCTCTTTTTTTTCCCTCTGTCCTAATGAAGGCCATGGTATTCCACTGGATTGACACTACAATCCAGCCCTCCCCCCAAAGGCAAATGACAGCTACTTGACTTTCTGGATGAAAAAAAAGTTGCTAGGCTAGCTATCTCATAAGCCATTGGTCAAGCCTTAGTGTACTTAAGGCCTACATCTCAGCCATCTCTCTAAGTTAATACCTATAGAGATCAGGCAGGTATCATGGCATCCATACAGCAGGACCAGAAAGCCAATCTAAAATGAAACATCTGCTCAGCTAAAGATAGCAAAGGCCAAACAATATAAGTCTCTGGGACAGATGCAGCTAGGAAATTGAGAGTTAAAAGTTTTCTTTTGAGAGAAAGAATGAAGTCCACCACTTTATGCCTGAGTAGCTAAAATGAGGGCCCTGGGGAAGGACATATGCTGCCATCACATTCAAGGCTACAGGCAGCACAAGCATACTTTTGGGCTGAGGTGGAATCTCCAACTTCTAATTTCTGGCATTACTAAATAGATTTTTTTTAAGTGATGTAAAATTCACATAACAAAATTAACTATTTTAAAGTAAACAATAGAGTGTCATTTAGTACATTCACAATTTTATGAAACTACCACCTCAATCTAGTTCCAAAATATCTTATTGTCATGAAATAAAATCTCATATCCAAATCAGAGTTAAGATGGCAGAGTTAAGATGGGGCCCTAAGTTTCTCTGGTCCAAATAAAGCTAGATAGTTATCAAATCTTTCTGAACACGTGTGAAATAAATCAGAAGTCTGAGAAAAGAAATGCTACAATTCTACAAATAGAAAAGTGACCACTTTTTGGAAGGTAGGAGGTGCAGGGACTTGAAAATGGGGTGATATATCAGAGGATACAGGGAAAAGGAGGGAGCCTGCTTACAGAGGCTACCATAAAGTATTATAAGCAGCAGAGTACAAAATTAGAACTTTTAGAAGTCTCCAACAGTGGAGGATGTGCCTGGTCTAAAGGTGCTCAGGTGGCAAAGTAGGGCAGAATCCCAGGTGGCACAGTATTGTCTCAGGATCTCTGGGGTCACAGAAAGAAAGGAGTGCCTAAAGTGTGGCAGAGATCCCAGGCATAGAAGCAAGGAAGCCAGCTGAGAACAGTCAGTGTAGCCACCAGCTATCTGCTCTGTGTTGCCATTAACTGCAAACCACTGCATGGTCATGCAAGCACTTTCCTGACAGGGATCCAGGAAAAGGTAGAAGCCTCGCAAGACCCCCCCCTATGCCCCCCCCCCCCCCCACGGAGGAACAGCATGGGTCTACACCACAGGAGTCTGTAAAATTTGGAGTTTTAAAACTCAATTGCATGTCCAGATAAAAATGTTTGGTCATAGGCCAGGTGAACAGACAGAAACCCGGGAGATAAAACTGATTGACTGCTTTTCTATGAGAGCTCACTGAAAAGTAGGGGGGCATGAACTTTCAGCTCCAGGGCTAGAGATTGGGGCGCCACCATTTTCATCCTGCCCATTGGTGCTGAAAGCTTTCAGGGAGCAAAACAGCACCACATAGTGGAATCAGAGCTGCTTACATTGATCCCAGCTCCCTGGTAAGGGAGGTGCATTTCCATAAGGGCAAGGGCACCTGAGAATCACTGCAACAGGCCTCTCCCCCAGAAGACCAGCAAGAATATCTGGCTCACACCAACTTTACTGCTTATAGAGAGCTGAAAGCTTCAGCTCTTAGGGAAAACAGTATATAGCATTTGAAGTTTTTGTTTTTGTTTTTTTTAATATTCTTAAGCCTTTTAGTATTATTTTTTTGTTATTATGTTTCAATTCTTTTTAAAAATTTTATATATACATTATATACATTTTTTTATTTTTTTGTTTCCTTTCATTGCATTTCACTTTATTTTTTTAATTGTATATATTTAAGTTTTCCTTTATTTTGGGATTCAATTTCTTTAAACAAGCAGACCAAAACACACACAGATTCTAGTTTTCTGTTTTGTTTTGTTTCTTGTTTGTTATTTTCTTGTTTGTTTTTTTCTTTTTTGTTTGTTTTTATTTCTGTTATTATTGTGGTTATTCTTGTTTTTTCTTTTTCTCCTCTACTATTTTCTGGACAAAATGAAGAGATGGAGAAAGTCATGCCAAAGAAAGACCAGGTGGTAGTACTCACTGACAATCAATACAGATATAAGTAAGATGTCTGTACTAGAACTTAAAACAATATTTATAAAGATAATAGTTGGGCTTGAAAAAAGCATAGAAGACACTAGAGCATCCCTTATTGTAAAAACAAAAGAACTAAAATCTACTTAGGCAAAATTTAAAAATGTTATTACCATGATGCAGTCCCAAATGGAGGCTCTAAAAACAAGGATAAACAAGACAGAAGTCAGTCAGTCAGAAGATAAATGATGGAAAATAAGGAAGCTGATAAGTGAGAAAGACAAATACTGGATAACTAAGGGAAACTTACAGAACTCAGTGATTCCATAAAGCAAAATAATGTTCAAGTAATAGGGGTCTCAGAAGATGATGAGAGGAAGAGAGGGATAGAAGGTTTATTTGAAAAAATTATAGCTGAGAACTTCCCTAAGCTGGGGAAGGAAACATACAAATCCAGAAGGCATCACGAGCCCTCCCTTATTGCCCATGTGATGTGATGAGCACTGGGCATAATATGCAAGTAATGAATCATTGAACATGTACTATACATTGGCTAATTTAATTTAAATTAAAAACAAAGAAAACAAATCCAGGAGGCACAGAGAACCCCCTACAAAATCAACAAAAATATCTCAAACCTCGAAATATAATAGTGAGTGGATATCTTTGCAAATTACAAAGATAAAGAAAAACTCCTGAAAGCAGTTTGGGACAAGAGGTCTTTAAACTACAAGGGCATTATTAAACATAAGGCTGGCAGCACATCTGTCCACAGAGACCTGGCAGGCCAGAAAGGACTGGCATGATATATTCAAATTAAAAAATTCATGGAAACAAATGAAAATGAAAACACAACAATTCAGAACCTTTGGGCTGCAACAAAGGTGACCCTAAGAGGGAAGTATATAGCAATACAGGCCTTTCTCAAGAAACAAGAAAATTCTCAAATATACAGCCTAACATTACACTTAAAGGACCTGTAAAAAGAACAGCAAATAAAGCCTAAACCCAGCAGGAGAAGAGAAATAATAAAGATTAGAGCAGAAATCAATGATATAGAAATCAAAAAAACAGTAACCTAGATCAACAAAAGTAGAAACTGGTTCTTTGGAACAGTTAATAAAATCAATAAACCCCTAGACAGACTTATCAAAAGAAAAGAGAAAGGGCCCAAATAAATAAAATCATGAATGAAAGAGAAGCAATCAGAACCAACACCACAGAAATACAAACCATTATGAGTATATTATGAGCAATTATATGCCAGCAAATTAGACAATTGGAAGAACTGGATGCCTTCCTAGAAATACATAAACTACCAAAACTGAAACCAGGAGAAATAGAAATGCTGAAAGACCCATAACCTGCAAAGAAATTGAAGCAGTAATAAAAAATCTTCCAACAAACAAGAGTCCAGCACCAGATGGCTTCCCAGGGGAATTCTCCCAAACATTTAAAGAAGAATTAATACTTATTCTTCTGAAACTATTTCAAAAAGCAGTAAGGAAGGAAAACTTCCAAACTCAATATGGCCAACACTACCTTGATCTCAATACCAAAGACCCCACTAAAAAGGAAAATTATAGACCAATATCCCGGATGAATACAAACGCAAAAATTCTCACCTAGATACTAGCTAATAGGATCCAACAGTACATTAAAATGATTATTCACCATCACCAAAAATAAATCCCACTTGGTCATGGGGCAAGGGTGGTTCAACATCTGCAAATCAATCAATGTGATACACCACATTAGTAAAAGAAAGGACAAGAACTAAACGGTCCTCTCAATAGATGCAGAAAAAGTATTTGACAAAAGTAATTTTGATTAAAACTCTCCACCATGTAGGGATAGCAGGAACAGACCTCAATAACATAAAAACCATATACAAAAACCGACAGTGAATATTATCCTTGTTAGAGAAAAACTGACAGATTTCCCCTAATGTCAGGAACATGTCCAGGTCACCACTGTTGTTCAAGATAGTACTAGAAGTCCTAGCCTCAGCAATCAAACAAAAAGAAATAAAAGGCATCCAAATTGGCAAAGAAGAAGTCAAAATTTTACTCTTGTTACATCTGTACATATGTAGAACCCCCCCCCAAAAAAAACCACCAAAAAATTGCTAGAACTGATAAAGGAATTCAGCAAAGTTAGAGGATATAAAATCAATGCACACAAGTCAGTAGTATTTCTATTCACTACAAATAAGGTAGAAGAAAGAGAAGTCAAGGAACTGAACCCATTTACAATTGCTCCAAAAACCATAAGATATCTAGGAATATATCCAGCCAAAGAGGTAAAATATCTGTATTCTAAAAATTATATAACACTTATGAAGGAAATTAAGGAAGACAGAAAGAAATGGAAAAACATTCCATGCTCATGGGTTAGAGGAACAAATATAGTTAAAATATCTATGCTACCCAAAGCAATCTACACATTCAACGTAATCCCTATCAAAGTACTATCAACATTTTTCATAGAGGTGGGATAAACAATCCTAAAATATTTATGGAACCAGCAAAGACCCTGAATAGGCAAGGACTGTTGAAAAAGAAAACCAAAGCTGGTGAAATCACAATGCCAGACTTCAAGCTATATTACAAAGCTGTAATCATCAAGACAGTATGGTACTGGCACAAAAGCAGACACATAGATCAATGGGACAGAACAGAGAACCCAGAAATGGACCTTCAACTCTATGGCATCTAACCTTTGACAAAGTAAGAAAGAATATCCAATGGGGGAAAAAAGCAGTCTCTTCAACAAATGGTGTTGGGAAAATTGGAACACCACATGCACAAAATGAAACTGGACCACTTTCTTACACCATATATAAAATAAACTCAAAATGGATAAAAGACCTAAATGTGAGACAGAAAACCATCAAAACTTAGAGAACACGGGGCAGCAACCTCTTTGACCTTGGCCAAAGCAACTTCTTGCTAGACAGGTCTCCAAAGGCAAGGGAAACAAAAGGAAACATGAACTATTGGGACTTCATCGAGATAAAAAGCTTCTGCACAGCAAAAGAAACAATCAACAAAACTAAAATCAACCTATGGAATAGGAGAAGATATTTGCAAATGACATAACAGATGAAGGGCTGGTATCCAAGATCTATAAAGAACTTCTCAAACTCAACACCCAAAAAACAAATAATCCAATCAAGAAATGGGCAGAAGACATGAACAGACACTTCTCCAAAGAAGACATACAATGGCTAACACACACATGAAAAAATGGTCAACATCACTAGCCATCAGGGAAACTCAAATCAAAACCACATTGAGATACTACCTTACACCAGTTAGAAGGCAAAAAAATAACAAGGCAGGAAACAACAAATGTTGGTGAGGATGTGGAGAAAGGGGCACCCTCTTACACTGTTGGTGGGAATGCAAGCTGTTAGAACCACTCTGGAAAACAGTATGGAGTTTCCTCAAGATGTTAAAAATAGAGCTACCCTATGACCCAGCAATTGCACTACTAGATACAGATGTAGTGAAAAGAAGGGGCACATGCACCCCAATGTTCATAGAAGCAATATCCAACATAGCCAAACTGGAAGGAACTGAAATGCCCTTCAACAGATGAATGGATAAAGAAGATGTGGTCCATATATACAATGGATTATTACTCATCCATCAAAAAGGATGAATACCCACCATTTGCATCAACATGGATGGAACTGGAGGGGATTATACTAAGTGAAATAAGTCAGTCAGAGAAAGACAATTATATGGTTTCACTCATATGTGGAATATAAGGAATAGGGCAGAGGACCATAGGGGAAGGGAGGGAAAACTGAATGGGAAGAAATCAGAGCGGGAGACAAACCATGAGAGACTATGGACTCCAGGAAACCAAATGAGGGTTTCAGAGGGGAAGAGGGTGGGGGGGTTGGGTACCCATGTGATGGGTATTAAGGAGGGTACATATTGTGATGAGCACTGGGTGTTATACACAACTAATAAATCATTGAACACTACATCAAAAACTAATGATGTACTATATGTTGGCTAACTGAATATAATAAAAAAAGGAATAAATTCTTAGAATGAAAACACACACACACAAAGACTGTGGGGCACCATGGTGGCATAGTTGGTTAAGCATCTGACTCGGTTTCAGTTTATGTCGTGATCTCTGGGCGGTGAGATCGAGCCCCACATCTGGCTCCTCGCTCAGCATGGAATCTGCTTAAGACTCTCCCTCCTTCTCCCTTTGCCCCTCCCCCCTGCTCTCCTTCTCTCTCTCTAAAATGAATAAATAAATCTTCTAAAAAACACAAAGTCTATAAGTAATGTGACATGAAAAGATATTACATGTAAATGGAAACAAACAAAAAAAAGGCTAGCAATACTTATATCAGACAAAACAGATCTTAAAACAAAGATTGTATTGAGACCAAAAAAGGGCATTACATAATGATAAAGAGATCAATACAACAAGAGGATATAACACGAATATCTATGCACTGGACATAGGAGCACCTAAATACATGAAGCAATACTGACAGACATAAAGTGAGGAACTGACAGTAATACAATAATAGGAGATTTTTAACATTCCACTTACATCAATGAATCAATCATCCAGAGAGAAAATCAATAAGGAAATGTTGGCCTTAAATTACATATTAGCCAGAGGACTTAACAGATATAGATAGAATATTCCACCAAAAACAGCTGAATACGTATTTTTCAAGTGTACAGGGAACATTCACAAAGATGGATCACATTTTAGGCTGCAAACAACTCTCAGTAAATTTAAGAAGACTGAAATCATATCAACCATCTTTTCTGAACACAACAGTTTGAAACTTGAAATCAATTACAAGAAGAAAACTGGAACAAGCACAAACATGTGAAGCTAAACAATATGGGTCAACAAAAAAATCAGAGGAAATCATATTAAAACTCAAGACAAATGAAAATGGAAACAAAATGTTTCAAAACCTCTGAGACGCAGCAAAAACAGTTCTAATAGGTAAGTTTATAGCAATACAGGCCTATCTCAAGATTGAAAAAAAAAATCTCAAATAAACATTCAACCTTATATCTGAAGGGACTAGAAAAAGAACAAACAAAGCCCAAAGTTAGTAGAAGGAAGGAAATAAAGATTAGAGTGAAAATAAATAAAATAGAGACTAAGAAACCAATAAAAAAAATCAGTGAAACTAAGAGTTGGTTCGTTGAAAAGATAAAATTGACAAACCTTTTGCCAGACTTATCAAGAAACAAGAGAGTGCCCAAATAAGTAAAATCAGAAATGGGAGAGAAGTTACAACTGATGATACAGAAATACAAAGGATAATAAAAGACTATTTTGAACAATTTCTTGCCAACCAATGGGACAAGCTAGAAGAAATGGATAAATTCCTAGAAACATACTCTCTTCCAGGACTGAGTCAGGATGAAATGGAAAATCTGAATAGATAGATTACTATTGATGAAATTGAATCAATAAAAAAAAAAAAAAACCTCCAAACAAACAAAAGCCCAGGACCAGATGCCTTCAAAGATAAATTCTACCAAATATTTAAAGAGGGTTGCAGAAGGGAGGGTAGTGGGTGGATGGGGTAACCAGGTGATGGGTATTAAAGAGGTCACATGACATGATGAACACGGAGTGTTATGTGCAACTAATGAAGCACTGAACATTACATCAAAAAATTATGATGAACTGTATGTTGGCTAATTGAACTTAATAAAAAAATTAATGCCAAAAAAAAAAAAAGAAATTTGTTTTGATGTAGGACTGGAGGTGAGACTCTAAATTTCCTGTAAGTAAGCATGTTCACAAAAATATTTCTCTTGAAAATAATTTTATTAATCTTTAGTTGGTTTTATCTAGGAAAGCTTATTTTTACTGATTTTATTTCTTTTTATGAAATACAATGAAATCTTTTAAATTATGATTAATGTTTTTTGTCTGTTTTATTTTAGTCAAGAGAAATTAATAATATCTTTGTTTATTGATTCTGTTCCCCACAATTATAGACAATTTTTGCAAAAAAATAATAAACAATAAAGAGTTAATACCTATCCTGGTGAAAATATTCCAAAAAAATGAAGAGGAATGCTTCCAAAACCATTAAAGGAGATCAATATTACCCTGATCCCAAAACCAGGGAAAGACGCCACAAAAAAGGAAAATTATAGGCCAGTATTCCTGATGAACACAAATGCAAAAATCCCCAAAAACTATTAGCAAACCGAATTCAATGATACATTAAAAGGATCATCACCATGTTCAAGTGGGATTTATTCCAGAGATGCAAGGATTGCTCAGCATTCACAAATGAATCACAGTAATACACCATATTAACCAAAAAGGATAAAAACCATGTTTTCATCTGTATAGATGCAGAAAAAAGCATTTGATAAAATTCAACTATTATTTATGATAAGAACTCTCAACAATGTGGGTATAGAAGGAACATAGCTCAACATATTAAAGGACACATATGACAAAGCAACAGCTAACATCAGACTCAACAGGGAAAAGATGAAAGCTTTTCCTCTAAGATCAGGAATAAGAGAAGGATGCCCACTATTGCCACTTTTATCCAACATAGTATTGGAAGTTCTAGCCATAGCATCAGAGAAGAAAAATAAATTTTATTTATTTGTTTTTAAAGATTTTATTTACTTATTCATGAGAGAGAGAGAGAGAGGCAGAGGGAGAAGCAGACTTCCCGCAGAGCGGGGAGCCCGATGGGGGACTCGATCCCAGGACTCTGGGATCATGACCTGAGCCAAAGGCAGACGCTTAACCATCTGAGCCACCCAGGCACCCCGAAAAATAAATTTTTAAAAATGTAAGTGGAAATAACAAGTAAAACTGTCACTATTTGCAGAAAACATATTTATATAGCTAACAGACACATGAAAAAATGTTCATCATTAGCCATCAGGGAAATTCAAATCAAAAGCACATTGAAATACCACCATACACCAGTTAGAATGGCAAAAATTGACAAGGCAAGAAACAACAAATGTTGGAGAGGTTGTGGAGAAAGGGGAACCCCCTTACACTGTTGGTGGGAATGCAAGCTGGTACAGCCACTTTGGAAAAAAGTATGGAGGTTTCTAAAAAGTTCAAAATAGAGCTACCCTATGACGCAGCAATTGCACTACTGGGTATTTACTCCAAAGACACAGATGTAGTGAAAAGAAGGGCCATATGCACCCCAATGTTCATAGCAGCAATGTCTTCAAGAGCCAAACTGTGGAAGGAGCCAAGATGCCCTTCAACAGATGAATGGATAAAGAAGATGTGGTCCATATATACAATGGAATATTACTCAGCCATCAGAAAGGATGAATACCCAACTTTTGCATCAACATGGATGGAACTGGGGGAGATTGTGCTAAGTGAAATAAGTCAAGCAGAGAAAGTCAATTACCATAAGGTTTCACTTATTTGTGGAACATAAGGAATAGCATGGAGGACAGTAGGAGAAGGAAGGGAAAAATGAAGGGGGGATCAGAGGGGGAGATGAACCATGAGAGACTATGGACTGCGGAAAACAAACAGGGTTTTAGAAGGGAGGGGGGTAGGGGGATGAGTTAGCCCAGTGATGGGTATTAAGGAGGGCACGTATTGCATGGAGCACTGGGTGTTATATGCAAACAATAAATCATAGAACACTACATCAAAAACTAATGATGTACTGTATGGTGACTAACATAATATAATTTAAAAAAAAAAGAAAACTCTACCAATTCTACCAAAAAAAAAAACCTATTAGAATTAATGAATGAATTCAGTAAGCTTGTAGGATACAAAATTAATATACATAAATCTATGGCAATTCAGTCAGCTCTTGGACATCAGTTACTGATAGGGGTTAGTATACAAAATATATAAAGAACTCACAAGCTCATCATCAAAAACAAATGAAAAAACAATCCAGTTAAAAAAACAGGCAGAGGACTGGAATAGACATGTTTCCAAAGAAGACATAAAGATAGCCAACAGACACATGAAAAGATGCTTAACATCACTAATCATCAGGGAAATACAAATCAAAACCACAATGAGATATCACCTCACACCAGTCAGAATGGCTAGTATCAAAAAAGACAAGAAATAGTAAGTGCTGGGGCACATGGCTAGCTCAGTCAGTAGAACATGTGACTCTTGATCTTGGGGTCATGAGTTCAAGCCCCATTGGGCATAGAGCTTACTTAAAAAAAAAAGCAAGTGTAGGTTAGGATGTGGAGCATAGAGATCCTTGATCACTGTTGGTGGGAATGTAATTGGCACATCCATTATGGAAGATAGTATGGTAGTTACTCAAAAAATTAATAATAAAACTGCCATGCAATCCAGCAATTCCATTTCTGGGTATTTATATGAAGAAAATGAAAACACTAATTCAAAAATTATTGAAGTTAATTGCAGAATTATTTATAATAGCCAAGATATAGAAGCAATCTAACTGTCCATTAATAGAAGAAAGGATCAAGTAAATGTAAATATTTACAATGGAATATCACTAAGCCATAAGAAAAAAAATAAAATCTTCCCATTTGTGACAACATGGATGGACCTAGAGAGTATTACCCTAAGTGAAATAAGCCAGACAGGGAAAGAAAATTCTGTATAATTTCACTTAAATGTGTATAAAAAAAACCAAAACAAACAAAACAGAAATAGACTCATAGATACAAAGATAATCTGATGATTGTCAGAGAGGAGGGGCATGGGGCGATGGGCTAAATAGAAGAAGGGGATTAAAAGGTACCAACTTTCAGTTACAAAATAAATAAGACATGGGAATACAATGTACAGTATAGGGAATATAGTTAATAATATGTAACAATTTTGTATGGTGACATATGGCAGCTAGATTTATCTTGGTGATCATTTCACAAGGTATATATAAATATTGAATCACTATATTGTACACCTGAAACTAATATAAAATTGTATGTCAATTTACTTTAGTAAAAAAGAAAATAATAAAAATTAAATAAAAAGTCTCCAGGTAAATTCAAAGTGCAATCAAAGTTGAAAATTACTGTCCAGAGACAGAATTCTCACTCTTTCCCCTATTAGCTACATAATCTCAGACAAAAACTCTTGCCACTCTGTGCCTCAGATTATTCCCCTGTAAATTAGAATGATGAGGATGATAGTTTACTGAGTTGTAGGCAGGACTAAAAATAGTTTAATATACAGAAAAGAACTATAATAGTTTTGTTGTGGACTGAATGTTTGTACCCCTACAAAATTCATGTATTGATATCCTCACCTCCAATGTGATGGCCTTAGGAAGTAGGGGGGGGGGGTCATGGAAGATAATTAGGTTTGGAAACTGAAAGCCTCATGAATGGGATTAGTGCCTTTAGAAGAAGAGACACACCCACAAAAAATAGAATAAGAGACACAAGAGACTTTGCTTTCTCCCTCATCTCTACCTTGGAAGACAGAAGAAGAAATCAGCCCTCTGCACAACAGGAACTGGGACATCAACAGACACATAAACTGTACACCTTGGAAGTGGACTTCCCAGAGTCCAGAACTGTAAGAAATAAGTTTGTTGCACAAAACACTTCATTCCTTTTTATGAATTAGTAATATTCCATAGCATGAATATACTATTTTTGTTTATCTCTTCATTCCTTGATGAGCATTTGGCTTGTTTCCACCTTTAGCTATTGTGAATAGTGCAGCTATGTATATTTTTCAGTATCTGCTTTCAGTTTTGGGGGGTATGTACCTAGGAATAGAATTGCCAAGTTGAATAGAAGAATTTTAAGGAGTGCTCTTGAATGACTTTTCTTCCTATGTGCTTTTCTTTTCTTTTCCTCTCCCTTCCTTTCCTTTCCCATCCTATCCATTCAGCTTTGGCTCTGAGGCCCACCACAAGGACACTACAGCCCAGCCCACTCTCAGGGGCAAGTGGCCAGCACAGTAATGTTCCAGATGGAAAAGGAGAAGTTGCCAGGCAAGCCATGCCCACATACCATCCTTGAACTGTCACTGAAAAGCCCCATCCAGGAAAAACAGTTGGTACAGTTAAAGACAGTTAGAATGAACCCCAGGAAGCAGAAAGTTCTGAGAGTTTTGTTTTGTTTTGCTTTTGCCCTCCTCAGCAGGAGAAATTCAGACTTGAAGGTAAAATCTGCCTATTTTTAAAGTTGGATCTGAACTTCTTAAACCTATAAAGGACAAACAAAATAAGTCTCTGGACAGGATGCAGCTAAATAGTCGACAGTTTAATTTCCTCTGGAGTGAGAGAGGGGTGGGGTCAGCTGTTTTGTGATTGAGAAACTAAAATGAGGGCCCTGGGGAAGGGTGAGAGCAGTTTATTTAAAAAGAGCCAACAGGCATGTTGTGGGAATCATGCCAAAGCCTGGGAACAATGTCCAGAGTGGAGAGCCCATCGGGCCCATTGCTCCTGGGGCTGTCTGCTTCAGCAGCTTCCTTTCTCCTATGGAATTCTGTACCTTGCTGCTCGGTGCCAACAGTGAAGGAGTTGATTCTTGTCCTTATGGCTCCTGGGACTCTCCCCACTAAGCCTCTTTCCAACATGATGGAACTTGCTTCAGGAATTCCCTTAAACACTGCAGACAGTGCAACTTAGCCTCCCTGGACATTTGGGATTATTAGAGTATTTCTGACCAGTTAATGCAGGAGCAGCAGGAAATATGAACTTGCTGCCTATAGGGCTAACTGAGCCCTTTGGGACACAGCATGTTGGGGACAGAGGAGGTGGACATCACTGTTTCAATTATCCAAGAGGGAAATCCCTGAAACAGTCATTATACACATTAGCTTTTATACACTTCTTTAATCCACACAACAACCCTTTAAGTAAGCTCTCTTATTACATCCATTTTACTGATGGACAACCTGACTTTTAGAGATGCAGAGTGACCTACCCAAGTCCTCACAGCTAGGATTCGATGTGGCTGTGACTATAACCCCTATAACCCAGGCAGTTTGAATCAAGGGCCCCTTTCTTATATGCTGTATAGTAGTTACAGCATAAGGATTCAAAGTATGTGTTAACCAAACTTTCTGAACCACCATAGGACCTGAAATTCAAGTGAGTACAGTATCTAGTCCTCTGGATACACATTTAAGATAGGATTAAGCCCCAATTTTAAAGCATAAACAAGTCACTTACCGAGGTCCACTAGGCCTCACAACCAGGAACCAGGCTGACAGCAGTCCTCCCACTTCCAGCACCAGTACAAGAAGTGCCCTTCCTGTCTTTCCAAACTGCTCCACCCCCTAGAGTTGAGTTAAAATCACCCAGAGATCTCTGGGAAATGTAGTTTTGGGGCCTTATATTGTGCTTGTGTGCCTCTTCTTCAAGTCTATTTATTGAAAAAGAGTGGAGAGCTGTATTATCTGATGAGCGTTGGCCACAGGCTGTGAGGGGTATAATGTTGTGTTTGACACAGTTCCTGCTCTTTATGGAGCCCAAAACCAGATGTCCTATGTGTAATGTGGGAGGTGAGAGTTTTTATGGGGTCCAGAAAAAGCAGATCTTTTAACCTAGAGGAGGCAGAAGATAGATGTTTTAAATCACTCTCCTCAGTGACACCCTTTCTTCATCAAGTCCTGTGAGGCCCCTCAGTTTCTATATTTCTTTTTTTCATCCCCCATCTTTCAGTCCTATTCATCACTGCACCTCAAGGCACTGTGTAGTGTTTCTGAAATGTGTCCACATATGTGGTATGAATGTGATATATGTAATATGGTTTGGTTTCTGCTTGTGTTTTAAATTTACATTAATGATATTGGTCTATAACTCTTCCTGTTTCTTATGCATTTCCCTCTACCTATCTCTTAAAATCTGTCTGCATGACACAATTGTTGCTTTGTGCTCTCCCTTTGGTACTAATTTTTCTAGTTCATGCCTCTGGTGTCCTGCTGCACAAACTTGGGACTCTACCTGAAGGTTTTCTCTTGGCCTGTGCTGTGCAGGCTAGATGGACCTAGATGGGTGTAATTTAATGTACCTGGGACCACCACTCAGCCAGCCTGATGGGAACTGGAGGATAAATACCCCTGTGTTCTACCCACTTGGGTAAGATTACTCGGGGGCATAGATAACACTGCCTTTCAGGGGTTTCCTGTGGGACTAAGCTCTCTTTGTCCACAGAAGTAACCAGCCATAATGTACCCTTTATTTATTCTCACACTGCCTCTGCCTCACTTTCCCCTTCCCACACTGGTGCTTCCTTAAATCATCTCCCAAATAATCTACTTGAATGCAAATCCTTATTTCAGGATCTGGTTTTAGAGGAAACCAACCTAAGACCATTTAGCTTGTCAGTCCCACTTGTGAAGGACAATTGAGTTGCCTCTAATTCCTGGTTACTATAGACACTGCTGTGATGAGTACTTTCTAATGTGCCCTGTAGGTAGACATGAGAACTTTGCTTGGATATAGATTAGGAATGGAGTGTTCTGGGGATAGGACATACTTATACTTAATTTCACTGATCATTATTGTCCTCTTGGATAGGAAAATTCCCATTTTCTTCATATCCTGATTGACACTTTATGTTAGCAATATCCAAATGTCTACTGAACTTATATGACTAAGGTGATAGCTTAGTGTTTTAATTTTTTTAAATTTTTATTGTTATGTTAATCATCATATATTACATCATTAGTTTTTGATGTAGTGTTCCATGATTCATTGTTTGTGCATAACACCCAGTGCTCCATGCAGAACTTGCCCTCTTTAATACCCATCACCAGGCTAACCCTCCAGAACCCTCAGTTTGTTTTTCAGAGTCCATCGTCTCTCATGATTCATCTCCCCCTCCGATTTCCCCCCCTTCATTCTTCCCCTCGTGCTATCTTCTTTTTTCTTTTTTTCTTAACATATATTGCATTATTTGTTTCAGAGGTATAGATCTGTGATTCAACAGTCTTGCACAATTCACATCGCTAACCATAGCACATACCCTCCCCAGTGTCTATCACCTAGCCACCCCATCCCTCCCACCCACCCCACTCCAGCAACCCTCAGTTTGTTTCCTGAGATTAAGAATTCCTCATATCAGTGAAGTCATATGATACATATCTTTCTCTGATTGACTTATTTCGCTCAGCATAACACCCTCCAGTTCCATCCATGCTGTTGCAAATGGCAAGATCTCATTCTTTTGATGGCTGCATAATATTCCATTGTATATATATACCACCTCTTCTTTATCCATTCATCTGTTGATGGACATCTTGGCTCTCTCCACAGTTTGGCTATTGTGGACATTGCTGCTATAAACATTGGGGTGCACGTACCCCTTTGGATCCCTACATTTGTATCTTTGGGGTAAATACCCAGTAGTGCAATTGCTGGATCGTATGGTAGCTCTATTTTCAACTTTTTGAGGAACCTCCATACTGTTTTCCAGAGTGGCTACACCAGCTTGCAGTCCCACCGACAGTGTAGGAGGGTTCCCCTTTCTCTGCATCCCCGCCAACATCTGCCGTTTCCTGACTTGTTAATTGTAGCCATTCTGATGGTGTGAGGTGGTATCTCATTGAGGTTTTGATTTGGATTTCCCTGATGCCGAGCGATGTTGAGCACTTTTTCATGTGTCTGTTGGCCATTTGGATGTCTTCTTTGGAAAAATGTCTGTTCATGTCTTCTGCCCATTTCTTGATTGGATTCTTTGTTCTTTGGGTGTTGAGTTTGATAAGTTCTTTATAGAATTTGGATACTAGCCCTTTATCTGATAGGTCATTTGCAAATATCTTCTCCCATTCTGTTGGTTGTCTTTTGGTTTTGTTGACTGTTTGTTTCCTTTGCTGTGCAAAAGCTTTTGATGTTGATGAAGTCCCAATAGTTCATTTTTGCCCTTGCTTCCCTTGCCTTTGATGACATTTCTAGGAAGAAGTTGTTGGAGCTGAGGTTGAAGAGTTGCTGCCTGTGTTCTCCTTTAGGATTTTGATAGGTCTTTCATCCATTTTGCATCTATTTTTGTGTGTGGTATAAGGAAATGGTCCAGTTTCATTCTTCTGCATGTGACTGTCCAATTTTCTCAACACCATTTGTTGAAGGGACTGTCTTTTTCCACTGGATATTCTTTCCTGCTTTGTTGAAGATTAGTTGACCTTAGAGTTGAGGATCCATCTCTGGGCTTTCTATTTTGTTCCTTTGATTTATGTGTCTGTTTTTGTGCCAGTACCATACTGTCTTGATTACAGCTTTGTAATAGAGCTTGAAGTCTGGAATTGTGATGCCATCAGCTTTGTTTTTCTTTTTCAATATTCCTCTGGCTACTCGGGATCTTTTCTGCTTCCATACAAATTTTAGGATTAATTGTTCCATTTCTTTGAAAAAAGTTGATGGTATTTTGATGGGGATTGCATTAAATGTGTAGATTGCTCTAGGTAGCATTGATATCTTCACAATATTGATTTTTCCAATCTATGAGCATGGAACGTTTTTCTATTCTTTGTGTCTTCTTCAATTTCTTTCATGAGTATTCTATAGTTTTCTGAGTACAGATTCTTTGCCTCTTTGGTTAGATTTATTCCTAGGTATCTTATGTTTTGTAAATGGGATCGAATCCTTAATTTCTCTTTCTTCTGTCTTGTTTTTGGTGTGTAGAAATGACTCTGATTTCTGTGCATTGATTTTATATCCTGTCACTTTACTGAATTCCTGTATGAGTTCTAGCAGTTTGGGGGTGGAGTCTTTTGGGTTTTCCACATAAAGTATCATGTCATCTGCAAAGAGTGAGAGTTTGACTTCTTTGCTGATTCAGATGCCTTTGATTTCTTTTTGTTGTCTGATTGCTGAGGCTAGGACTTCTAGTACTATGTCAAATAGCAGTGGTGATAGTGGTCATCCCTGCCATGTTTCTGACCTTAGGGGGAAAGCTCTCAGTTTGTCCCCATTGAGAATGATATTCTCTGTGGGTTTTTCATAGATGGCTTTTAGATATTGAGGTATGTACTCTCTATCCCTACACTCTGAAGAGTTTTAATCAAGAAAGGATGCTGTACTTTGTCAAATGCTTTTTCTGCATCTATTGAAGAGTAACATATGGTTCTTGTTCTTTCTTTTATTAATGTATTGTATCATGTTGATTGATTTGCGGTTGTTGAACCAACCTTGCAGCCCAGGACTACAACCCACTTGGTTGTGGTGAATAATCCTTTTAATGTACTGTTGGATCCTATTGGCTAGTATTTTGGTGAGAATTTTTGCATCCATGTTCATCAGGGATATTGGTCTGTGATTCTCCTTTTTGATGGGGTCCTTGGTTTTGGGATCATCGTAATGGTGGCCTCATAAAACGAGTTTGGAAGTTTTCCTTCCATTTCTATTTTTTTGGAACAGTTTCAGAAGAATATGTATTAGTTCTTCTTTAAATGTTTGGTAGAATTCTCCCGGGAAGCCATCTGGCCCTGGGCTCTTGTTTGTTGGGAGATTTTTGATGACAGCTTCAATTTCCTTACTGGTTATGTGTCTGTTCAGGTTTTCTATTTCTTCCTAGTTCAGTTTTCGTAGTTTATACATCTCTAGGAATGCATCCATTTCTTCCAGATTGTCTAATTTGCTGGCATATAGTCGCTCATAATATGTTCTTATAATTGTTTGTATTTCTCTGGTGTTGGTTGTGATCTCTCCCCTTTCATTCATGATTTTATTAGTTTGGGTCCTTTCTCTTTTCTTTTTGATATGTCCAGGGGTTCATCAATCTTATTAATTCTTTCAAAGAGCCAGCTCCTATTTTTGTTGATCTGTTCAACTGTTCTTTTGATTTCTATTTCATTGACTTCTGCTCTGATCTTTATGATTTCTCTTCTCCTGCTGGGTTTAGGCTTTATTTGCTGTTCTTTCTCCAGCTCCTTTAGGTGTAGGGTTGGGTTGTGTATATGAGACCTTTCTTATTTCTTGAAAAAGGCTTGTATTGCTATATACTTTCCTCTTAGATCTGCCTTTGCTGCATCCCAAAGATTTTGAACAGTTGTGTTTTCATTTTCATTTGTTTCCATGATTTTTTTAATTCTTCTTTAATTTCCTGGTTGACCCATTCATTCTTTAGTAGGATGCTCTTTAGCCTCCATGTATTTGAATTCTTTCCAAGTTTCCTCTTGTGATTGAGTTCTAGTTTCAAAGTAGTGTGGTCTGAAAATATGCAGGGAATAATCCCAATCTTTTGGTACCAGTTGAGATCTGATTTGTGACTCAGGATGTGATCTATTCTGGAGAATGTTCCATGGGCACTAGAGAAGAATGTGTATTCTGTTGCTTTGGGATGGAATGTTCTGAAAATATCTGTGAAGTCCATCTGGCCCCGTGTGTCATTTAAAGCCTTTATTTCCTTTTTGATCTTTTGCTGAGATGCTCTGTCCATTCAGTGAGGGAGGTGTTAAAGTCCCCCAGTATTATTGTATTGTTGTCAATGTGTTTCTTTGCTTTTGTTATTAATTTGCTCATATGATTGGCTGCTCCCATGTTAGGGGCATAGATATTTACAATTGTTAGATCTTCTTGTTGGATAGACCCTTGAAGTATGATATAGTGCCCTTCTTCATATCTTATTATAGTCTTTGGTTTAAAATCTAATTTGTCTGATATAAGGATTGCCACCCCAGCTTTCTTTTGGTGTCCATTAGCATGGTAAATGGTTTTCCACTCCCTCACTTTCAATCTGGAGGTGTCTTTGGGTCTAAAATGACCCTCTTGCAGACTGTGTATTGATGGGTCTTGTTTTTTATCCAGTCTGATACTCTGTGTCTTTTGATTGGGGCATTTAGCCCATTTATATTCAGCATAACTATTGAAAGATATGAATTTAGTGCCATTGTATTGCCTGTAAGGTGACTGTTACTGTATATTGTCTGTGTTCCAGTCTGGTCTATGTTACTTTTAAGCTGTCTCTTTGCCTAGAGGACTCTTTTCAATATTTCTTGTAGGGCTGGTTTGGTGTTCACAAATTCTTTTAGTTTCTGTTTGTCCTGGAAGCTTTTTCTCTCTCCTTCTATTTTCAGTGACAGCCTAGCTGGATATAGTATTCTTAGCTGCATATTGTTCTCTTTTAGTGCTCTGAATATATCATGCCAGTCCTTTCTGGCCTGCCAGGTCTCTGTGGATAGGTCTGTTGCCAATCTAATGTTTCTACCATTGTAGGTTACAGATCTCTTCTCCCGAGCTGCTTTCAGGATTTTCTCTTTGTCTCTGAGACTTGTAAATTTTACTATTAGATGTCGGGGTGTTGACCTATTTTTTGTTATTGTTGTTGACCTATTTTTATTGATTTTGAAGGGGATTCTCTCTGCCTCCTGGATTTTGATGCCTGTTTCCTTCCCCAAATTAGGTAATTTCTCTGCTGTAGTTTGCTCCAATATACCTTCTGCCCCTCTCTCTCTCTCTTCTTCTTCTGGGATCCCAAATATTCTAATAGTGTTTCATCTTATGGTATCACTTATCTCTTGAATTCTCCCCTTGTGATCCAGTAGTTATTTAGCTCCCTTTTTCTCAGCTACTTTATTCTCCATCATTTGGTCTTCTAACTCACTAATTCTCTCTTCTTCTTAATTTATTCTGGCAGTTAGAGCCTCCATATTTTATTGCACCTCATTAATAGCCTTTTTTGATTTCAACTTGGTTAGATTTTAGTTCTTTTATTTCTCCAGAAAGGGATTCTCTAGTATCTTCTATGCTTTTTTCAAGCCCAGCTAGTATCTTTATAATCGTCATTCTGAACTCTAGTTCTGACATATTACTAATGTTCCTATTGACTAGGTCCCTGGCAGTTGGTACCGCCTCTTGTTCTTTTTTTTTTTTGAGGTGAGTTTTTCCATTTTGTCATTTTGTCCAGAGAAGAATAGATGAGAGAACAAAATGTGAAAAGGGTAGCAACGACCCCAGAAAAATATACACTAAACACATCAGAAGAGACCCAAAACCAGGGAAAAGAAAGGAAAAAAAGTAAAAACTGGAAAAAAAGATGAATATGATCAGGCTGGTGAATAGAACAGAGCCACACATTAGATTTTGGGTGTATTTTGGTCTTTTGGGAGAAACTGCCTCCCAAGATTTTAAAGAAAGGAAAACTTATATATATACAAAAATAAGGGTAAATAAGATGAAGGGATGGAATATGACTGTAAAGATGAAAATTTAAAAAGATTTTAAAAAAGGAATTGATCAGAAGTTGGTTGAAAAAAGAACAAGAAAAATTTTTTTAAAAAAGGAAAGAATATGATCAGGCGGGAGACTAGAACAAAGCCATACACTAGATTTAGGGTGTATTTTCATCTGTTAGAAGAAACTGTTTCCCAAAATTTTAATAAAGGAAAACATATATATACACACACAAAATAAGGTTAAGTACAATGAAGGGATAGAATGTGACTGTAAAAATGAGAATTTAAAAAGTTTTTAAAAAAGGAATTGCTAAGATGTTGGTTGAAAAAGGAAAGAAGAAAATTTCAACAAAAATTGAAAAAGAAATAAAGAAAATTTTAAAAATTAACTTTGAAAGACTAAAGAATCATGTGAAAAAAGCCATGAATTCTATGTGCTGTATTCCCTTAACGCTGGAGTTTTGCAGTTCTCATTGATTGGTAAACTTGGTCTTGGCTGGATGTTCTTGCTGATCTTCTGGGGGCGGGGCCTGTTGCTGTGGTTCTCAAATGTCTTTGCCTAAGGCGGAATTGCCCTGCCCTTGCCAGGGGCCAGGCTAAGTAATCTGTTTAGGTTTTCTCTCAGTAGCTTTTGTTCCCTGAACGCTTTCCATATAGGTTTAGAGGACAAGACTGAAATTGCTGCCTCCCAATCTTTGGCCCTAGAGGAGCCAAGAACTCAGTGTCCCACTCCTCAGTGAGCCCTCAGGGAAAAGTTGTCAATCACTCCTGTCTCCCTGGTCTCCGGCAGCACTCTGTGTTCACCTGGCATGTGATCGAGCATTTCTATCCCTGGCACACGACCCCGTTTGGAGCCTCCAAACCCAACAGATTCCTGTGGTGTGCTCCCATGCCCCTCCTCCTGGGGGAGGAAGGGGAGTCTTCCCAGATCTGCCACTTGTTGGGTCCCTGCTCGAAGAGCAGTGGCCTGACTGTGCCATGGATCATCATTTATGGCAACCCCAAGCTGAGAGCCCACTCCTCGGCTCTGTCTTTGCAGCCATCTTGTCTGCTCTGATACCTGGGAGCTCAGCCACACTCAAGCACCTCCCGTCTTTCTGTGACCCCAAGGGTCCTGAGACCACACTGTCCCAGCGAGAGTTCCACCCCCTACTTAGCCACTGGAGCAATGTCCCTCAGCGGAGCAGACTTCTAAAAGTTCTGATTTCTGCTCCACTGCTCCATTGCTTGCTGGTAGCCAGCTGATGGAGTCTCCCTCCCCCCGCAGTCTATCTTCCCAAATATCACCTCGGATTCACTTCTCCGCACATCCTACCTTCCAGAAAGTGGTTGCGTTTCTGTTCATAGAATTGCTGCTATTCTTTTCTTCAATCTCCTGTTGAGTTTATAGGTGTTCAGAATGGTTTGATAACTATCTAGCTGAATTCTTGGGACCAGATAAAATTTAGGTCTCCTACCCCTCTGCCATCTTGCTCCTCCCCCAACCAGGACCTTTCTATATGCTGCCTACAAGAATCTTATTTCAGACCTAAAAAAACCTGCAGATTGAAAGTGAGGGGAAGGAGAAACATTGATCATGTAAGTGGATGTCAAGAAAGTTAGGGTTTCTGACCACTCCAGATTTTTCTAAGGTGCATCTCGCTTGGGTCATGGTTTATATTTCGGACTCTGTTCATCGAACACACAGTGTTCTCTGACTAAAATGTCTAGAAGGAAGACCTCAAAAAAAAAAAAAAAAAGAAAAAGAAAACAGGCAAGATATAAGTAAGATGTCAGAGGTATAATTCAGGAGAGCAATCATAAAGTTAATAACCAGGCTTGAAAAAAGCATAAGTGACAATATAGAATCTCCAAGGGCAGAAATGAGATCCAATCAGGCTGAACTTAAAAATGTTATGAATGAGATGCAGTCTAAACTGGATACTCTAACAGCTAGGGTCAATGAGGCAGAAGAGAGAATAAGTGATCTAGAGGCCAGGCTGATGGAAAGAAAGGAAATTGAAAAAAAGAGGGAAAAACAACTCATAGCACATGAAGAGAAGCTTAGAGAATTCATTGATGCATTAAAAAGAAAGAATATCAGGATCATTGGGATCAAAGAGGGGGTGGAGAGAGGGCTAGAAGGTATATTTGAGCAAATCATGGCTGAGAACTTCCCTAATCTGGGGAAGGAAATAAGCATTCACATCCAAGAGGCAGAGAAGACCCCTCCCAAAATCAATAAAAATAGATGAAAGAGGAGAAATGACAACAAACACCACAGCAATACGAAAAAAAATTGTAGGAGAATATTATGAAAAATTATATGCCAACAAATTAGACAACCTAGAAAAAAATGGATAAATTCCTAGAAACATATAATCTACAAAAACTGAAGCAGGGAGAAACAGAAAATTTGAACAGACCTATTACTAGCAATGGAATGAAATCAGTATTAAAAAAAAAAAACAACAACTAACAAACAAAAGTCCTGGATGAGATAGTTTCACGGGTGAATTCTACCAAACATTGAAAACAGAGTAGATACATTTTCTTCTCAAATTATTCCCCCCAAAATTGGAAGAAAACTTCCAAATTTCTGTTATGAGGCCAGTATTACCCTTATACCAAAACCATATAAAGACACCACAAGAAAAAGAGAACTAAAATGCAGTATCTTTTAACATAGATGCAAAAATCCTCAATAAAATTCTAGCAACTCATATCCCACGATACATTAAAAAAATCATTCACCAAGATGAAGTGGGATTTATTCTTGGGATGTAAGTGTGGTTAAATATTTGCAAATTAATGAATGTGATACATCACATCAATAAAAGAAAGAATAAAAGCCATATGATCATTTCTTTAGACGCAGAAAAAGCATTTGACAAAGTACAACATCCACTCCTGATAAAAATCCTCAATGAAGTAGGTTTAGAGGGAGTACACCTCAACATAATAAAGGCCTTTAGTGAAAAACCCACAGTGAACATCATACTTAATTGAGAAAAACTGAGAATTTCTTCCCTAAGTTCAGGAAGAAGACAAGGATATCCACCCTCACTACCTTTATTCAACATAGTACTGGAAGTCCTAGCCATAGCAATCAAACAAAAAGAAATAAAAGGTATCCAAATTGGTAAGGAAGAAGTAAAACTTTCACTATTTGCAGATGAAATGATATTATATATAGAAAAGCCTAAAAACCCACTGCCAGACCTGATCAATGAATTCAGTAAATTCATAGGATATAAATATCAATGTATAGAAATGTGTTGCATTTTAGTGAAACCATATGATAATTGTGTTTCTCTCACTGACTTATTTCACTTAGCATAACTCTCCAGTTCCATCCATGTCGATGCAAATGGTAGGTATTCATCCTTTCTGATGGCTAATATTCCATTGTATATATGCACCACATCTTCTTTAACAATTTATCTGTTGAAGGACATCTCAGGTCCTTCCACAGTTTAGCTATTGTGGACATTGCTGGTATGAAATTGGGGTGCATGTGCCCCTTTTTTTTCACTACATCTGTATCTTTGGGGTAGCTACCCAGTAGTGCACTTGCTGGGTTGTAGGGTAGCTCTATTTCTAACGTCTTGAGGAACCTCCATACTGTTTTCCAGAGTGGCTGTACTAGCTTGCATTCCCCCCAACAGTGTAAGAGGGTGCCCCTTTCTCCATATCCTTGCCATTTGTTGTTCCCTGTCTTGCTAATTTTAGCAATTCTAACAAGTGTAAGGTGGTTTCTTGTTGTAGTTTTGATTTGCATTTATATATGTGGAATATAAGGAATAGCACAGAGGACCATAGGGGAAGGGAGGGGAAACTGAATGGGAAAGATTCAGAGAGGGAGACAAACCATGAGAGACTCTGGACTCCAGGAAAGAAATTAAGGGTTGCAGAAGGGAGGTGGGGGGGAGGGGTAACTGGGTAATGGGCATTAAGGAGGGCATGTGATGCGATGAGCACTGGGTGTTATATGCAACTAATGAATCATTGAACTCTGGAGAGTTCACCAAAAACACCAAAAACTAATGATGCACTATACGTTGGCTAATTGAATTTAAAAAAATGTGTTGCATTTCTGTACACTATTTTTTTTTAAATTTTTTGTTTTATTTAAATTCAAGCTAGTTAACATAGAGTTAATTCCAGGGTAAAATTTAGTGATTCATCAATTGCATATAACACCCAGTGCTCATTACATGATGGGCCCTCCTTACTGCCCATCACCCAATTACTGCATCCCTCCACTTCCCTCCCCTCCAGCAACCCTCAGTTTGTTCTCTATAGTTGAGTCTCTTATATGACTCAGCAATTGCACTACTAGATATTTATCCAAAGGATACAAAAAAAGTGATTCAAAGGGGCACATGCACCCCAATGTTTATAGCAACACTATCCACATTAGATGAATGGATAAAAAAAGATGTGATATATTTATACAATGGAATATTACTCAAACATGAAAAAGAATGAAATTTTGACATTTGCAACAATGTGGCTAGAACTAGGCTGCATTATGCTAAGCAAAATAAGTCAGTCAGAGAAAGACAAATACTAAATGATTTCACTCATACGTGGAATTTAAGAAACAAAACTGATGAACATAGGGGAAGGGAAGGAAAAATAGGATAAAAACAGAGAAGAAATTGAATACAACAGAAAGAAATTGGAAGACATTCCATGTTCATGGATTTGAATAACAAATATTGTTTAAAATGTCTATACTATCCAAAGCAATCTATGCATTTAATGCAATCCCTCTTAAAATACCAACAGCATTTTTTTCACAGAACTGGAATAAACAATTTTAAAATTTGTATGGAACCATGAAAGACCCCAAATAGCCAAAGAAATCTTGAAAACAAAACAAAAAACAGCAAAACACAATTCCAGATTCCAAGTTATACTACAAATTGTAGTTATCAAAATAGTGTGGAACTGGTGCAAAAATAGACACATGGATCAATAGAATAGAATAAGAAACCCAGAAAAAACCCCACAATTATATGGTTATTAATCTTCAACAAAACAGGAAAGAATATCCAATGGGTAAAAGTCTCTTCAACAAATGGTGTTGGGAAAACTGTACAGTGACACTCAGAAGAATGAAACTTGACCACTCTCTTACACCATAACCAATAACAAATTCAAAATTGATTAAAGACATAAATGTAAGACCTAAAACCATAAAAGTCCTAGAAGATCACACAGGCGGTAATTTCTCTGACATTGGCCATAGCAACATTTTCTAGGTATGTCTCCTGACTCAGGGAAAATAAAAGCAAAAAGAAACTATTTGTACTACATCAAAATAAGAAGCTTCTGCACAGTAAGGAAACAACAAATATAAAAGGCAACCTACGGAATGGAGGAAGATATTAGCAAGTGACATATGTAATAAAGGGTTAGTATCCAAATTATATGAAGAACTTATACAATTCAACACCTAAAAAAAAAAATAAAATGTTTAAAATGGGCAGAAGAAATGAACAAATATTTCTCCAAAGAACACGTACAGATGGCCAAGGAGACACATGAAAAGATGTTCAATATCACCCATCATCAAGGAAATGAAAATTAAAACTACAATGAGATACACTTCACACCTGTCAGAATGGCTTAAATCAACAACAGAAGAAACAAGTGTTGGTGAATCTGTGGAGAAAAACAAACCTTCGTGCACTGTTCGTGGGAATGCAAACTGGTGCAGCCACTTTGGAAAACAGTATGGAGGAGTTTCTCAAAAAGTTAAAAATAGAACTATCCTATGATCCATAGGATCCAAATACTACTGGGTATTTGCCCCCCAAATACAAAAACACTAATTCAAAGGGATACATGCACTGCTATGTTTATTGCCGCATTATTTACAGTAGCCAAATTACGGAGAGTTATACCTTACCATCACATTGTTGTAAATTATCAATAGCAGAATTTGCTCCTTTCCATTCCAGGCTGTAATTCTCAACAGAATAGGTAGATTCAGACAAAATAAATGATAGACACAGATACACACACACACATACTCCCATCATGATTGGAATTACGTTTAGTGAAACACATTACTGGGGGACACAATAACTTAAAAGGGGAACATTAAAGTAGGCCACTGATTCTTTCACTTATAAATTTTATCATAGCTGATATCACCATGCCAAATTTTTTATGTAATAGGATGTAGTTTTCTTTCTTTCTTTTTTTGGTCTAATACTTATTAACATTTCCACCAAATTATGAGAATGTAGTAAAATAAGGTATATTGTAATTGTGCCTGTTTTTGTAAGTTTATGTGTTTGAGAGGGGAAATAAATGTTCTCCTTTTTAGTTTTTATTTCAGAACATAACTTCCCACTCACTTCCAAAAATGAAAAATGTGGGGAAAAGGCGTATTTTTACCCAGAAGATTATGTTCCCTTTAATGTGCATGTTATTTCAATGGAAATGATGCTTTGGAAAAAGACAATTTTTTTTTTTAATAAAAGAGGTTTTCTTTAGAGGCAAGATATGTCTAAAATTCCTAAATGTTATTTTTCTTTAGAACATTTTTCTAAGTTCTCAGCAGTCTCTTTTTTCAGTTCACCTACTAGAAAAAGACCACAGTCCTTTTGGCTTATTGAGGAAAGCCAGTTTCAGAGAAGGCCATACTGAATTTTAAAACTCCCTTTAGGTCTTGTATTATGAGTTCTTATTCTCTTTTACTCCACTAGCCAACCAATGCCTTCAAGCCTAAGCCATCACACTATGTCAGCTTATCAAGGTGGTGAGATTTCCAGTTGCTGAGCCACATCTGTCTACTTTTTTCCTACTTCCCTCCTTAGAGAAAAATTTCTTTGTGATTAGTTATGTTAGCAAAATTTTAATTAGTAAATGGAGTCACTTAGCATTAAAAGGTACATGTTGTGTGTTAGATGGTGTTCTCTAACAACAACTAAAATTTATTAAGTACTTGCTATATTCTTAATTGGTGTTTGAAGAACTTAACGTATATTGACTCATTTTAGTCACATATCATTCTCATGATATGCTATTACTTGCTCCTACTCAAGCAGGAGAAAGAAAATCAGAGAGTGAGTAACTTGTATGAAATCTATTAAGGGGAAGAGTTGAATTTGAACCAAAGCAGTCTATTTCTGGAGTCTGCAGGTCACCATTGCACTGTGCTGTGCACTATTGCACTAACCCATATTTTAAAAAAGAATTGATATATAACTGGCATAGAGCAATAGTGTAAGTTTAAGGAATACAATGTGTTGACTTGATACATTTATATATTGCAATATTATTACTATCACAGTAAAGCTTACACTTTCATCACATCACATTATTATCTTTTTTTATGTGATCAGAACATTAAAGATCTTATCTCTTAGCAGTTCTGAAGTATATAATACTTCTGAAGTATATAATACAAGTATTATTGACTGTGTTATATACAATATATTATATACAATGACCGCACAATGTTGTGCATTGAATTTCCAGAATTTATTCATTTTCTAACTTCAAGTATGTACTCTTTGACAAACATCTCTGAATTACAACACACCCAGTCCCTGGTAACCACCATTCTACTCTCTGTTTTTTGTTTTTTGGGTTTGGTGGCGTTTTTTTTGTCTTTTTTAGATTTCATGTATAAGTGATATTATACAGTATTTTAGTATCTCTGTATGACTTATCTCACTTAACATAATGCCTTCAAGGTCCATCTATGTTGTTGCAAGTGACAAAATGTCCTCTTTCATGGCTGAATAGCATATATCCAATCACATCTTCTTTATCCATGCATCTTTTGATTGATACTTAGGTTGTGTCCATATCTCGACTATTGTGAATAATGCTACAATAAATATGAGATATCTACTTCATATCCTGTTTTCCTTTCCTTTGAATATATACCCAGGAGTGGAATTGCTGGATCAAATGGTAGTTCTATTTTGAGTTTATTGAAAAACATTCATACTGCTTTCCATAGTGGCTGATCCAATTATTATTCCCACCAGTGGTGCACAAGCATTCCCTTTTCTCTGCATCCTCACAAACACTTTTTATTTTTTGTCTTATTGATAGTCATTCTAACAAGTGTGAGGTGATACCTCATTGTGGTTTTGATTTGCATTTTCCTGATGATTAATTATGTTGAGTATCTTCATGTACTTGTGGGCCTTTTAGATGTTCTTTGGAAAAATGTCTATTCAGTTATTTTGCCCATATGTTCAGTCATATTGTTTGAAAGTTATTATTAGTTATTATATAGTTGTTTATATATTTTGGGTATTCACTGTTTGTCCAATATATGGTTTGCAAATATTTTCTCTCATTTCATAGATTACCTTTTCATTTTCTGTGTTGTTTCTTGCTGTGTAGAAACTTTTTGGTTTGATGTGGTCCTACTTATGAATTTTTGCTTTTGCTGCTTGTGCTTTTGGTGCCATACTGAAAGAATAATTGCCAAGACCAATGTTAGTGAAATTTTCCCTGTTAATTTTTCTAGGAGTTTTATAGTTTCAGGTCTTATGTTTAAGTTTTTAATCCATTTCAAGTTTTTTTGTTTTGTTTTGTTTTAAATCAAAACATCTATTTCAACAAATTTCTTGGAACTTACAAATACTGTGGAAGTAAAACAATCATCAGCCAACATGTGTGACTTAAAGGTAAGCAAGCCTTAGATGGGATGGGTTCATAAAATAACATTACATTCTTTTCAGCAAAGATTCTACAGTTTTAAAGGTTTTTGTTATTTTTTCAATACAGCAAAGTATGATAACGTCCATATTATATAGGTAGGAAGTTGGAATGTTCTCTTGAATATCTATATAAGGAAATAGGAATAATTACTTTCCATAAATGGGAGAAAAGCAGATCATTTCAAGCCATGCCCTGCACTTAAAAGAATCTGGTAGGACTTTCACTTCCCCTTACTTGGCTCTTCACAGGCAATAAGCATAAGAGAGACTTTTGAATCATGAATTGGATATACAACACTCATCCTGAAGTCACATAACAGCTTCCAAAGAACACTCCAAAACTTTGTCAAAACACCATTTTTGTCATTCCCATCAATGTTCCTTTCTTTTTTTTTTTTACTTTAAAAAAATGAATTTAATTTAGTTAACATATAGTGTATTATATTTCAGAGGTAGAATTTAGTAGTTTCATCAATTGCATATATAACCCAATGCACATTCCATCAAGTGCCCTCTTTAATGCCAATCATACAGTTACCCCATCCCTGCACCCACCTCCCTTCCAGCAACCCTGTTTGTTTCCCATAGTTAAGGATCTCTTATGTTTTGTTTCCCTCTCAGTTTTCATCTTCTTTTTTCTTCCCTTCCCCTATGTTCATCTATTTTGTTTCTTAAATTCCATATATGAGTGAAATCATATGATATTTGTCTTTTGCTGACTGACTTATTTTGCTAGCATAATACCCTCTAGTTCTATCCACATCGTTCCATGGCAAGATTTCATTCTATTTGAACAGAGAGAGGCAAGATGGCAGAGAGGTAGGGGACCCCATTTCAGCTGGTTCCCTGAATTTAGCTGGATATATATCAAAACATTTTGAACACCCAAAAATCAGCCTGAGATGTAAGAATATATATCTGGATCTCTACAAGCAGAGAACTTCCCTAATCTGGGGAAGGAAACAAGCATTCAGATCCAAGAGTCAGAGAAGACCCCTCCCAAAATCAATAAAAATAGATCAACACCCTGACATACAATAATGAAGCTTGCAAATCTTATAGCCAAAGAAACGATCCTGAGAGCAGCTAGGGAAGGGAATTTCCTTACATATGGAGGTAGGAACATCAGAATAACATCAGACTTATCCACAGAAATCTAGCAAGCCATAAAGGGCTTGAAAGACATATTTAGGGTACTAAATGAGAAGAAAATGTAGCCAAGGATACTTTATCCAGCAAAGCTATCATTCAGAACTGATGGAGAAATAAAGAGTTTCCAGGACAGACAGAAACTGAAAGACTATGTGACCACCAAGCCAGCTCTGCAAGAAATATTAAGGGGGATCCTGCAAAGAGGGAGCCCAAGGGCATCATAGACCAGAAAGAAACAGAGACAATCTACAGAAACAAGGACCTTACAAGCAATACAATGGCACTAAATTCATATCTTTCAATAGTTACTCTGAATGTAAATGGGTTAATGCTCCAATCAAAAGACAAAGGGTATCAGATTAGATAAAAAAGCAAGACCCATCCATATGCTGTCTACAAGAGACTCATTTTGAACCTAAAGACACCTACAGATTGAAAGTGAAGGGATGGAGAACAATTTATCATGCTAATGGACCTCAAAAGAAAGCTGGGGTAGCAATCTTCATATCAGACAAATTAGATTTCATACCAAAGACCGTAGTAAGAGATGTAGAGGGACACTATATAATACTTAAAGGGTCTATCCAACAAGAAGACCCAACAATTGTAAATATAAAGATTTTATTTATTTTATTTGAGAGAGAGAGAGAGTGCGAGTGAGCATGAGTGGGGGGAGAGGAGAGGGGGAGGCAGAGAGAGAAGCAGACTTCCTGCTGAGCAGGAGCCTGACATGGGGCTCGATCCCAGGACCCTGAGATCATGACCGGAACAGAAGGCAGATGCTTAACCAACTGAGCCACCCAGGTGCCCCTAGAAGCTTTTCAAATCTAACTGCAGAAACATGGAGAAAATGCACTATTCTTATCTTAAAGAAACTAGTCTGTGTAGAAGCAATCTTTCAACTAACATCCTCCTTCATGTAGAAGTTTTTCAAATAAAATTATGGTAGCATAAGGAAAGTACCGTATGCATAACTCAATCAAACACACTGTGCAGAAACCATCTTTCAACTAACATTATTTTCATGATTGTACAGGTGTTTTCAATGGTATCATTGGAGGTATAAGGATTGTGCATATATTTAACTCAAAGAAACAACTCTGTAGAAACCATTTTTCTACAAATATTTTCTTTTATGAACATAGAAGCATTTGAAATATTTGTGTGAAAGTATGTGCAAAGTGCAAAATACTTAAGTCAATGAAACAACTCTATATAGAAACCAGCTTCCGACTAACATGAACTTGCAATATGTTAGAAGCACTTTCAAATGTAGGTGTGGAAGTATAAGGAAAGTGCCATACAGTTAACTAAATGAAGGAACTCCATGTAGAAACCATCTTTCTTTTTTCTTCCTCTTTCATGAAGATAGAAGCATTTTCTTTTTTTCTATCTCCTTTAATCTTTTATTTTTTTATTTAAATTCAATTAGCCAACATATAGTACATCACTAGTTTCAGATGTAATATTCAGTTATTCATCAGTTGTGTATAACGCCGTTCTCATCACATCATGTGCCCTCCTTAATGCCCATCATCCAGTTACCCCAACCCCCACCCCATTCTCCATCCAGCAACCCTCAATTTGTTTCCTAGCATTAAGAGTCTCTCATGGTTTGTCTCCCTCTCTGAAACCATCTTTAAACTAACAACTTCTTTCATGAAGATAGAAGTGATTTCCAATATTTGTGTGGAAGCAGAAGGAAAGTGCCATATATAAAGGAAGCAAAAATGTTTTGAAACCTTCTTTAATTGGCATCGACTTTCAAGAAGTTAGAAGCACTTTGAAATGTATCTGTGGAAGTATAAGGAAAGTGCCATATAAACTCAATGACACAACACAGTATAAAATCCATCTTTCAACTAAAATCTTCTTTCATGAAAGTAGTGTTTTCAAATCTATATGGAAGCTTAAGGAAAGTACCATATACTTAACTCAGTAAAACCAGTCTGTGGATAAAGCATCTCTGAACTAACATCTTCTCTCATGGAGATAGAAACATTTTCAAACATATGTGTGAAAGCATAAGGAAAATGCCATATATTTAAATCAGTGAAAAAAGTCTGTGGAGAAACCATTTTTCAGGCAATATCTTTTTTCAGGGAGATGGAAACATTTACAAATTTATGTATGAAGACATAAGGAAAGAGTCATGTCCTTACTTCAGTGGCACAAGTCTATGAAGAAACCGTCTTTCAACTTACATGTCCTTCCATGGAGACAGAAGCTTTTTCACATGTATGTGTGGAAACATGAGGAATGTGCCATATAGTTAACTCAGTGAAACAAGTATGTGTAGAAGCCATTTTTCTATTTTATCTCCTTCATGGAGAAAGAAGAGTTTTCAAATGTACGTGTGTAAGCATGAGGAAAGTGCCATATACTTAAATCTGTGAAACTAGTAAGTCTAGAAACCATCTCTAAAATGCCATATTCTTTTATGGAGATAGAAATGATTTCAAAGTTATATGCAGAAGCATAAAGAACGTGCCATATAGGGGCGCCTGGGTGGCTCAGTCATTGGGCGTCTGCCTTCAGCTCGGGTCATGATCCTGGTTCCTGGGATCGAGCCCCGCATGGGGCTCTCTGTGGAGCGGGAAGCCTGCTTCACCCTCTCCCACTCCCCCTGCTTGTGTTCCCTCTCTTGCTGTGTCTCTCTCTGTCAAATAAATAAAAAATATTTTTAAAAAAGTGCCATATAATTCACTCACTGAAAGATGACACTGTAGAAACCATCTTTCAACTAAACTCTTCCTTCATTGAGAGAGAAGCATTTTAAAAGTGTGGAAGCATAAGGAAATTGCAATGTACTTCATTCCGTGAAATAAGTCAAATAACAACTTCTTTTTCTAGGAGATAGAAACATTTTCGAATGTATGTGTGGAAATATAAGGAAAGTGTTTTATAGTTAGCTCAGTAAAACAAGTCTGTGGAGAAACAATCTTTCAACTAACCTCTTCTTTCATGGAGATAAAACACTTTCAAATGTTTTTGTGGAAGCATGAGCAAAGTGCCAATACTTAACTGAATGAAGTGAGTTTGTCTAGAATCCATCTTTCAACAAAGATCTTTCATGGAGATTGAAGCATTTTCTAATGTTTTCGTGGAAGCATAAGTAAAGGGCCCTATACTTAATGTAACTAGTCTGTGTAGAAAACAACGTTCAACTAACATCTTCTTACATGAAGACAAAACCATTTTCAAATGTTTGTGTGGAAGCATAAGGAAAGAGTCAAACTTACCTCATTGGAACAAGTCTCTCTAGAAACCATCTTTCAATTACCATCTTCTTTCGTGGAGATAGAAGTGTTTTCAAATGTTTATGTGGAAGAATAAGGAAAGTGACATAATTAACTCAGTGAAACAAGTCTGTAGAAACCATCTTTGAATGAACATCTTATTTCATGGAGATAGAGCATTTTCAAATGAACATGTGGAAGCATAAGGAATGTGCTATATACTTAACTCTATGAAAGAACACTATATAGAAACCAACTTTCACCTAACATTGTCTTTCAAGAACCCAGAAGCACTTTCAAACATATGTGTGGATGCATAAGGAAAGTGCCATACACTTAACTCAATGAAACAAATCTGTGTAGAATCCATCGTTCAACTGACATCTACTTTTGTGGAGATAGAATATTTTTCAGAAGGTTGTGTGGAGGCAGAAGGAAAGTTCCATATACTTAACTAAATGAAACAACTGTGTATAGAAAGAATCTTTCAACCTACATCAAATTTCAACCAATAAGAAGCACTTTTAAATGTATGTGTGGAAGAATAAGGAAAGTGTCAAATGGTCAACTCAGTGAAACAGTCTTTGGAGAAACCGTATTTCAACAAACATCTTCTTTAATAGAGATAGTATCTTTTTCAAATGTATGTGTGGAAGAATAACGAAAGTGAAGTATACTTATCTCAGTGAAACAAGTCTGCTTATGATCCATCTTTCAACAACACACTAAATGTTGTTGTAGATGTGGTAGAAATTGGAGGCAGGAGGAGAAGAAAGAAGCAAGGTGCCCAGAGCTGGACATCTGAACACACAGGCAGGCTCCAGGAGGCTTTCCCAGGATTTCAACAGGTTAAGGCTGACTGTGTGTGTTTCCACACAACATCCCCCTGAAAAAAAATAAGCCACCTCTTGCTATAGCCAGATCTCATGTAATCTTGGGGCAAATCTCATGAATTCTCAGGCAACCTCCTGCAAAACTTTGAACCTTATCTCAAGAGATCTCTGGACAAAACTTGTGAGATCAAGATCCACTCTTTGGAACTCAGCCAAAATCTACTGAGAGGTCAGGCCAAATCTTGAGACATCTCTGGCCATTTTGAGACCTGGGGAAATATCTCACAGGAACTTGGCATGGGTGGGAACTCCCTGACCTCGACCCCTGTGAAGCATGATATGTAGCACTGGAACATGCCTGGATTGAGGATCCTGGGAACACTTGGAATGCCACAAAAGCCCCCAAATGCCAGCAGCACAAAGACACAAGTTGTCTCCATTGTACCTCTGCCATCTTTAGCATCTTGAGCGATGTAGGGATCAAAACAGAGCACTGAAAAAGGGATGAACAGTCCTCCAGGTCCCTTATTGATACTACCTTAGAGGTGATAGACACAGGAGGGCAGTAGGGTCAGAAGAGACAACAGGATGGGAACTAGCTCATGTGAACACACAGGAAGGCTCCCTGGGTGTTTCCCAGGTTTTTGACTATAACCTCTGTGGCCCTCAGGGGGACCTGGCATTCCCCAGCTGAGCCTCAGTTGTGCTGGTTAAGTGGGTAGAGATGGCACATTCCAGGATTGGGCACTACTGCCAATATTTGCAGTTTCAAAAATGCTCCTGGAAGTGACCTGCACGAAGACACAAAGGGTCTCACTTCTATATCCCTGGTGTTTCAGCATCCCGTGTGAAGTGGGGGTAACAAGTTAGCACTGTTTTCAAGATGAATGGGTCATGTGGTCTCTTCTTTACACTAGTTGGAGGTGATAGAAAAAGGAGGGCAAGAGGAGAAGGAAGAAGCAATGTGTCCCAGAACCGGGCAACTGAGCACATAGGCAGGTTTCCTGGGGGCTTTCCCAGGCTTTCAACATATTAAGGCTGTCTGTGTGTGTTTGTCCACCCCCCCTCCCTTGCCCCCATGCCCCCAAACCACCAAAAAAAGATAAGCCACCTCTTACCTTAGCCAGATCTCATGTAATTTTGGTGCAAATCTCGCCAAATCTCAGGCTACCTGTTGTGAAACCTAGGACCAAATATCATGAGATTTCTGGAGAAATCTCATGAGATTAAAGGCGACTCTTTGGAAATCTGCCAAAATCTCTTGGCACATTCCAGAATTGGGCACAACTGCCAATATTTGAAGTTTCACAAATGCTCCCAGAAGCAACCTGCATGAAGACACTAGAAGTCTCAGTCCTATATCCCTGGTGTTTCAGCATCCTGGGTGAAGTGGGGGTAACAACTTAGTACTGTTTTCAGGATGAATGGCCTCTGTGGACTCTTATTCACACTAAACTGGAGATGATAGAAACAGGAGGGAAGGAGGAAAAGGAAGAAGCAATGAACCCCAGAGCTGGACATCTAAGCACCCAAGGAGCATCCCTGGGGGCTTTCCCAGGCTTTCTATCACCACCAATTTAGTGTGAAGAAGAGGCCACAGGGCCCATTCATCCTGAAAAACAGTGTTACCTTGTTACCCCCACTTCACACAGGATGCTGAAACACGGGGGATATAGGAGTGAGACCTCTTGTGTCTTCATGCAGGTCACATCTGGGAACATTGTGAAACTACAAATATTAGCAGTTGTGCCCAATCCTGGAATGTCCCATCTCTATCCAGTTAAACAGCACAAAGGAGACTGCTAGGGAGTGCCAAGGCTTCCTGAGGGCCCAGGAGCTTTGGACAGAGATCTCACAAGTTTTGGCCCTAGATCTCACTGACTGAGCCTGAGATCTCATGAGATTTGGGTGAGATCTCCCAAGATTTGGACTGAGATCATGAGAGATTTGCCCCAAGATCATGAGGGATGTGGCAAAGGAAGAGGTGGCTTATTTCTGCAGGGGCAAGTCTTAAGCACACTGTCTTGGATTGTCAAAAGCCTCTGAAAGCACTCCAGGAGACTTCCTTGTGTGTTCAGATAAACCCGCTCCCATACTTGTTGCCTCTTCCTGCACATAAGTCCCTCCTGTGTCTATCACCTCTAACCTAGTGCCAATAAGGCACATGGAGGTCCATTCATTCCTCTTTCAGGGCTCTGTTTTCACTCCCACATCACATGACACCTGGAGGTATTTGTAGAATGCCAGGTGTTCCCAGGTATCCCCAATCCAGGAATTTCCCAGAGCTACCTAATATGCTGCACAGGAGTTGAGGCCAGGGAGTTCCCACACCTGCCAAGTTCCATTGAGATTTCTTCTCAGGTCTCACATGATTTGGCCATAGATCTCGAGAGATTGGGCCTCAACTCTGGGGATTTTCGCAGATTTCCAAAGAGTGGCCTTTTATCTCATGAGATTTGTCCAGAGATCTTGTGAGATTTGGTCCAAGGTTTCATGAGAGGTAGCCTGAAATTCACAAGATTTGCCCCAAGATTACATGGGGGGCAGGAGGAGACGGAAAGAAGCAACGTGTCCTGGAGCTGTCCAACTGAGCACACAGGCAGCCTTCTTGGGGGCTTTCCCCAGCTTTCAACACATTTAGGCTGTCTGTGTGTGTCTCTCACCCCACACACAAAAAAAGGATAAGCCCCCTCTCACCTTATCCAGATCCCATGTAATCTTGGGGCAAATCTTGTGAATTTCAGGTTACCTCTCCTGAAAGCTCAGACCACATCTCATGATATCTCTGGACAAATCTCTTGAGATCAAAGGCCAGTACTTGGAACTCTGCCAAAACCTCCTAAGAGGTCAGACCAAATCTCCTGAGACCTGGGGAGAAATCTCATGGGGACCCAGCAGGGGAGGGAACTCCCTAGCCTTGACTCCTGCACAGCACAATAGGTAGTGCTGGGACATTCCTGGATTGGGGATACCTGGGAACATCTGGCATTCTACAAATGCCCCCAGATGCCATTGTGATGTGGGGGTCAAAATGGACCCGTGAAAGAGGGATGAATGGCTCTCCAGGTCCCTTATTGACACTATATTAGAGGTGATAGACACCGGAGGGCCGTAGGTGCAGGAAGAGGCAACAAGCAGGGGAGCTGGCTCATCTGAACATACAAGCAAGCTTCCTTGGTGCTTTCCCTACTGTGGGACACTTCAGGAAAGTCTGTGACTGTTTGTGACGAGCTCCAACCCAAAACAAGGCGTTTGTTTCCATTGCCAGATCTAATAAAATCTTTTTGCCAATCTTGCAGGATCTCACCACAAATGTCACAAGATTTCAGCCACAACTCTCATGAGTACTTGGGCCAAATCCCACTAAATCTATGACCAATTCTCATGTCACCTCAAGGCAAATGTCAAAGGAACTCAGCAGGAGTAGGCACCCCAGAGCCTACTCTCCCTTGCATAGTTTAAGTAGGTTGGGCTGGGGTATGCCTGAGTTTGGGACACCTGGGAACATCTGTCGTTCAACCAACAGCTTCAGATGCCCCCAGCATAAAGACACAGGGTGTCTCAGTCATATGTCTCCCCTCTTACCATATCCTGGGTGATGTGAGGCTAACAAGAGAGCACTGAAATAGGGGTAAATAGGGCTTGTGGTCCCTCTCCCACATGAAAGTGGGCATGATAGAATAGAAGGGCACTAGGTGCAGGAAGGTGTAATGTGCATGGGAGCTGGCTCATCTGAACACACAGGCTGTCTCCTTGGGTGTCTTCCCAAACTTTTGACAGTTCAGGACATTCTTTTGTGTCTAGATTCAAATCTAGATTCAAATCTTGTGAGATCTCAGCTCAAACCTTGCAATATCTCAGCCCATGGTTCAGGAGGTCTCAGGCCAAATCTCATGAGATCTATGGATAAATCTCATGAGATCTCTAGCCAAATATCGTGGGCACCCTGATTTGGGGGAAATGCAGAGCTTGACCAAATTCAACAGTGTCCAGTGGTCAGAGCTGCAACATTCCTGTTTGGGATCTGCTAGAGGTATTTGCTATTTCACAAAGGCTCCAGATGCCACCAGCAGACAGTCCCAAGGTGTCTCACTCCTATGTCTGGCCTCTTTCCGTATCCTGGGTGGGGTGGGATAACAATAGGGCACTGAAATAGTGATGAACGGTCCTTGTGGCCCATTATTCACACCAAAGTAGAGGTGATAGAACAGTAGGACAGTAGGTGCAGGAAGAAACAACATTTATGGGGCCTGGCTCATCTGAACACACAGGCAGTCTCCGTTGGTGCTCTCCTAGTGTTCAGACACTTTAGGACAGTCTGTGTGTATCTCACACCCTCCAAGATACAAGCCCATTTTTCCATTTGCCAGATCACACATAATCCGTGGACAAATCTTGTGAGATCTCAGTCTGTCCTGAGATCTCTGTCCCAAACCTCTGGGAACTCCACAGGAGTGGGGACACCTTAGCATAGCCCACTTCCTACAGGATACATTGGTAGTGCTGGAACATTACTGGATTGGGGACACTTGGAAACACCTGATGTCCCACTGATGCCCCCACTACAAATGTCTATATTTGTCTGATACATGTCTTACTCATGTCTGGCCACTTTCAGCATCCAGGGTGAAGTGGGGTAACAAGGCAGCACTGAATTGCAGATGAGTGGGCCTTGTGGCCCCTAATTCCTGGTAAAGTAGAGGTGATAGAAGCAGGAAGACATAGGTGCAGGAAGAAGCAACAAGCACAGGAGCTGGCTCATCTGAATGCACAGGCAGACTCCCTGGGTTCTCCCCCAGGCTTCAAATACTTCAGGGCAGTCTGTGTGTGTCTCCCTATGTTCATGCCCACACATACAAGCCAGCACTTCCCTTTCCAGATCTCATGAAATCTTGAGACAATTCTTGCAAACTCTTATGCCAAATCTCAAAGATCTCATGCCATATCTCATGAGACCTCAGGCCAAAACTTGCAAGATATAGGGGCCAATCTCAAGAGATCATCTCCGGCCCAATAAGGCAGGAACTCAGCAGGAGTAGGCACACCATAACTTAGTTTCCTTTGTGCAAAAGAAGCAGATAAGGCTGGGACATTCCACACATACATATGAAAATGTTTCTATCCTCACTAAAGAAGATGATAGTTGTGAGATGGTTTCTGCATAGACTTGTTTTTTTGAGTTAAGAGTTTGCCACTTTCCTTATGCTTCCACACATAGATTTTTAAATACTCCTATCTCCGTGAAAAAAGATATTCAACTAATGGTTTCAAACAAGACTTGATTCACTGAGTCAAGCATATGGCACTTTTCTTATGTTTCCAAACATGCATTTCAAAACACATATCTTCATGAAAGAAGATGATAGTTCAAAGATGGTTTCTATACAGTGTTCTTTCTTAGAGTTAGGTATATGGCACTTTCCTCATGCATTTCCTCCCCACACATACATTGAAAACCCTTCTTCCTCATGAAAGAAGATGATAGTTGAAAGATGATTTCCATACAGTGTTATTTCATAGTGTTAAGTATATTGCATTTTCCTTATGCTTCCACGCATACATTTGAAAATGCTTCTATCTTCATGAAAGGAGACATTAGTTGAAACATGGAAACTGTGCCATGAGCAACCTGCCGGATGGAGGTGGAGAGCATGATTCTAGTGAAAACCTGATCCTCAGCTCCTGATGTACCTACTCCCTGAAACCAAATACTAAACCTGAACATTCACCATAATGCTCACCAAAAACTCAGCCCTCACACCAGGTCTCTGGACTTCCATCAGATAGGCCAGTACCATCTCCTGAACCAGAACACTAGTTCTATCTCTGTCTGTGGCCCTGGTAGGACCTGAAACCTAGTTCTGAGGGAACAATGGATTTTGGACACCTAGCCAATGCCAGACTACTCAGGCAGGAAGACAGAAGGAAACTGTGCCACAAGTAACTGCAGAATGGAGCAGGACACCATGATTTTAGAGAAAATTACACCTTACCAACACCATCAGCATTGCCCTGAAGCCAAAGCAGAAGGTGGAGCCTCAACCTAATGCTAGTACTCAACTCAGCCCTCATGGCAGGTCTCTGAACTGCCATCAGATAGGCCCCAACTGCCTCCCGGGCACTCATCCTAACCCTAGTCAGGCCTCTGGGGCTAAATGTGTCTGAACCCCAGGTCTGAGGGAACAATGGATTTGCAACACCATGCCAATGCCAGACTACCCAGGCAAGAATTCAGAAGGAAACTCAGTCATGAGCAGTCACCAGGTTTTATCAGGAGAGCATGATTCTAGCAAAAACCCAAAACCTCAGCACAACATAATCATCCCCTTGAGGCCATAAAAGAGGATGGGGCCTCACCCTAAAACTAGTCCTCAACTCAATACCTAGGGCAAGTCTCCCCAAATACCGTCAGATCTACCCCCAGCATGTACTGGACTGGAACCCTAATCCTAACCCTGGCTGTGGCACTGACCCAGCCAGAACTCTAGGTCTGAGTGCACAATGAATTTGGTACACCTGGCCAATGCCAGACTACTCAAGCAGTAATACAGAAGGAAACCATGCCACAGGCAACCTCCATAATGGAGTGGGAGAGAAACGATTCGAGTGAAATCTTAACCCTCAGCACACCATCAGCATTCCCCTGAGGCCAAACCAGAAGCCGGAGCATCACCTTTTTCCTAATGATAAATGCATATATTAGGGCAGGTCCATGCAGTGCCATCGGATTGGCCCCTACTATCTCCCAGGCACTCTTCCTATGCCTGGCAAGGTCTGTGGAGCTAAAAGGATGGGAAACATAGCTGTGAGTGTGCAGTGGATTTGGGGACACCTGGCCAATGCCAGACTACTCAGGAGCACAGAAGGAAAGCTTGCCATGTGCAACCTCCAGAACGGAGCAGGAAAAAATGGTTCTAGCAAAAAACGTAACTATCTCCAACAATATCATCATGTCTGGGAGGCCAAAGGGGAAGTTGGAGACTCACCCTAATGTAAGCCCTCAACTCAGCCCTCAGGGCCATTCTCCACACTGCGATCGCATGAGTTCCTACCATCTCCTGGACCCTCAACCTAACCTTAGGCATGGCTCTGGCACTACCTGGGCCCAAATGCTAAGTCTGAGGAAGATGGGATTTGGGATAAAAGACTGGTGTAGGAAAAATCAGTCAAGATACAGATGGAAACCGAGCTTTGTGCAATCACTGGGAAGGAGGTGGAGAGCATGATTCTAGCAATAACCTGAACCTCAGCCCCACCATGTGCCTAGTCCCTGACACTGAACCCTAACCCTGAAAGTCACCCTAAAGCTCATCCTCAACTGAGCCCTCAGGTCAGGTCTCTTCACTGCCAACGGATAGGCTCCTACAGCCTCCCAGAGCAAAACACTAACTCTAGCCCTGGTTGTGGCCCTGACAGGACCTGAAACCTAGGTCTGAGGGCACAATGGATTCGGGATACCTGGCAGATGTCAGACTACTCAGGCAGGAACACAAAAGAAAACTGGGCCACATGCAACTCCTGGTAAGGAGCGGGAAAGCAGGATTTTATAAAAAATCGAAACTTTACCAACACCATCAGCATCCCCATGAGGCCAAACTGGAAGATGGATCCTCACCCTCATGCTAGTCCTCAACTTAGCTGTCAGGGCAGGTCTCCACACTGCTATTAGATAGGCCCAAACTGCCTCCCAGACTCTCATCTTAACCGTAGCCAGGCCTCTGGGGTGAAAAGGACCCAAATCTTAGGCCTGAGGTTACTATGGATTTGCAACACCTGGCATATGCCAGACTAATCAGGCAGAAACACAGAAAGAAACCACGCATTTGCAATCCCTGGATGTTGCTGGGGCACATGATTCTAGCTAAAACCCTGATACTGAGCAAAAAATAAGCATTCCTTTGAGGACAAACCAGCAGCCTGAGTCTAACCCTCATGCTAATCCTCAATTCAGCCCATAGGGCAGGATTCCACCCTGCCATCAAATTGGTCCCAAAGATCTTCAGGACAATAAGAACCCTAGCTTTGGATGTGGCCCTGGCCAAGTCCAAAATATAGTTGTGAGGGTAAAATAGATTTTGGACACCTGCCCAATACCAGGCGAATCAAGCAGGAACAACCAAGTGAACCCTGGAGACCATGATCTAGTGAAAATCATAAATATCAGGAACACATGGAGCATATCATTCAGGCAAGTTGGAAGCCAGATACTGAGCATGATGCAAGCCATCAAATGAGACCTCAGGACATATCTCCCCACTGTCATGGGATAGGTGCCTACCATCTCCCAGATTCTCACCCTAAGCCAACGAATAGCAATATCCTTACATGGGCACAGATGTCTGGGAACTACAGTCCACAGTCTGAGGAACTACAGTTGGGATAGAAGACTGGTGTAGGGCAAATCCTCCAAGAAAATGGAAGAAATACATAACATAGACAAATACCAGGGAAGAACTAGAAGCATGATTCTGTTAAAACCTGACACTGGACCCCCAAAATGGGCCAAGACTCTGAAACTAAACCCTAATTGGGGCCGGGTTCCATTTCGTACGACAAGGGGAGAGGCAGGCCGGACAG